>NC_141820.1:19222392-19543642 GCF_982586985.1 Callionymus lyra
ATTTTTGGCTTTTAGATGCGCCATTGATTGGTGTTGCACTCAGTGAACTGTGTGGAATGATGATGAACCTGTTTATGATAAAAAATCTTTCCACCAAAATGAACTTGACTATTGTCTGCGGTGACATTTTAATTTGTGGGTTGAAGTTAGTTGAACTAATAAACGAAAAATGCACTTCTGTCCCTCGTGTTGCTCTTGCTGTGGTTGCTGGTGGAGAAGCTAGAGCCCTGAGACACACGATCAAGAAATGCAAAGCTGCTTGCGATTGGACGAAAAAGCAGACAAAACAAGCCAGGCAGTCGCTGGGAATAGATTCTCTCTTGAAGAAATCTACTACGGTAACTTTCCACAACGACCAAGTGTTTAGAATCACTGACCAATCATACATGCGAGCAGCAGACACGTGTGTCATTGACTGCTTGCACATGTGTACGTTTATTGATATCTATTTCCTGTTTTTGTCTTCTACTACTCTCAATTTCTGAGATTTGGTGTTGTGTTTGCTTTGCTGTCCCCTGATGGTTTTCTCTTTGCTTACTTCTTAATTGAATTTGTTCTGACTCAATTAGTGTAGTGTAATTAGTATTCATGTAT
This sequence comes from Callionymus lyra, assembly GCF_982586985.1. NCBI lineage: Eukaryota > Metazoa > Chordata > Actinopteri > Syngnathiformes > Callionymidae > Callionymus > Callionymus lyra. The sequence goes on from NC_141820.1 coordinate 19,222,987, forward strand.
ATTTTGTTTTCTTAATTTTATTCAATTATTACATTTAAATGACATAAAATGAAATTACATTTTATTATTTTATTTTATTTTATTAACTTATTAGGGAGTTAAATAAATAATAAATAATAATACATTCTTAATTTACTATTGTCTTGACTTGAATGATTTGAATTCATTAGTATAATATTTTGATTAGATCTAATGCAATTATCTGACTTGGTTATTACTATTACTTTTGAGACACATGATCAAGAAATGCAAAGCTGCTTGCGATTGGACGAAAAAGCAGACAAATCTAGCCTGTTAGAGACATGATATCTTCCTGAGTCTAAGTTGTAACAGTAAACAGTTAATCCCAGAATAACATACTCTGATTGCTCCACTCAGAGCTATGATGAAAGCAGCCATAAAAACGTGTGTGGTCGACCGATGCAGAATTTTATTTTAACCAATTAAAAGTGACTCTGTCTAGAGCTGCTGACTTGTCACCTCCAGACTAGACTATACAGACTAGACTAAAGCATTCCATCTTGATGAGAGTTAAATTGATATTGATATTGTTCTTTAGGAATTAGACTTAAGGAATTACACACTGAACAAATTACTGTCCATCATGGATGATGACAGTCATCCTCTGAACACTGTCATCAGTGAGCAGAGAAGCAGAATGAGTGCATGAATGCTCCTTCCCAGGTGCAAAACAAATAGACTCAATGACTCATTCATTCCTCGGGCTATTAAATTGTACAATTATAAGTTCGGGGACAGGAGTGGAGTGAGAGTATCTGGATGTTCTGTTCTATGTTAGTCTTTGTATCCTTTGTCTTTGTTATTTTTCTTTGATCTATGTCCTTTATCTTTATCTTTAGACTTAGATTGTATCATCTTGTTCTTTCTCTTTATTTGTCTTTGTTCTTGTTCTTATTTTATTTTGATTATTTTTTATGAAAAATTGCTGTATTTGCTGTGGATAATTTGGAAAAAAAACAATTTCTACCAATAAAGTTCTACCTAACCTAACCTAACTTAAATAGTGGAAATGGTAAAAAATAGAGACTGAAATACTGTAAGAGGTAAGGTCAAAGAAAAAATAATAGATTAAGAAAAAAATCAAAAGAAACACTGAGACAAATAAAATAAAACAAATGGTTGAAGAACATTTAAGTCACACTGCCTGCACCTAAGAAGCCACAACTGCAGCATCTATGAAATAGGAAAAAAAAATATGACATTCTTCTCTCTAGTGGAATAAACCAAACACCTATATCTCCTTGAAGTGAATATTAATTAAAGAAAATAGTTAAGAATAAGCAAAAGAGTAAACTAGAATAGATACTGTATTTCTGTTGTGGGTAGATAATTAAAGAGGTCTGACTGATACCTGATCAAATTAACTATTACATTCATAAAACAGATTTAACTTAAATAGTGAAAATGGTAAAAATAGAGACTGAAATACTGTAAGAGGTAAGGTCAAAGAAAAAATAATAGATTAAGAAAAAAATCAAAAGAAACACTGAGACAAATAAAATAAAACGAAGTACATCGTGTACCTGGAGTGAGGTGAAGCTGGGAAGTGGTTGTGTGGAGCTGAGGGGGGCACAGGAAGGTGGGGGAGGTTGTGAAGCGGGCAGCAGTGAGGGTGAGGTGACCTGCTCAAACCTGTTGAAAAAGTTGTTTAGTCCATTTGCCTCCTCCAACGTGACCACTGCAGTCAGAGAGGCCTTGGTCTTGTGTCCAGTGATGGTTTTAACACCATCCCAGACCTTTCTTATTTATTCCCCACTCAGCTTCTCCTCCAACCTACTCCTGTAGGTGTCCTTTTCTCCTTCAACCATCACTTAACCTCCTGCTGTGCTGACCTCATGGCGTCCCTGTCCCTGCTCCTGAAAGCCACCTTCTTCCTGTTAAGGACATCCCTGACCTCCTTTGTTACCCACGGTTTATTATTAGGGTAACAGCAGACCGTCTTAGCAGGGGCGACGATGTCAAAGCAGTGTGTCTGACCCTCGATGTCCTCACCATGTGACTTCAGCAGCACATCCCAGTCTGTGGTGTCAAAGCAGTCTCTGATGGCGTCCACCACAGCTGGTGTCCACTTTCTGATTGTCTTAGTGGTCACAGTCTGTCTCTGCACCAGAGGAGTGTACTGTGACTGAAGGTGGACCATGTTATAATCAGACCTTCCAAGTGGAGGAAGAGGTTTGGCTCTGTACGCGTCCTTCAAGTTGGAATAAAGAAGGTCAATTGTCCTATTATTCCTGGTGGGACAATCCACCGCCTGGTGGAAAAAAGGCAGAGTAGAGTCCAGGTTGGCATGATTAAAATCTCCAGAGATGATGATAAACGCATCAGGATGTTGATTCTGAAGTCGAGCTGTCATTGTGTGGATCTTCTCACAGGCAGATGGCGCCGCAGCGCTCGGAGGAATATAAACACACGTATCATTCGATCAGTTGACTGAACCTATCGGTAAATAATACGGCGCATGCTGACAGCCAACAGTTCTAAATCTTGACAACACTATTACCTTATCCCCTGATGCGATTTTGCTTGACTTCATCTCTGTTGTCCACAGTTAATACACACTAATACAACACACACACCAAGTTCCCAACAATCACCCTTGCAGGTTTTTTTGTTTGTGCTAGTTTGAGGATGCAATGCATATGCCTCTGGTTCATGCTCTGGTGCATGTGTTGTTGAGTCTCCACGTTTGTATAACATACCTTTATATTTGATGGATTTAAAGTTCAACTTGTGTGTTGGTTTAAGTGTCTCTTACATAACATGCAAAACTATCTTTTAATTCAAATATTTACATTAGAAAACACTTTCCTGGATATTAAATCTTGTTTACCATAACCACACCCACTCTGCCGTGATTAGTCAAGCATCAATGTTTGTCACTGCGTGTCATCAATCACGGAAGTCTCCACCTCCAATTAACTTTTTGTATAAACAAAGTGGGGCGTGATTACAGCTTCACTTCCACTTCCGGCAGCGCCTGTGATCGGCAGCACCTGAAGTCGGCTCCTGCTATTGAGTGGTAAAAAAGTTGTTTACACAACTATTTATGCTAATATTATGTTAATCTCTCAAAGGATATGTCTCAAGCCTTACCAATCTATGATCGTGACTCACTGTTTAAAATCAGAAAGTTAATGGAGGACTTTTACACATGGGAAAGTTATGATCAAGCGTTTCCTCCTCCGTATGTCATCGACACAGACTCTCCGGATACTGGTGGAGTTCTGCAAGAGATCGAGAAGAGGTTCCCTTTCCGATGTCCAAGTCGAGAGAAGACACGCTGCAGCTCAACTGGACTCCTTCCAGGCTCTTGCTCCTAAGCGTTGGAACGATCTTCCTCTCCCTTGTGCATCTGACTCATTCAAGAAACAACTTAAGACATGCTTATTTGTGCAGGCTTTTCCCTGGTTTTCTGGAACTCTTATGTGTCTGGATCTTTCAAGTATATATTTTAACTGAATATTGTTTTTGAATGGTAAAGCGCTATGTGACCTTGGTCTAGAAAGGCGCTCTACAAATAACGTTTTCTTAATTACTTACTTTCAAAACATCTTCATGATGAGGTACTTACTGCATCTTCGAGAGGAAGACTTCAACATTGCATAAACTACATTGTTAACAAAAGAAGCTACTGTCAATCAAGTCTGATTAGTTAAACAGGTTTATTATCATGCAGAGTGGATCAATCCTTTAGGGTTCTACAAATACCCACATTCTGGTCCCACAATACAAACAACAATACAATACAAACATGTCTGTTTTGATAAAGAGAGAAAGTAAAATACTCAGACATCAATAATATAAAAAAGGTTTCTTCTCAAATAATGTCAATTTTCAAGACGTAAAAAAGTGTCACCTTTCATTTTTGACAATACATCCACACTTCCTCCTCCAGAGGGAGGAATAGGAACTTTCATGTTGATTTTACTGTGAAGGAAAAGAAACATATCTGTTCAGAGAGCAACATTGAGATACTGGATCTCTATGGTAGGCCAGAGGCAGAGGTGTGGCAGTTTGGGTGAAAAATGTTGCGTTCTGTAACCAGTATAATGGCTTAGGTCAGCTGTTAAATTGTTGCCGTGAGTTGACTGTAAGTGTGGCTGTACGTGCTGCACCTGATGGTAGCTGAATACAGAGCTAGGTGAGTGCAATAAAAGAAAGTAGCAGCAGCAAACCATTCATTTGGCTGAGGAAAAAAAGAACAACAGCAGCAGAAAACAAAGACACAGAAAGAAACCATTGAAACACAACTGTAAAACACTCCACTGTCTTTGATATTCACCCACATAGCGACAGGAGGTGCAGCTGCCCATCCTTTTTTTCCCACTTGTTATCAAAACATATGAGAAAAATTGTAGGAAAGCCCTGAGCTAAAGTAAAGTCATCACATGTATTTAACCACATATACAGTAATTCTCTCACTGAGTGGATGTTCTTGTGGTTGCTGGTGTGGGAAAGGAATGTGATGGTACGATCTTTTGTTATGGCATTTTGTTATGACTAATTGCTGCCAAATGGTCGAACCAGCTGATCCAGGTACCTCACCTACAGACCTGGCTGGAAACAGCTGACAAACTTTTAACCGCTCTTTTTAGTATTGATACAAATGGACTTTGACGGGAAAGGTGTCTCAGCACATTTTCTGTGCGTACAACCCCTTAGTACATAAGGCCCCTGATTTCTGTACACTTGAATCCTATAAACACCATAAGGCAGAAGCTGGTCCAGCCTACGGACAAAACACTGAGGCACAAACAGAGAAATGTGGTGTATTCCATCCAGTGCAGCAGTGAGGAATGTCCAGACCTGTACATTAGGGATACAAAACAAGCCTAAGACTCAACACAGGAGAGCAACCCCTTAGGCAGGGATAAGGCTGTCCATCTGCACTTAAAGGTCAAGGGCACCCTTTTGAAGACAGCAACGTACAGGTGATGGCCAGAGAGTAAAGTGAACTATTTCCTGTTTAATGGGTGATAGATTGTATTGTCTTGTATTCATCTCTCCCTCATTATGAGTAAACCGTTGTGACTTTAGATCAAATCTGATGTCTCTTCTTTTGCAAGTCAGATTCCTAACCTGAAATTTTCGACATTGTTTCCACACCCCTCCCTAGTGTTCTCTGTTCCTGTACATAGCAGGATATAAACTAGCTTCCAATCTCCAGCTCTGTTGGAATCAAAAAACGTTTCTTGTCCAAACGTGAAGGTTAATTGTCCTAACGTTAACGTAAGTCATCCTAACGTTCAGGTTAGTCGTCCTAATGTAGACAAAAGAACACCGCAGCGACGCACAAGGTATTCATCAATGAATTTATTGGTTGAAGTTGGGGTGAGATTTCACATTGCATGGCAACCAACTTCATGAGATTACTGTCAATCAAGTTGGATTAGTTAGTTTAACATGTTTATTGTCATGCAGTGTGGATCATACCTCTAAGGTTCTACAAATACCCACATAAAGTTTTACCTTGAAACCTGAACAGTTTCATTACAACACTGTCAAAAGATAGTGAACAATCAGAGTTTAATCACACTCAATATGCACATAAACATGAATCAAATATTCTCAGTGAGACAAATGTAATAAAAAAGTTTGAATCAAATAAGTAATTTAGCCGTTTCTTTGAGGGCAAATGTAGGACAAGAGGACATCGATCATATTCTTGATGATCGGAGGTTTGGGATGAACATCATGAGGAAAAGAGTGAGCCAAAACCATCTCCCAGGCATCCACCCAACGCACGTTAACACCTTTGAATATCGCCCTGAGGTACTTGTCTCGCTCATATGCGTAAAAGTCGCTGGTAGTCCATACGACATTTGGCGTTAAATTTCTGAGGGTGGCTGTCTTAATAATAACCAGAGTCTCTGGAGCTCTTTTCTGGAGTCTGATCACAGCGCTACGGATGCTCTGGAGTCTTCGGATGTAATACTCATTGGGATATGAGGCTACGTGAGCACAAATACCAAAAATCACAACTGTTGTTGATCCTCCAATCAGGGTGTCCAGTTCGTTGGCGACATAGCGAAGCCCAGCAGCAGGGAATGAGGAGGCGTGCACAGAAAGGCCATGAGACCGGAACTTCACCATCATTTTTTTGCTCCAATCAATCACCTTAAAATAGCCAAGCTGTCCATAAGGGAAAATTTCTTCCTTGGCACCTACAAAAAAGGAGATGATAAAGTCATTGACAGTGTTATATTCCCAAACACAAAGACATACAGACATTATTGAGAAATGGTATCGTGATCTTTACCTGGCAACATTTGCTTTGTGAATTGATACAACTGCCTGACAGTGGAGTCTCCGTAGAAGTACAGCATTTTGTTCTGCAGACATTCACCGATGGATGTGGAAGACTTGAAATGCTGAATTGGGGCGCCGGTCAATGTTTGCCACACACCCTTGAAGTAGTAACCAGGCTGGCTTAACTCTTGATTGCTATTCACTCCTTTTTTGATAAAGAGAGAAAGTAAAATACTCAGACATCAATAATATAAAAAAGGTTTCTTCTCAAATAATGTCAATTTTCAAGACGTAAAAAAGCGTCACCTTTCATTTTTGACAATACATCCACACTTCCTCCTCCAGAGGGAGGAATAGGAACTTTCATGTTGATTTTACTGTGAAGGAAAAGAAACATATCTGTTCAGAGAGCAACATTGAGATACTGGATCTCTATGGTAGGCCAGAGGCAGAGGTGTGGCAGTTTGGGTGAAAAATGTTGCGTTCTGTAACCAGTATAATGGCTTAGGTCAGCTGTTAAATTGTTGCCGTGAGTTGACTGTAAGTGTGGCTGTACGTGCTGCACCTGATGGTAGCTGACTACAGAGCTAGGTGAGTGCAATAAAAGAAAGTAGCAGCAGCAAACCATTCATTTGGCTGAGGAAAAAAAGAACAACAGCAGCAGAAAACAAAGACACAGAAGGAAACCATTGAAACACAACTGTAAAACACTCCACTGTCTTTGATATTCACCCACATAGCGACAGGAGGTGCAGCTGCCCATCCTTTTTTTCCCACTTGTTATCAAAACATATGAGAAAAATTGTAGGAAAGCCCTGAGCTAAAGTAAAGTCATCACATGTATTTAACCACATATACAGTAATTCTCTCACTGAGTGGATGTTCTTGTGGTTGCTGGTGTGGGAAAGGAATGTGATGGTACGATCTTTTGTTATGGCATTTTGTTATGACTAATTGCTGCCAAATGGTCGAACCAGCTGATCCAGGTACCTCACCTACAGACCTGGCTGGAAACAGCTGACAAACTTTTAACCGCTCTTTTTAGTATTGATACAAATGGACTTTGACGGGAAAGGTGTCTCAGCACATTTTCTGTGCGTACAACCCCTTAGTACATAAGGCCCCTGATTTCTGTACACTTGAATCCTATAAACACCATAAGGCAGAAGCTGGTCCAGCCTACGGACAAAACACTGAGGCACAAACAGAGAAATGTGGTGTATTCCATCCAGTGCAGCAGTGAGGAATGTCCAGACCTGTACATTAGGGATACAAAACAAGCCTAAGACTCAACACAGGAGAGAAACCCCTTAGGCAGGGATAAGGCTGTCCATCTGCACTTAAAGGTCAAGGGCACCCTTTTGAAGACAGCAACGTACAGGTGATGGCCAGAGAGTAAAGTGAACTATTTCCTGTTTAATGGGTAATAGACTGTATTGTCTTGTATTCATCTCTCCCTCATTATGAGTAAATCGTTGTGACTTTAGATCAAATCTGATGTCTCTTCTTTTGCAAGTCAGATTCCTAACCTGAAATTTTCGACATTGTTTCCACACCCCTCCCTAGTGTTCTCTGTTCCTGTACATAGCAGGATATAAACTAGCTTCCAATCTCCAGCTCAGTTGGAATCAAAAAACGTTTCTCGTCCAAACGTGAAGGTTAATTGTCCTAACGTTAATGTAAGTCATCCTAACGTTCAGGTTAGTCGTCCTAATGTAGACAAAAGAACACCGCAGCGACGCACAAGGTATTCATCAATGAATTTATTGGTTGAAGTTGGGGTGAGATTTCACATTGCATGGCAACCAACTTCATGAGATTACTGTCAATCAAGTTGGATTAGTTAGTTTAACATGTTTATTGTCATGCAGTGTGGATCATACCTCTAAGGTTCTACAAATACCCACATAAAGTTTTACCTTGAAACCTGAACAGTTTCATTACAACACTGTCAAAAGATAGTGAACAATCAGAGTTTAATCACACTCAATATGCACATAAACATGAATCAAATATTCTCAGTGAGACGAATGTAATAAAAAAGTTTGAATCAAATAAGTAATTTAGCCGTTTCTTTGAGGGCAAATGTAGGACAAGAGGACATCGATCATATTCTTGATGATCGGAGGTTTGGGATGAACATCATGAGGAAAAGAGTGAGCCAAAACCATCTCCCAGGCATCCACCCAACGCACGTTAACACCTTTGAATATCGCCCTGAGGTACTTGTCTCGCTCATATGCGTAAAAGTCGCTGGTAGTCCATACGACATTTGGCGTTAAATTTCTGAGGGTGGCTGTCTTAATAATAACCAGAGTCTCTGGAGCTCTTTTCTGGAGTCTGATCACAGCGCTACGGATGCTCTGGAGTCTTCGGATGTAATACTCATTGGGATATGAGGCTACGTGAGCACAAATACCAAAAATCACAACTGTTGTTGATCCTCCAATCAGGGTGTCCAGTTCGTTGGCGACATAGCGAAGCCCAGCAGCAGGGAATGAGGAGGCGTGCACAGAAAGGCCATGAGACCGGAACTTCACCATCATTTTTTTGCTCCAATCAATCACCTTAAAATAGCCAAGCTGTCCATAAGGGAAAATTTCTTCCTTGGCACCTACAAAAAAGGAGATGATAAAGTCATTGACAGTGTTATATTCCCAAACACAAAGACATACAGACATTATTGAGAAATGGTATTGTGATCTTTACCTGGCAACATTTGCTTTGTGAATTGATACAACTGCCTGACAGTGGAGTCTCCGTAGAAGTACAGCATTTTGTTCTGCAGACATTCACCGATGGATGTGGAAGACTTGAAATGCTGAATTGGGGCGCCGGTCAATGTTTGCCACACACCGTTGAAGTAGTAACCAGGCTGGCTTAACTCTTGATTGCTATTCACTCCTTTTTTGATAAAGAGAGAAAGTAAAATACTCAGACATCAATAATATAAAAAAGGTTTCTTCTCAAATAATGTCAATTTTCAAGACGTAAAAAAGCGTCACCTTTCATTTTTGACAATACATCCACACTTCCTCCTCCAGAGGGAGGAATAGGAACTTTCATGTTGATTTTACTGTGAAGGAAAAGAAACATATCTGTTCAGAGAGCAACATTGAGATACTGGATCTCTATGGTAGGCCAGAGGCAGAGGTGTGGCAGTTTGGGTGAAAAATGTTGCGTTCTGTAACCAGTATAATGGCTTAGGTCAGCTGTTAAATTGTTGCCGTGAGTTGACTGTAAGTGTGGCTGTACGTGCTGCACCTGATGGTAGCTGACTACAGAGCTAGGTGAGTGCAATAAAAGAAAGTAGCAGCAGCAAACCATTCATTTGGCTGAGGAAAAAAAGAACAACAGCAGCAGAAAACAAAGACACAGAAAGAAACCATTGAAACACAACTGCAAAACACTCCACTGTCTTTGATATTCACCCACATAGCGACAGGAGGTGCAGCTGCCCATCCTTTTTTTCCCACTTGTTATCAAAACATATGAGAAAAATTGTAGGAAAGCCCTGAGCTAAAGTAAAGTCATCACATGTATTTAACCACATATACAGTAATTCTCTCACTGAGTGGATGTTCTTGTGGTTGCTGGTGTGGGAAAGGAATGTGATGGTACGATCTTTTGTTATGGCATTTTGTTATGACTAATTGCTGCCAAATGGTCGAGCCAGCTGATCCAGGTACTTCACCTACAGACCTGGCTGGAAACAGCTGACAAACTTTTAACCGCTCTTTTTAGTATTGATACAAATGGACTTTGACGGGAAAGGTGTCTCAGCACATTTTCTGTGCGTACAACCCCTTAGTACATAAGGCCCCTGATTTCTGTACACTTGAATCCTATAAACACCATAAGGCAGAAGCTGGTCCAGCCTACGGACAAAACACTGAGGCACAAACAGAGAAATGTGGTGTATTCCATCCAGTGCAGCAGTGAGGAATGTCCAGACCTGTACATTAGGGATACAAAACAAGCCTAAGACTCAACACAGGAGAGCAACCCCTTGGGCAGGGATAAGGCTGTCCATCTGCACTTAAAGGTCAAGGGCACCCTTTTGAAGACAGCAACGTACAGGTGATGGCCAGAGAGTAAAGTGAACTATTTCCTGTTTAATGGGTAATAGATTGTATTGTCTTGTATTCATCTCTCCCTCATTATGAGTAAACCGTTGTGACTTTAGATCAAATCTGATGTCTCTTCTTTTGCAAGTCAGATTCCTAACCTGAAATTTTCGACATTGTTTCCACACCCCTCCCTGGTGTTCTCTGTTCCTGTACATAGCAGGATATAAACTAGCTTCCAATCTCCAGCTCAGTTGGAATCAAAAAACGTTTCTCGTCCAAACGTGAAGGTTAATTGTCCTAACGTTAATGTAAGTCATCCTAACGTTCAGGTTAGTCGTCCTAATGTAGACAAAAGAACACCGCAGCGACGCACAAGGTATTCATCAATGAATTTATTGGTTGAAGTTGGGGTGAGATTTCACATTGCATGGCAACCAACTTCATGAGATTACTGTCAATCAAGTTGGATTATTTGTTTAACATGTTTATTGTCATGCAGTGTGGATCATACCTCTAAGGTTCTACAAATACCCACATAAAGTTTTACCTTACCTTGCCTTACCTTATACATGTCCCACAATACCCACAAACAAGTCTGAAAATTTCTGAACACTTTCATTACAACACTGTCAAAAGATAGTGAACAATCAGAGTTTAATCACACTCAATATGCACATAAACATGAATCAAATATTCTCAGTGAGACAAATGTAATAAAAAAGTTTGAATCAAATAAGTAATTTAGCCGTTTCTTTGAGGGCAAATGTAGGACAAGAGGACATCGATCATATTCTTGATGATCGGAGGTTTGGGATGAACATCATGAGGAAAAGAGTGAGCCAAAACCATCTCCCAGGCATCCACCCAACGCACGTTAACACCTTTGAATATCGCCCTGAGGTACTTGTCTCGCTCATATGCGTAAAAGTCGCTGGTAGTCCATACGACATTTGGCGTTAAATTTCTGAGGGTGGCTGTCTTAATAATAACCAGAGTCTCTGGAGCTCTTTTCTGGAGTCTGATCACAGCGCTACAGATGCTCTGGAGTCTTCGGATGTAATACTCATTGGGATATGAGGCTACGTGAGCACAAATACCAAAAATCACAACTGTTGTTGATCCTCCAATCAGGGTGTCCAGTTCGTTGGCGACATAGCGAAGCCCAGCAGCAGGGAATGAGGAGGCGTGCACAGAAAGGCCATGAGACCGGAACTTCACCATCATTTTTTTGCTCCAATCAATCACCTTAAAATAGCCAAGCTGTCCATAAGGGAAAATTTCTTCCTTGGCACCTACAAAAAAGGAGATGATAAAGTCATTGACAGTGTTATATTCCCAAACACAAAGACATACAGACATTATTGAGAAATGGTATCGTGATCTTTACCTGGCAACATTTGCTTTGTGAATTGATACAACTGCCTGACAGTGGAGTCTCCGTAGAAGTACAGCATTTTGTTCTGCAGACATTCACCGATGGATGTGGAAGACTTGAAATGCTGAATTGGGGCGCCGGTCAATGTTTGCCACACACCGTTGAAGTAGTAACCAGGCTGGCTTAACTCTTGATTGCTATTCACTCCTTTTTTGATAAAGAGAGAAAGTAAAATACTCAGACATCAATAATATAAAAAAGGTTTCTTCTCAAATAATGTCAATTTTCAAGACGTAAAAAAGCGTCACCTTTCATTTTTGACAATACATCCACACTTCCTCCTCCAGAGGGAGGAATAGGAACTTTCATGTTGATTTTACTGTGAAGGAAAAGAAACATATCTGTTCAGAGAGCAACATTGAGATACTGGATCTCTATGGTAGGCCAGAGGCAGAGGTGTGGCAGTTTGGGTGAAAAATGTTGCGTTCTGTAACCAGTATAATGGCTTAGGTCAGCTGTTAAATTGTTGCCGTGAGTTGACTGTAAGTGTGGCTGTACGTGCTGCACCTGATGGTAGCTGACTACAGAGCTAGGTGAGTGCAATAAAAGAAAGTAGCAGCAGCAAACCATTCATTTGGCTGAGGAAAAAAAGAACAACAGCAGCAGAAAACAAAGACACAGAAAGAAACCATTGAAACACAACTGTAAAACACTCCACTGTCTTTGATATTCACCCACATAGCGACAGGAGGTGCAGCTGCCCATCCTTTTTTTCCCACTTGTTATCAAAACATATGAGAAAAATTGTAGGAAAGCCCTGAGCTAAAGTAAAGTCATCACATGTATTTAACCACATATACAGTAATTCTCTCACTGAGTGGATGTTCTTGTGGTTGCTGGTGTGGGAAAGGAATGTGATGGTACGATCTTTTGTTTTGGCATTTTGTTATGACTAATTGCTGCCAAATGGTCGAACCAGCTGATCCAGGTACCTCACCTACAGACCTGGCTGGAAACAGCTGACAAACTTTTAACCGCTCTTTTTAGTATTGATACAAATGGACTTTGACGGGAAAGGTGTCTCAGCACATTTTCTGTGCGTACAACCCCTTAGTACATAAGGCCCCTGATTTCTGTACACTTGAATCCTATAAACACCATAAGGCAGAAGCTGGTCCAGCCTACGGACAAAACACTGAGGCACAAACAGAGAAATGTGGTGTATTCCATCCAGTGCAGCAGTGAGGAATGTCCAGACCTGTACATTAGGGATACAAAACAAGCCTAAGACTCAACACAGGAGAGCAACCCCTTAGGCAGGGATAAGGCTGTCCATCTGCACTTAAAGGTCAAGGGCACCCTTTTGAAGACAGCAACGTACAGGTGATGGCCAGAGAGTAAAGTGAACTATTTCCTGTTTAATGGGTAATCGATTGTATTGTCTTGTATTCATCTCTCCCTCATTATGAGTAAACCGTTGTGACTTTAGATCAAATCTGATGTCTCTTCTTTTGCAAGTCAGATTCCTAACCTGAAATTTTCGACATTGTTTCCACACCCCTCCCTAGTGTTCTCTGTTCCTGTACATAGCAGGATATAAACTAGCTTCCAATCTCCAGCTCAGTTGGAATCAAAAAACGTTTCTCGTCCAAACGTGAAGGTTAATTGTCCCAACGTTAACGTAAGTCATCCTAACGTTCAGGTTAGTCGTCCTAATGTAGACAAAAGAACACCGCAGCGACGCACAAGGTATTCATCAATGAATTTATTGGTTGAAGTTGGGTTGAGATTTCACATTGCATGGCAACCAACTTCATGAGATTACTGTCAATCAAGTTGGATTAGTTAGTTTAACATGTTTATTGTCATGCAGTGTGGATCATACCTCTAAGGTTCTACAAATACCCACATAAAGTTTTACCTTGAAACCTGAACAGCTTCATTACAACACTGTCAAAAGATAGTGAACAATCAGAGTTTAATCACACTCAATATGCACATAAACATGAATCAAATATTCTCAGTGAGACAAATGTAATAAAAAAGTTTGAATCAAATAAGTAATTTAGCCGTTTCTTTGAGGGCAAATGTAGGACAAGAGGACATCGATCATATTCTTGATGATCGGAGGTTTGGGATGAACATCATGAGGAAAAGAGTGAGCCAAAACCATCTCCCAGGCATCCACCCAACGCACGTTAACACCTTTGAATATCGCCCTGAGGTACTTGTCTCGCTCATATGCGTAAAAGTCGCTGGTAGTCCATACGACATTTGGCGTTAAATTTCTGAGGGTGGCTGTCTTAATAATAACCAGAGTCTCTGGAGCTCTTTTCTGGAGTCTGATCACAGCGCTACGGATGCTCTGGAGTCTTCGGATGTAATACTCATTGGGATATGAGGCTACGTGAGCACAAATACCAAAAATCACAACTGTTGTTGATCCTCCAATCAGGGTGTCCAGTTCGTTGGCGACATAGCGAAGCCCAGCAGCAGGGAATGAGGAGGCGTGCACAGAAAGGCCATGAGACCGGAACTTCACCATAATTTTTTTGCTCCAATCAATCACCTTAAAATAGCCAAGCTGTCCATAAGGGAAAATTTCTTCCTTGGCACCTACAAAAAGGAGATGATAAAGTCATTGACAGTGTTATATTCCCAAACACAAAGACATACAGACATTATTGAGAAATGGTATTGTGATCTTTACCTGGCAACATTTGCTTTGTGAATTGATACAACTGCCTGACAGTGGAGTCTCCGTAGAAGTACAGCATTTTGTTCTGCAGACATTCACCGATGGATGTGGAAGACTTGAAATGCTGAATTGGGGCGCCGGTCAATGTTTGCCACACACCGTTGAAGTAGTAACCAGGCTTGCTAAACTCTTGACTGCTATTCACTCCTTTTTTGACAAAGAGAGAAAGTAAAATACTCAGACCACAGTAATATAAAAAAGGTTTCTTTTCAAAAAATGTCAATTTTCAAGACATGTAAAAGTTTCACCTTTCATTTTTGGAAAGACATCCACACTTGCTATTCCAGAGGGAGGAATAGGAACTTTCATGTTGATTTTCCTGTGAAGGAAAATAAACATTTCTGTTCAGAGAGCAAAGTTGAGATGCTGGATCTCTATGGTAGGCCAGAGGCAGAGGTGTGGCAGTTTGGGTTAAGCAGTTAGGAAAGAAGAAAACATAACCAGCCAAACTGTGTTGCATTAATTATTGGCCAAAAATAAAAGGTAAAAAGTCACATTCCATAACCGATATTTAGGCTTAGCTTTCCAGTTGTCAAATTGTTGTGGTGATCTGCCTAGAGTTGTGGATGAAACAGAAAGTAACCATTGAATAAACGCATGGGAAAAGTACTGAAACCAAAGAGTTTAATGTGGGCTTTCTGGCTGAGTGGAGGAGGACTTGTTAGAATTGTGCTGAGCCATTATTTATGTGGCTAAAAACAATTCTGCCAGAGTTAGTATTATTATTATTATATTACGGAATAATTATTATTTTAAAGAAATTAGTTTTTTTTTTTTTAATAGTTTTCGTATTGTCGTTGAATGCAAATAGCTTAAATTGAAAACTATGAAAAAATAAGCTAATTGAAAATATTTGATGTGGGACTAAATTTCTGTTAATGTAACCTTGAGTATTTTGTGTTTCATCATTGATTATGTTTATATAAAATATACATCATTTTGCTAAATCCCCACTTGAAATTAAAACAAAAAAAGAGATTAAGATAATGAACAAAATCATCTGTGTCTGATCCCTTCAACTATTCTCCACGAGTCAAGTCTAGTCTGACGTTCACGCCCTCAGGTTCTTGTTTGGTCTAAATCTTTGGAGAAAAATAATTAACGACTTGTAACACTGCAATGATATAACAGCGACCTAACAGCTACTGAAATAATTCGGACAGGCACTCAAGACTCTGTGTTGTGTTCATGTGTCTTTAAACCAGATCTGATGTATATTCTTTTTTCAAGTGAAAGCATAAAGTCATATTCCTAACCTGACACTTACCTTTGAAAAAGACTAGAATAAGGCCCAAAGCTTGCCGTGACTTTTTTCCTGGAGTGGGTCACTCTGCTGTCACAGTCCAGCTTCTTCGGCTTGTAGCAGAACCACGGTTCTTTGGTCGTGACATCAGTAAAGTCACATATGGGTTCCTTCGTCGGACGCAGACAAATGTTGCAGATAGTGACTTCAGTTTCTTTGCCCTTTTTGAACATGCTAAACGAATACATTCTGTCAGGATGTTCTTTAGTCAGTCTTCTCAGGAATGTGATCGCCTCGCTGGAATGAACTAGTGTAACCTGAGAAAGAGAAAATTATTGTTAGAACACATTGAACCTGTTTTACTTATTTTTTCCAGCCTAACCGCAATGTCTGCTCTCCCAGTCCACAGTAAAGGAAACACAGCAGAGTAAGATCCGTTGAGATGATCCTCAACTTGTCCAGTCACACCAGCATGAAGAGGTGGGTTGTGCAGTCGGGCAACTATGAAATCTCCTCCAGTCTTTTTAGGATTTCCCTGGAAGTCTTTCATTTGAATCCTAACTTTAAGTTGATCACCGACGTGCCACTGCTGCTCCCCCTCTTTTGGTAAAATAATGAAGTAACTTCCCCGGGGATTGCTTGTTTTGATTAAACTAAAACTAGCTGTTACTGGTGGAGTTTCAGGCCAAGCGGTGGATTCCAGAAGGAGGCGCTCTTCCAAAGCGTTTTCAGGTGAAATGGGCTCAAATCTGCAGAAATCCAGATTTTTGGGTGGCGCACTTGAATTTGTTTGAACAGGTTCAACTACTTTATTCTGGACCCTGATCGGCATTGGGTGCTTCTTCTGAACCTAGAGAAGAAAGATAAAGAACCATTAAGTAAAAAATATATATATTGTCAACATTATTATCTCTACAACAATAATATATCTGGATAATTGCAATGCTGCAATTTAATTGCAATTAAATGTGTTAGCGTCTATAGAATTAATAATTAAGCACTAAAAGTAGAGGCCCAGGGCTATACACTGTTGTTAAAGAGCAACTCATTTTGTTGATTTGTTGCTTTGAGGGTCTCTTGAATAGATCTTGGACTTCTATTGTACTTGCAATATTGTAATTGCTCACTGCTTTTTAAAAAAGTATTTGGGGAAAAAATACTTGATCAATTTATAATATTTAACCTGCACTGCTTTCTTTACAGCAGAGGTGTTCAACTAAATCAAGGGGCTAAAAATGTAAGCCAGGTCAACTAATTTAAATAACAAATCGTATGTTTTTGTCTTTAACAGAAAGAAGGAATGCAAAACCAGATCAATTGATATGACCTTTAATGGAAGCAAATACATTATCTATAATTTAAATCTCTGCTTGCTAGAATATGACCTCTTGAACAGCACTGTTTGAACATAATAATAAATATGGTCGAATTGATGTCTCGAAAATAATCTCACCTTGAAGTTGAAGTCCAAGTAATATGCCAGGAGAACTGTGACTAAGATGACCAAAAAAATAGCAAGGATGGAACATCTTTGAAAGCTGGATTTCCCCTCCATGATCAGACAAAAGGCATCTTCAGCGGTAAGTTTGTCAATAAAAGGATGAAATAAAGAGAGATACAGTCAAACATTAAACTGAAAAATACATTTGTTTAATCATTCATCCAAACACATTTTCAAACATTACAAATGTATACATAATCAAAGTTAAGTTGTCTCTTTTGAATGTACACATTATAAGGCACTAAAGAAATTGATGTAAATGAATGTAACTGTTTAAAATTAACTCTTTTAAAGATGCTTCTTTCTGACACATCAACTTGTGTATACGCATACCAATATACTCTAGGACGGTTGGAGACAAAAACAATTAAAGTAGAACAATGTACCGGTTCATGTAAAGCACATTCCACACTGACAGGCCAGCTTGTTAACCAGCTACACCGTATAATTATTAATTGCAAATAGTTATAAGAAATGGTATTGTGATCTTTACCTGGCCAACATTGCCTTCATGAATGAAAAAGAGCCGTTAATTTTCGACCAAAAGGTGTCATTGTGGTCCCACTGTCGAATGTGACAACTCTGTGGCTGAATAAAGTCTCTTCTTCATCAACCAACGGGTGAAGAAACATTACAGTGCTTTATTTTAGTATTAATAGATTGCACGAACTGTAATTAATATTTCGAAGACAAAACATATTCATAAAAGACAATACGCGTGAAAGGAGATTTGGTGATTGTAATATTTAACGAGTGAAGATTAGGTGATTTAAATGTTTTTGTTTTTTGCACGGAAATCTAATAGTTTCATGCGCGAAAAACTGTCAATCGTTCCTCTTAAACCATTTTATTTTAAATCAGTAATGAGAATATAATTATTAAATATTTCAATTCAATGTGCGTTAAAACAGTGTAATTCTCTGACTTACCGTGTTTTCCTTCGTGCTGTGGCTGCGAAAGATTGTGGATCTTCTTGGAAAACACTGGGTAATTTCTAAAGAAACTTCAATCAAGTTCTGCTTGTTTGCTCATTCCGCGGATGTGGACCCTGTCACCACCTTAGGGCGTGGTTTAGAAGTGGTGGGTAGTTATTGATAGTTATTGTGCCCGCGGCTGTATGGAAGTATATCAGAGCCATTCAAATACCGAATGGTTTAATTCACTTTGTCAAATGTTGTAACGCTACATTTGTTTTTTTAAATTTTCTTTGTTACAGAGCAATGATCTATAAATAATAATTGATCAAGAATTATATATTTAAATAAAGACCAATTGAAAGATCATCATGCATCCTTAACGTCAAAAAAGAAGGGTGACTGGATTTTTTTTTTGGTAATCTTTCAAATGTTTTCATGTATAAAACAAAAATCCATTGTGTTCTTGGATTAAATTGGAGTGCCTCACCTGTCATAATAACTGAAAAATATCTGACATGTTTACTAAAGGTCAAAATTAAATATTTGCTGCCCACATCTATATACTTTAATTTGTTTACAGTAAATATGAATGAGACACGAGAAGAGTGCTCTATATAATTCTAAATAAGTTATTTGTAGGATGTATGTAAGTAAGTAAGTAATATTTGTAGAGCGCTTTTCTAGACCAGGGTCCCAAGGCGCTCAAACAATCAAAACAATACCCAATAAAAACGGTCAAGACACCACCGAGACAAACACAGGAGTCTCAGAGAATCAAGGAAAACCCTGAAGTAAGTGTCATTAAAGAGGAATGTTGATATCCTTGCAATTGTTTTGCTCTCACAATTGTAGATCCAACTCCAGAAGAGTCCGTGCCTCACCAGCCATGAACCTCACAGAAGATGACTGTAAAGTTCCCACTCGTGTGCCCCAACATTATAATTAATGACACAGGATCGAAAGTTCAACATCACACAATGGGTTTAAAATGTAATAAAATATTTGATGGTCTGACGTTTTTTCACTCGAATAAAGGGAACTTAGTTTAAATGTTTTGGAAAAATGTTTAACCGTTGTGTTATCTCGAAGGCAAACGCAAGGGATACAACAAACAAATTTGTTTGTTTTTTACCCTCTGATAATCGTTGAATGATCTGAATGATCTGCTATTTAGGGGCCATCTATATCAGACATGGGGGAGGGCACCCCGGGGGGCCAAACCTGGCCCTTTGGCTGTATTTATGCAGCCCACATGAGGCCTCCTCCTGAAGTAATGTCTCGATAGCTAACTAACATATTTTTAATATTCATTTCAACATATAATAACACCATAATATGTTTTTGTGCTGCTCTATTTCCCCCCATCTTTGTCACTGTGCTACTTGCAGTAATTTGAAAGTAATATTTAGAGAAATGTGATATTTTACATGTATCATATTTTATATTATATATATATATCATGTTTTATAATAATAATACAACATTGTATTTGTATAATTAAGTCTAGTTGTAGAATGGAGTGGAATAAAGAGAAATATTTGCTCTTTTATTTGAGCTTTTGTTACTTCTAATATTGGCTTGACGGCCCCTAAAAACAGTAACAGTATATAATGTAGCCCATGGCAAAAATGTAAATAGCTGGGCCTCATCTAGATCTTTCTATTTGTTTCAGATTTCATAAATGTAAAACATGCTATGCTTGTTATATCCAGCAGGTGTCAGTGCTGTGGGGAAAAAAAAGTGTAACTGGGCCTTTATTACAAAGAAGAAGAAACAAAACACAAATCTCTTTGTTTTAGCGCTTTAAATGTAACTTATGCGTCGCGTTTGTGTTGGTTTATAATTGAAATTGCATTTAATATAGTATATATAATAATTACTGGGTCATATATATGACTATTTTTCTTTCAATTCTTCTTATTTTAATCGAACGCTCGCGTAGGCTACATGCTAAAAACAAAGTGCTGACACCTAAAATATAAAAGAAAGAAAGAAAAAACACTAAAGATGTGCGAGGACGTTTTCTGCAAATTAAATAAAGGTTTGTGATGTTTCCTGTTAACAAGATTGCTTGGATGCGAAATGTCTTCATGAAGAATATGTTTGGTTTTTGTTAGTTATTAAAGTTGGTTCCTAAAGTTTTCTCATACTCTAATTAAAAAAAAAGTATTTCGTGTTTTAACTTGACACTTGTCGGTGTAAGGGATTTATAATAGTGATAGCAACACAAAGAAAAAACAAAAGCACAACATTTTTTTTTCGTGACAGTTACTGCTTGAATTGTATGCATTTGTATTCCATTCATTAAGTTGTTGTTTCTGGGAATTCTGAAATGTTCATTAAATTAATAGGATTAATACTTAAAATAATTATAATTATATAGAATATTAATTATTGGTCATATATTTTACATTATGGAGATTATATTCGTTGGGGGGCGAATTCAAATTAGATGACATATGATCTAATATAGCTGATGTTCTATCGGTTTTCTAGGGAAAACATTGTCGCTGGCCTCACTCAGCCTGCTGGTCCCTCCATTACAGCTTCAAACTGCCTCCATGTGGCAGGTGCTGAAGAACGGTGACGCCATGAACTACTGGAAAGTGGCAGAGTTTGTTTGTACCGCAGTGGACATGGTACCTGAGCTTCTCATGGATAAACACAAAATGCAACTGGACCTTGGATTAAGAGCGAGGGTGGGTTGCAGAGTCACATTCTACTTCGATTTAACATTCATTCAAAGTTAATTTTCATACACATTTGCAGACTATTCCCTTTTCTAATCAGTGCAACTTGTATTTTCTTGTATCTTCTCATCAGTTCATTCTTCAGTTGTGCCGAAGTGAACCCCTTTTGGATTCTGCATACATTCTGTCCCACCTGGATTATATAAGAGAACCTTTCTGTTTGGTGAGTTTTTGGTCATTTTAAAGAATACAGTGGCAACAAGCTATGATAGAACTTTTTATATTTGGAACCATAATGGTTGGTTCCTTATCATCATTTTAAAAACAATTAAATCCAAGTAATTCCCAATGATATTAGTACGTTATTATATGACTGTGTAAGCGAGGTTGGAATTATGGCCTATGTGGCCACTCATACATTTTGAACTCCCTCAACAACTAGAAGAAGGGAATATTTTAAATACATTTCCTTTAAAACGGTGCAGGTGTTCATCTTTGTAATCTGTATGTTTGCCAGTGCGTACTTAGTTTATATTCTACATTTAAGGATAAAGACAAAGAAGACACAGAAGCAAGAGTTCAGTTTGTGAAGTTGATCCAAAACCTGCTCACACGTTCTGATTATCGAGAAGACTTTTTCATGGTAAGCTCTTTTTTTGTAATCTTCCTTAAAAAAAACATTTTTGAAATTAATCAATTAATTGTATTGTGTTCTTTTTTTTAAGAACACCTTTCCTGCCCAGTATGGACCAGTGTATGACAGTGATTTACAAACTCTTTTTTCTGAGTTTCTATGTCGTCTGACTGAACTACTGCCGGTTCCTGACCTACAGTTGGTGAGTCGTTGCATCGTGTGTACTGTATCTCCGCCAGCCATTCTTCATCTTTATCTGGATTTCTTATTGAATTTGATTCTATTCATCTAATTTCCTTTTTTAAATACGCACACCTTAGTTCACAAAAGCTGCTTCATATTAATGGTTCAGATTTTGAACCCATGTTCGTCATGATTTTCAAGAGCCATGTCATGGAGTCCAAGAAGTTTTTATTTCTCACTGAGTGAGGTGTAGGAGCTCCCATGACACCTTCAAATAGAGTATATGACAGACAAGTCTATGTTTTGATTCCAGTTTGCACATTAGAGAGATTTGAACAGGTGTCCGTCCCTTCTTCTGGTCTGTGTGTTTTTATTAATTTAATATTTTATCCACAGACAGTTTCATGGCTTGAAGATGAAGCTGATGCTGCGTCCATGCCTTCTGCCTCGGACTATTCAAATTTTAAGACATTGCTTCAGCACCACAAATGTCTCGCTGAACTAAAGCAACCCGGTGAGATTTATTTTCATTTAAATCAGGTTTTTTTTGCAGGTTGTCCACACTTTGTTTTTAAACTGTTAATATTTCAAGATGGCGCCGCACGAGCAGCAGCTGGTTACAACAGCTCCCTCTTTCTTCTTACTTTTTATTACACTTTTTCCTTTTTTTGGCGTCTTTTTAATTTTTTCTTTAGAGTGGTCGGATCTTGTTGCCGTTGTGCACAAAACGAGACCACTTTTACAACTTTTGCATACGGTTTTCTGCTATTTTCGTCACTTTTGGGAACTCCGTCGGCAGACACGCTCAGCGGGTCTATTGTTTACACCCGGGATCAGCTGTTGGGGTTGCGCAACACCGCTCTCTCTCTCAGCGCGGAATGGACGATTCCCGTGGAAATCAAGAGAAAAAGACGCGGATGCAGAGCAGGTCGGATGAAACAAGAGAAGAAACGTAGGTTCCGTCCCTTTATTCCATCGATCATCATGGGAAATGTACGTTCGATTGTGAATAAAACGGACGAGCTTGCTGCGCTGACCCGGCATCAGAGAGATTTCCGGGAGAGCAGCCTTCTATGTTTCACGGAGACCTGGCTGACGGAGAAGATCCCAGACTCTGTTGTTTCCCTGGAGGGGTTCAAGATGGTTCGTGCGGACCGGGACATGGATGGAAAGAGGAGAGGAGGAGGAGTGGCGGTGTTTATTAATGAGAGATGGAGCGATCCCGCTCATGTCTCCATTAAAGAACAAGTGTGCACTAAGGACATAGAGTTCGTTGCGGTGGGCATCCGCCCGTATTACATCCCGAGGGAGTTCTCACATGTGATTGTGTTCACTGTTTACATTCCTCCCTCTGCGGACGCAGCCGCAGCGAGCGAGAGGCTGAGCGCCTCAGTGTCGGACCTGCAGCTCAAACACCCGAACTCTCTCCTGCTCATTAACGGAGATTTCAACCATGCCTCACTTTCCTCCATTCTTCCCACCTTCACACAATACGTGAAGTGCCACACCCGGGAGGACAAGACTCTGGACCTTTTATATGCAAATGTAAAAGGTGCCTACACCTCCATCCCCCTGCCCCCCCTCGGCCGCTCTGATCACAACCTGATACGTCTGCGACCTGAATACACTCCCATGGTGAGGAGACAGCCTGCACAGAAAAGAACTGTAAAGATGTGGAATGATGAAGCCAAGGAGAGGCTGAGAGACTGCTTTGAGTCTACAGACTGGAGCGTGTTCTCTCATGGTGATGACATCGACACCTTCAATGACCATTCCACAGATTACATAAAGTTCTGTGAGGGCAACGTCACACCGACCCGCAAGGTGCGGTGCTTTGCCAACACCAAGCCATGGGTGACCCCTCAACTTCAAGTTCTGCTGAACAAGAAGAAGAGGGTGTTTGCTTCAGGGAGCAGAGAGGAGCTTAAGGAGGTCCAGCGTGAACTCAAGAAGGCGATCAGGATGGCCAAGGACGAATACAAGGGGAAACTGGAGGAGCAACTGGCGCAGGGAAACACAAGGGATGTGTGGAAAGGCCTGAAGAACCTCTCAGGTCATGGCCAGAGTGGAGCCAGAGCCACAGCAGGGGGAGACCAAAGATGGGCCACTGAACTGAACCAGTATTTCAACCGGTTTGATCAGGGCCCCCCTCCCCCCTCCACCTCTGCCCCTCACTCTTCACAAAGCTGTTTTTCCCCTGCTTCAGCCCCCTCCCCCCAACTGTTCTCACCTCCAAGCCACCTTTCTCCACCCCAACAAGCCCTACTGCCTCAGCTGCCCAACCCCCCACAGCCACCTCTCTCTGTTACATCGGAACAGGTGAGGAGAGAATTAAGGCGACTGAAGATCAGGAAAGCTGCTGGACCAGATGGACTCAGCCCCAGACTGCTCAGGGACTGTGCTGATCAACTTTGTGAGTTGGTCACACACATCTTCAACCTGAGCCTCAAACTGGAGAAGGTCCCGGTCCAGTGGAAGACCTCCTGTGTGGTTCCGGTTCCCAAGGCGGTACACGCGAAGGAGCCGAGCCACTTCAGACCAGTCGCCCTGACCTCCCATCTGATGAAGACCTTGGAGAGGCTGGTACTCCGCGAGCTACGCACGACGGTGAGCTCTGCGTTGGATCCGCTGCAGTTCGCCTACAGGCCAAAGATGGGGGTGGACGACGCCGTCATCTACCTGCAGCACCGGGCACTGACTCACCTGGAAGCCGCCGGTAGCACTGTGAGAGTCATGTTTTTTGACTTCTCAAGTGCTTTCAACACCATCCAGCCGGCGCTGCTAAGGAAGAAGATGGAGGACGCAGGAGTTGGGACACAGCTGGCAGCATGGACGATGGACTACCTCACCAACAGGCCGCAGTATGTGAGGCTGCAGGACTGCAGGTCTGAGGTGACCATCTGCAGCACCGGGGTGCCTCAAGGGACAGTGCTGTCACCTTTCCTTTTTTCCCTCTACACAGCGGACTTTACCTATGACTCCAGCAGCTGTCACCTCCAGAAGTTTTCTGACGACTCGGCCATTGTGGGCTGCGTGTCTGGGGGGGGCGAGCTGGAGTACAGGTCAGTCATCAAGGACTTTGTTGACTGGTGTGAGAGCAACTACCTTTGCTTAAACACCGGTAAGACAAGGGAGATGGTGATTGACTTCAGGAAAAAGTCCCCACCACATCAACCGGTGAGCATCCAGGGCTCGGACATTGAGCTGGTGGACAGCTTCAAATACCTGGGTGTTCACCTCAACAATAAACTGAACTGGTCCACACACATCAACGCCGTGTACAAGAAGGGCCGAAGTCGCCTCCACCTCCTGGGGAGACTGAGGTCCTTCGGAGTGTGCAGACCACTTTTAAGGACCTTTTATGACTCCGTGGTAGCCTCTGCTATCCACTACGCTGTGGTCTGCTGGGGAGCAGGCAGCACGGACCGGGACAGGAAGAGACTGAACAGGCTATCCTGATGCTAATCCGTAGCGTGTTTTTCTTCTTGTGTGCTTTTTATTTTATTTTTTTTCCGTTTTTTATTTCTATTTTATTTTATTTTTATTCTATTTTATTTTGTTAATAGTGTCAATTTCTAATTTTGTAAATAATTTGTATATTTTTAAGATCGTTTTTATTTTATTTTGTATTATCTCTTGTACTATTTCTTTCTCCTTGCACTTTATTTTCTTCCAACTGCGCTGTTGTGAAAGTGTGTTTCCCCTCTGGGGATGAATAAAGCCTTTCTATTCTATTCTTTCTATTCTATTCTAAGACAGCGGAGAGGATCACCAGGTCTCCACTGCCCTCTCTGCACAGCATCTACCACCACAGAGTCCACAGGAGAGCTGCCACCATCATCAAGGACAGTTCCCACCCACAACATGGACTGTTTACACTCCTGCCCTCGGGACGCAGGTACAGGAGTGCAAAATGCAGGACCACACGCCTGAGAAACTCTTTCTACCCCACTGCAATAAGAATCATGAACAGCTGAACACTGCACTGTTGTCACATGTCACTTTAAATCCATCACATGTACAGTTCCCCTCCCTTTCTTATATTATTATTTTTTATTGTTATTTTATCTTGACTTTTTTTTTGTTATGTATATTTATTTTTATTTTTTTGTTATGCCGATATTTGTGGAGGGACGGCAAAGAAAGAATTTCATTGCATAGGGAAACGTGTTTCTCGATGTATATGACAATAAACACTTTGAATTGAATTGAATTGAATTGAAATAGCCACATACATGTCCCACAATACCCACAAACAAGTCTGACTTCAATTTCTGAACATCAGGTTTATTACAACACTATCAAAAGATAGTGAACATTCAGAGTTAAATCACACTCAATATGCACATCAACATGAATCAAATATTCCCAGTAAGACTAATGTAGCAAAAAAGTTCAAGTGAAAAAGGAATCTTAGCCGATTATTTGAGGGCAAATGTAGGACAAGAGGACATCGATCATATTCTTGACGATTGGAGGTTTGGGATGAATATCATGAGGAAGAGAGTGAGCCAAAACCATCTCCCAGGCATCCACCCAGCGCACATTGACATCTTTGAACACCGCTCTGAGGATCTTGTCTCGCTCATATCCGTAAAAGTCGCTGTTAGTCCATGCAATAACAGGCGTTAAATGTCTGAGGGTGGCTGTCCGAATAATAACCAGAGTCTCTGGAGCTCTATTCTTGAGTCGGATCACAGCGCTACGGATGCTCTGGAGTCTTCGGATGTAGATTTCATTGGGAAATGAGGTGAAGTGAGCACACATACCAAGAACTACAACTGTTGTTGATCCTCCAATCAGGGTGTCCAGTTCATTGGCGACATAGCGAAGCCCAGCAGCAGAGACTGGAGTGAAGCGCAGAGGATTGCCATGAGGCCGCAATTTCACCATAATTTTGTTACTGTAATCAATCATCCTAAAATAGCCAAGCTGTGCCAAACTGTAAAATTCTTCCTTGGCATCTACAAAAAAGGAGATGATAAAGTCATTGATAGTGTTATATTCCCCAACACAAAGAAACACGTATTATTGAGAAATGGTATCGTGATCTTTACCTGGCAACATTGCCTTTATGAATCGATACAACTGCCCGATAGTGGAATCTCCGTAGAAGTACAGCATTTTGTTCTGCAGACATTTACCGATGGATGTGGAAGAGTTGAAATGCTGAATTGGGGCGCCGGTCAATGTTTGCCACACACCCTTGAAGTAGTAACCAGGCTTGCTAAACTCTTGACTGCTATTCACTCCTTTTTTGACAAAGACAGAAAGTGAAATACTCAGACCAAAATAATATAAAAATGGTTTCTTCCCAAATAATGTCAATTTTCAAGACATGTAAAAGTGTCACCTTTCATTTTTGGCAAGACATCCACACTTGCTATTCCAGAGGGAGGAATAGGAACTTTCATGTTGATTTTTCTGTTAAGGAAAAGAAACATTTCTGTTCAGAGATCAACATTGAGATGATGGATCTCTATGGTAGGCCAGAGGCAGTGGTGTGAATAAATAATAATAATGAATCAAATCTTCTGCCTGATCCCTTAAACTGTTTTCCACGAGTCAGGCTAGTATGACTTAATCGCCTGTACGTCAGCCTGTTATATCACATTGAGGATGAAGTGGTTCAAATTAAAGCAGTAAAGCACATGCAATGAAGAAATAAATACATGTGGTTCAGAAAATGTATTTACACTCAACACACTAGCTAAGTATTTTTTCATCACTTCCTTTAGCGATTTAGTTTTCCAACACAAATAGAAAATAAAGACAAGGACAAATTCACAAGCATGGTATTCCATGTCATTAAACAGCCATGCATGGTATTCTCGTTTTATAGGTTGCTGGAAAATGTCACTGTTGTAGCTTTTATTTGACTTGTAAACATCTCCATTTGTGATGTTGTCTTGTGATTGTTTTTCTGTTGTGAAAAGATGATATTTTATATTTATCTTTAACCCATTCTTTGTTATTTTTCTTTAAACTATGTTCTTTATATTTTGAAGAATTTGTTATCTTGCACTTTGTTCTTTGTATTGCTCTTTGTTCTTGTTTTTGCTTTTATGAAAATACTGTCTGTGTTGCAGTGAACTGGAACACTAACTTCCTAAAGGAGATCTCCAGAGGGATTAATAAATTTGATCTCTCTTTGATCCTGATTCACCTCAGTCATAAATTTAAATGTTCTACTATTGTCGTATACATATTGCTAAAGCGTTTCTTTTCACTCTTTTTCAAAACATATATGAAGCTTCGTAGGAAAGCCCTGAGCTGAAGTATGTACGTCACATGTATTTAACCACATATAATTCTCTCACTGAATGTATTTTCCTGTGGATGCTGGTGTGGGAAAGGAATGTGCGGGTGCTTTTTACCAGGTAGGATCTTTGAAGGATCGAACATTAACCAAGACCATGAGGGATAACTTTTTCAGGTTTGGTCAAAAGCTTTGCGGCAAAACGACTTATAAACGATATAACAGCGATCAAACAGCTACTGATATAATACAGGCACTCAAGGCTGAGCGTTGTTCTTTTTTCTCATTTGGAAATAAAACATGTGAATTTAAACCAGATCTGATTTCTATACTTTGTTCTAGTGAAAGCATTAAGTCATATTCCTAACCTGACACTTACCTTTGAAAAAGACTAGAATAAGGCCCAAAGTTCGCCCTGTCTTTTGTCCTGGAGTGGGTCACTCTGCTGTCACAGTCCAGCTTCTTCGGCTTGTAGCAGAACCACGGTTCTTTGGTCGCGACATCAGTGAAGTCACATATAGGTTGCTTCGTCGGACGCAGACACATGTTGCAGAGTGCAATTTCAGTTTCATTGCCCTTTTTGAACATGCTAACAAACTGTACTCTGTCAGGATGTTCTTTAGATAGTCTTCTCAGGAATGTGATCGCCTCGCTGGAATGAACTAGTGTAACCTGGGAAGGAGAAAATTATTGTTAGAACACATTTAGTCTGATTAACTTATTTTTTCTTCCTTACCGCAATGTCTGCTCTCCCAGTCCACAATAAAGGAAACACAGCAGAGTAAGATCCGTTGAGATGATCCTCAACTTGTCCAGTCACACCAGCTTGAAGAAGTGGGTTGTGCAGTCGGGCAACTATGAAATCTCCTCCAGTCTTTTTAGGATTTCTCTGGAAGTCTTTTATTTGAATCCTAACTTTAAGTTGATCACCGACGTGCCACTGCTGCTCCCCCTCTCTTGGTAAAATAATGAAGTAACTTCTCCGGGGATTGCTTGTTTTGATTAAACTAAAACGAGCTGTTACTGGTGGAGTTTCAGGCCAAGTGATGGATTCCAGAAGGAGGCGCTCTTCCAAAGCGTTTTCAGGTGAAATGGGCTCAAATCTGCAGAAATCCAGATTTTTGGGTGAATTTATTTGAACAGGTTCAATTACTTTATCCTGGACATGGATCCCTATTAGATTTGAGAGCTTCTTCTGAACCTAGAAAAGAAGTAAAAAAGTATATATTGTCAACATTATTATCTCTACAACAATAATATATCTGGATAAGTGCAACGCTGGATTAAATGTATTAGCGTCTATAGAATTAATAATTAAGCATTACTTTCTTACTAAAAGTAGTGACCCAGGGCTATGCACTGTTGTTAAAGAGCAACTAATTTTGTTGATTTATTGATTTGAGAGTCTCTTGAATAGATCTTGGACTTCTATTGTACTTATGTTAGTATATGTTTGTACAAAACTCCTTTTTCATTGAAATATTTACATTTGAAAATAATCTTAAACCCCACCCACTGAAAACGCTTTGTTTTTGAATGGAGATTAAATCTTGTTTACAATAACAACAACAACTCTTCTCCAAAGGATCTCATAACCTCTTGTTCGCCAAGATTTCAGATAGGGGAATACTTAATTAAGTTATAACTTCAAAATGAAAAATCTTATCTACCAGGGTAACGTAGGGTGGTAAATAACACACTGAAAGAATGCCTTGTAACCTCCGCTACCGTCCAAGTGTACTTTCTAAACTGAATACATTTAGTGTATTTGTCTTTCATATTGCCACCCCTCAACAGATCCAGCCCCCCTCTTCCAACCCAATAAATATTTTTCTAGATCTGCCCCTACCAAGGCAGCTCAGTCACATTTTTTAGTTACAACTGACACATAACAAACAATGTTGTCACAAGAAACTGAAAATGCTAGGTTCTACATCTTGGTGCTTGCCCTCTAACCGCTTCCTGACAGTGAAGAGCGGAAAGATCACAGTGGAATGATGGTGAATGTGAGTGAACTAATGAATATTGAAGTGGACAAATATGTGTGCATGACGTGCTAAGCCACCCTGGAGAGGGGACACACACATGTCCTCTGCTTTATGTGCATTAGCCCAAATCACAGAATGGCTGATTGTGTGGCCTGCCAAGCGCTTCCCACAGCCACTTGCTGATCCACGCTGCCTCATCCTCAGAGATCATGGGCTGATAATGATCAGGAGGAAGACTGGCGGTGTAACGAGACGGATCCCAGCACCCTGTTCGGATCCCAGCAGGAAGGGATCAGAGCGAAAGAGGCAACTGCCATCCTGTAGCTCCTGCCAAGACAGGTTAACAGCAATGTTGTTTAATAGGACATATACCGGGGGGATGCAGGTTGTCTCCCTCACAAATAACATGGCTCTACTCTGCAGTGTACCCGACAAGCTCACGTTCCAACGTGATAAGCTACTATGGTGAGAAGGTTTTTGAGGCCTGATGAGTTGAGCTGAGTTGTCCCTCGATCGTGAACAGACCGCGACGAGGAGGACAACGGGTGTTAATATCGTGGCTCTCTGCATGGATATTGGATTTTTTTCTATAATTTGCATGAGATCTTCAGGAATGTGTTCAGACTCCCTCTGTTTCTAGACCAGGGCGAGGAGCTACCGCCCCTGCTGGTCTGTCAGCTGGAGAGATGCATGGCGGTCGGATTTCACGAGAGATGAGCGGGCAAGGACCGCCAGCAGAGCTGGAGAATGTACATGGGACAGGGTGAGTGATGCGGTGCATGGTGATCTGTTCTCAACTAACATCAGCTCCGCAGAAATTCTCCGGCACATTCCTCAACATATCTTTTTGGCTTCGTCAGCTCCTGTGACACTAAGGCGTGCTCAGGGGGGCTGGGGAGGCTTCCGGGGGGAAAGGGGTACATGCGCAACGCAGGGTTCGAATTTAACCATCGCAACTGCATAACTTGCTGTGACCGCCTTTCACACTTGCCATAATGCCCTGGAAAATGTACCGGTGTTTACGGCAACAACTTAGCGTGACCGCACTTGGCTTTTAATTTGTTAATAAATTCCAAACGTAAGCGGGTCAAGCGATCCCAGACTCTTTTTCCGAAGCGAGTTCAGGAGCACCCGGTAGAAATAGGATGACACCCAGGCTAATTAATTTTGGTGCCCTTCCAACTTGCCTTGGTGCCCTAAAATGGATGCTATTCTTTAAGGCAACACTTGCCTTGACCTTAAAAAGTTTAAATTCGAAGCCTGGCAAAGTGTATCTTAGGTTCCCCACGCAGACTCACAGGGCTGGACAAGAGTGGGGGTTCTAGAGAATCCAGCTAGACTACGTGCTCTGTTGATTAAATAAATAGAGACACAGCTTGTGTCACGCCTTCATCATGGGCCTGTCCTGGGACAGTAACGGGGGCGGGCCGAGGGACAACCTGATGTTCTTCAGAGCTTTGTTTCTGACAGAACATTACTCCACTTGGAGTCGGCATGTTTTTACTTCATTCCAGCTATGCGCTCCAGTTTGCCCGTCAACCCCCGCGTTTTTCAGGGATTCTCTGGACACTAGTGGCGGAACAGGAGAAGTAATCCTGTCTAAGAAACAAGGTCCCTACTCTGCTGCAGAAGAAGGTGATAGAGCCGGTTACAGCAGCAGAGATGATGAGCGGGTTTTACTCCCATTACTTCCTTGTGACAAAGAAGACGGGGGGATGGAGGCCCATACTGGACCTCAGCTATTTGAACAAGTTTATAGCTACATGCCTTTTTCGGATGTTGTTTTTCAGTAAAACAACTGCTGACAGGTGTAAGTCCTTTCACATTACAATAGTACTTGCATTTCGCTCTCGAGGATCAAGTGTTTCAATACACTCGACTCCCGTTGGCTGCTCTCTGGCACCCAGGACCTTCACAAAGTGTGTCGAGGAGGTGCACTGGAACCAATTGATGATGATCCTTGCCAGGTCAGAGGTAGAAAGTCACGCTCACACACAGAAGGTGTTGAGCCGTATTGCCTGGAGGATCATGGTTACAAATGTGTGAAGACAAGTCCCTGGACCCCAGCTCCTGTTTGGTCTCAGCTGTCCTGTATTTCTTGCCACATTTACTGGATAAAGGACGTACTGTGGCAATACTGAGAGTGTTCGCATCAGCCATAGCAACAAGGCACAAGGGTTTCGAGGGTGGTTCAGCTCGTACCATCCACTGGTGGCGCGGTTCTTAAGCGGGGGCATACAGGTTTCGACCTCCTGTGAGACCTTCCAGCCCTCAGTGCCCTCTCCAGCTTGTGCTGGATTCTCTTGCAGGCCCGACCTTTGACCCTTTTGACCAAGTCCCACTGGATATCTTGTCTTTCAAGGTCTCGCCACTTCTGGCGCTGACTTCTACGAAGAGAGCGAGTAAGCTTTGTGCTGTCTCTATTAGCACTGAGTGTCTTGCGCCCAAACCCAGCCATCCGTCCGAATGTTCTAAGCTCCACCTTCAGGGCAACGACTCTCACACTGCGGTCCTGTTGTGTCCAGTGAGGGCTTTGGCCTGTTTGGCTGGCTATTTTTCAGGCTTCAAGGTCTCATTGGATGAAATCTTCCATTATCCAGGCATGCCAGGCAGCGGGTGGATCGGCACCTAGTGGACTGGGGGCACATTCCACCGTGGTGTGGCTCTTTTGCAGGGTGTTGCAGAAGAGGACATGAGCCCTGCTGCTTCTTGGGCGTCCACCTCAACCTTTACTAGAGCATATCTCCCCGATGTGGTGACAGGATCAATAGCTCACACCGTTTTGAGCGCTGCCTTGCGGTTAAAGGGCTTTGCACCAATCATAGAACCTGAAGTTATGAAGCCAATAACTCAGGGGTTAATGCAATTACAAGTGCAGGTGATTCCTCACTGCCTTTTTAAATAATTAGTATGCCCTTTACTGGAAGCAAATACATAATCTATAATTTACATCTGTGCTTGCTAGAATATGACCTTAGGAACAGCAATGTTTGAACCTTTTCATCCTTGTAAAGTAACATTTGGTAAATAATCTCACCTTGAAGTTGAAGTCCAAGTAATATGCCAGGAGAACTGTGACTAAGATGACCAAAAGAATAGCAAAGATGGAACATCTTTGAAAGCTGGATTTCCCCTCCATGATCAGACAAAAGGCATCTTCAGCGATAAGTTTGTCAACAAAAGGATGAAAAAAGAGAGATGCAGTCAACATTAAATTGACAAAAATATTTGTTTAACCATTCATCCAAACACATTTTCAAGGCAAAACCAGCTTGTTAACTAGCTACACTGAGTATAATTGTAAATAGTACATAGTAAATCAATTACTGATAAATAAAAATGTCAGTTATCGAAATAAAGATGTAATAGATTTATCATGGTAGGAATTTACACATTTCCAGTGTTTTAATTTGTTTAAATAATTATATTGGGAAAATATTCACTGAGTAAAGTGCGTTAATGAATTAGGGAATTTAAGAAACGTATTATTGAGAAATTTTTATCGTGATCTTTACCTGGCAACATTGCCTTCATGAATGAACAAGAGCCGTTTGTTAATTTAGGAAAAAAAAATCGTTACATAAACAACAACAAAATTGTCATATATTTCGACCAAAAGGTGTCATTGTGGTAACACTGTTGAATGTGACAACTCTGTATAACTGCCGAGCTTTCGCGTGAGATTGTGGGAGATAAGGTGACTGAATAAAGTCTCTTATTCATCAACCAATTTATTTAGTATTAATAGATTGCATGAACTGTAATTAATATTTCGATGACAAAACATATTCATAAAAGACAATAAGCGTGAGAGGAGATTTGGTGACTGTAAGATTGAATTGAATCAAATGTTTTTGGTTTTTTTTTGCATGGAAATCTGCGTGACTGTACGAGGTAAGCAGTTTTGTAGATTACATTCGAAAATATTTCTTGTTTTAGTTTCATGGGCGAAAAACGTTGTTTGTTTTTTGTTTGTTAATTTAGGAAAAACAAATCGTAATATAAACGTCACAAAATATTCCTTCTCATAGAGTGCTTTCTTTTAGTATTAATAGATGGACGGAAATTATTTCTCGAATAAAAAAACATGTTTAAAAAAAAGACAATGAGCGTGAGAGGAGATTTGGTGATTGTAAGATTTAACGGGTGTAAGCGTCAGATGAATCAAATATGTATTACTTTTTTTTTCATTGAAATCTGCGCGACTGTGTGAGGAAAGCACTTTTTTGTTGTGGTTTATTTTAATGGGCGAACAGAAAGAACCTGTTGTTTGTAACCATACGTGATTTCACCGTTTCTCTTAAACTTTTTTTTTTTTTTTTAAGAAAAATCATTTATGCGTATTTAATTATTAAATATTTCAATTTAATGTGCGTTAAAACAGTGTAAATCTCTGACTTACCGTGTTTTCGTGAATCCTTCCCAGGTGCAAAACAAATAGACTCAATGACTCGTTCATTCGTCGGGCTATTAAATTGTACAATTATAAGTTTGGGGACAGGAGTGGAGTGAGAGTATCTGGATGTTCTGTTCTATGTTAGTCTTTGTATCCTTTGTCTTTGTTATTTTCTTTGATCTATGTTCTTTATCTTTATGCTCCTACCCAGGTGCAAAACAAATAGACTCAATGACTCATTCATTCCTCGGGCTATTAAATTGTACAATTATAAGTTCGGGGACAGGAGTGGAGTGAGAGTATCTGGATGTTCTGTTCTATGTTAGTCTTTGTATCCTTTGTCTTTGTTATTTTTCTTTGATCTATGTTCTTTATCTTTATCTTTAGACTTAGATTGTATCATCTTGTTCTTTCTCTTTATTTGTCTTTGTTCTTGTTCTTATTTTATTTTGATTATTTTTTATGAAAAATTGCTGTATTTGCTGTGGATAATTTGGAAAAAAAAACAATTTCTACCAATAAAGTTCTACCTAACCTAACCTAACTTAAATAGTGAAAATGGTAAAAATAGAGACTGAAATACTGTAAGAGGTAAGGTCAAAGAAAAAATAATAGATTAAGAAAAAAATCAAAAGAAACACTGAGACAAATAAAATAAAACAAATGGTTGAAGAACATTTAAGTCACACTGCCTGCACCTAAGAAGCCACAACTGCAGCATCTATGAAATAGGAAAAATAAATATGACATTCTTCTCTCTAGTGGAATAAACCAAACACCTATATCTCCTTGAAGTGAATATTAATTAAAGAAAATAGTTAAGAATAAGCAAAAGAGTAAACTAGAATAGATACTGTATTTCTGTTGTGGGTAGATAAATAAAGAGGTCTGACTGATACCTGATCAAATTAACTATTACATTCATAAAACAGATTTAAACACACACAACATCGTCAGACATTCATACAGATCCTACAAACAACACACTGAGCTCAGCTACCAACAAACAAACACACACAATTTAAAATTGTATAAGATAAAAAGTGTCACTGACACAAGCTGCTCCCTGTGTGTGTGTGAGAGTGAAATAATTCTTGAATCCCCGCCTGTGTTTCCCTCTTCACCCTGAAGTCAAAACATACTGATCATTTAAACTCTCTGCTTACTTCAAGATGTATTCATATAAAACACGTGAAAAATAAATTAACAGACATCCACAGACATACAAAGTTTGGAATACACAACTCATGACACACACACAACGTCCTCATCACCACCTGAATAGATTCATAACTGACCTTTACATAACTTCTGATCATTCTTATCCTGTTAGAGGTGGTGTTGAGAAGCTCCAGTGAGGGAGAAATAAGAAACCACTGTCCAATGCAGACTTTTAAATGTATATATAAACAAATGTAGTTTTAGGGACAATCAGATAGGCTGGAAATTGTCTAAACATAGGGGAAGTTCCAAAGAACAGAAAATATCTTGTTATGATTAAAACATATTTTCAGAACTAATAATCTAGAGAACTTTTACAACACAATACGATACAATACACAATACAAAAAGTCAAACTTGGAATTAAAAATTGTACAACACTATCACTCTTAGATTCTCAAAAATACACTGCCCGACTGCACAACCCACTCAAGTTTGTTTTTTTAATTTAAAAAAGATTTTGTGCGAACCCACTCTTAGGTTAGGTTAGGTTAGGAAGAACTCTATTGATCCCTCAGGAGGTCTCCTTCGGGAAATAGTTTTTCCAATTAGACACAGCAATACAGATGATTATTCATAAAAAAAAAAAATAAGAATAAGAACAAAGAGAAATAAAAAGAAAGAACAAGATGACACAATCTAAGTCTTAAGATAAAGAACATAGATCAAAAACAAATAACAAAGACAAAGAATACAAAGATTAACATAGAATAGAATGTCAAGATACTTTCGCTCCACTCCTGCCCCAAACTCAGAATTGTACAATCTAATATTCCGAGGAATGAATGAGTCCCTGAGTCTATTAGTTTTGCATCTGGGAAAGTGCCCGTGCTCCATCTGCTTCTCTGCTCACTGATGACAGTGTTCAGAGGATGATTGTCATCATCTATGATGGACAGTAGTTTGTCCAGTGATCTCCTCTCAGCAACTGTCACCAGTGAGTCCAGCTTCATGCCAACCACAGAGCCAGTCCTCCTGATCAACCTGTCCAGCCTGATGACACTCCTCTTGGACACATTCCCACCCCAACACACCACAGCATAGTAAGTAAGTAAGTAAGTAATTTTTATTTGTATAGCGCTTTTCCAGACGAGGGTCACAAAGAGCTTAAACAATCAAAACGATATTCAATCAAGTATATACTTTAAAGGGCAAGATAAAACTGATAACACAACAGGAGTTCCAGAAAACCAAGAAAAGCCTCAACAAATAGAAACGTCTTAATATGTTCCTTGAAGGAGTCAGTAGACTCCATCAAGTAGAAAGAGAGACACTGGCAGAACTGACTGGTAGAACATGCAGAGGAGCTTCCTGTAGATTTTAAATGATCGGAGCCTCCTCAGAAAGTACAGTCTACTCTTAACTTTCTTATATACATGGTCTGTGTCCAGTTGTCCAGTTTACTGTCCAGCCACACACCGAGGTACTTATACTTGTGAACTATCTCCACCTCTTCACCTCTGATGGACACTAGACGTGGCTTTGTCCTGGACCTCCCGAAGTCCAAGAACAGCTCCTTGGTCTTTGAGATGCAATTAGTTCCTCTCACTCCAGTCCACAAAGTCACGTATCAGACTTCTGTACTCGTCTTCGCTGTTGTCCCTGATGCATCCAACAATGGCAGTGTCGTCAGCATACTTCTGGAAGATACTCAGCTCGGAGTTGTAGCAGAAGTCTGAAGTGTAGTTGTTGAAGAGGAGAGGGGCCAGTATTGTCCCCTGAGGTGCTCCTGTACTGCACACCACAGAGTCATACGTGATGACCTTCAGCCTGACATACTGTGGTCGATCAGGAGACCAGACCAGGGTCCACATGCATTTGTGTCAATTTGTCCTGCAGCAGAGTGGGCTGGATGGTGTTGAAGGCACTAGAAAAGTCCAGGAACAGGATCCTCACTGAACTGCTTCATTTTTCCAGGTGGGAGTAGGTCCGATGCAGGAGGTGAAGGATGGCATATTCTACGCCAACTGCTGGCCAGTAAGCAAACTGCAGGGGGTCTTGCTCGTGCTGGACTTGTGGCCTGAGATGTTTGAGGACCAGTCGCTCCAGTGTCTTCATCAGCTGCGAAGTCAGTGTCACCGGTCTGTAATCATTCAGCACGCTCGGCTGGATCTTTTCCGGGACTGGAACGATACAGGAAGTCTTCAACAGGCTTGGTACACCCCCAGCCGTAGGCTGAGGCTGAAGATATGCTGGAGCGGCTCAACTAGTTCAGCAGAGCAGGTCTTTAGCAGTCGAACAGACACCTTGTCAGGACCAGCAGCCTTCCCTGGACAAATCCTCCGAAGTACATCGTGTACCTGGAGTGAGGTGAAGCTGGGAAGTGGTTGTGTGGAGCTGAGGGGGGCACAGGAAGGTGGGGGAGGTCGTGAAGCGGGCAGCAGTGAGGGTGATTTTAATTATATAATTAAAGTTTTGGTTTTGAATTTAGATTTTTTTTCCTCTTTCATATTGTCATTTTTTAAATTATTTATTTGTGTTCTTGCTTCTTCACCTATTATTTTTATCATTATTATTATTATAATTAATAATAATAATAAAAATATTATTATTTATTTCATCTATTCATTTATTGACCTCCTCTTTGAAAGAGAAAAGTAACTTTTACTGCATGTGAGAAGTTAACGCTCATGACAGGGAAGAAAATAAGAACCTTTACTTTGTTTTTAACTAAATGTTAAATGTTATTATGAGTGGGTTACACACATCAATGATTTTATGAGAATTCACAATAAATAGAATAGTTAAACAAAGTGCTCGCATTGAGCTCCAGATACAGCTAACTAATATTCAACTTAAAGACTTGAGAGAGCTTCTCTAAAAATAGAGAGATGATGATAGTTTTGAGGGTCCTATCATAGCTCCCTATTGGCCACTGGCTGGAGTGCATGGGTGTGGCAGGAGAAGAGGATGAGGTTATGGAAACAAACAAAAATATTTTGGTCAACAATGGCGAATTTTTGGCTTTTAGATGCGCCATTGATTGGTGTTGCACTCAGTGAACTGTGTGGAATGATGATGAACCCGTTTATGATAAAAAATCTTTCCACCAAAATGAACTTGACTATTGTCTGCGGTGACATTTTAATTTGTGGGTTGAAGTTAGTTGAACTAATAAACGAAAAATGCACTTCTGTCCCTCGTGTTGCTCTTGCTGTGGTTGCTGGTGGAGAAGCTAGAGCCCTGAGACACATGATCAAGAAATGCAAAGCTGCTTGCGATTGGACGAAAAAGCAGACAAAACAAGCCAGGCAGTCGCTGGGAATAGATTCTCTCTTGAAGAAATCTACTACAGTAACTTTCCACAACGACCAAGTGTTTAGAATCACTGACCAATCATACATGCGAGCAGCAGACACGTGTGTCATTGACTGCTTGCACATGTGTACG
Source organism: Callionymus lyra (assembly GCF_982586985.1). Classification (NCBI taxonomy): domain Eukaryota; kingdom Metazoa; phylum Chordata; class Actinopteri; order Syngnathiformes; family Callionymidae; genus Callionymus; species Callionymus lyra. The sequence continues at coordinate 19,261,882 of NC_141820.1, forward strand.
TTTATTGATATCTATTTCCTGTTTTTGTCTTCTACTACTCTCAATTTCTGAGATTTGGTGTTGTGTTTGCTTTGCTGTCCCCTGATGGTTTTCTCTTTGCTTACTTCTTAATTGAATTTGTTCTGACTCAATTAGTGTAGTGTAATTAGTATTCATGTATATTTTGTTTTCTTAATTTTATTCAATTATTACATTTAAATGACATAAAATGAAATTACATTTTATTATTTTATTTTATTTTATTAACTTATTAGGGAGTTAAATAAATAATAAATAATAATACATTCTTAATTTACTATTGTCTTGACTTGAATGATTTGAATTCATTAGTATAATATTTTGATTAGATCTAATGCAATTATCTGACTTGGTTATTACTATTACTTTTGATTTTCAAGTTATTCCATTTCATTACATTTTTTGTTTTACTACTAATATCTCTATTTACTGTTGTTGTTTTTTTATTGAGCTCAGATTTTATCATTGATTTTAATTAGTTAATTCAAGTTTTGGTTTTTAATTTAGATTTTTTTTCCTCTTTCATATTGTCATTTTTTAAATTATTTAATTGTGTTCTTGCTTCTTCACCTATTATTTTTAGCATTATTATTATTATTAATAATAATAATAATAAAAATATTATTATTAATTTCATCTATTTATTTATTGACCTCCTCTTTGAAAGAGAAAAGTAACTTTTACTGCATGTGAGAAGTTAACACTCATGACAGGGAAGAAAATAAGAACCTTTACTTCGTTTTTAACTTAATGTTAAATCTTATTATGATCGGGTTACACACATCAATGATTTTATAGTTTTGAGGGTCCTATCATAGCTCCCTATTGGCCACTGGCTGGAGTGCATGGGTGTGGCAGGAGAAGAGGATGAGGTTATGGAAACAAACAAAAATATTTTGGTCAACAATGGCGAATTTTTGGCTTTTAGATGCGCCATTGATTGGTGTTGCACTCAGTGAACTGTGTGGAATGATGATGAACCTGTTTATGATAAAAAATCTTTCCACCAAAATGAACTTGACTATTGTCTGCGGTGACATTTTAATTTGTGGGTTGAAGTTAGTTGAACTAATAAACGAAAAATGCACTTCTGTCCCTCGTGTTGCTCTTGCTGTGGTTGCTGGTGGAGAAGCTAGAGCCCTGAGACACATGATCAAGAAATGCAAAGCTGCTTGCGATTGGACGAAAAAGCAGACAAATCTAGTCTGTTAGAGACATGATATCTTCCTGAGTCTAAGTTGTAACAGTAAACAGTTAATCCCAGAATAACATACTCTGATTGCTCCACTCAGAGCTATGATGAAAGCAGCCATTAAAACTTGTGTGGTCGACCGATGCAGAATTTTATTTTAACCGATTAAACGTGACTCTGTCTAGAGCTGCTGACTTGTCACCTCCAGACTAGACTATACAGACTAGACTAAAGCATTCCATCTTGATGAGAGTTAAATTGATATTGATATTGTTCTTTAGGAATTAGACTTAAGGAATTACACACTGAACAAATTACTGTCCATCATGGATGATGACAGTCATCCTCTGAACACTGTCATCAGTGAGCAGAGAAGCAGAATGAGTGCATGAATGCTCCTTCCCAGGTGCAAAACAAATAGACTCAATGACTCATTCATTCCTTGTGCTATTAAATTGTACAATTCTAAGTTTGGGGACAGGAGTGGAGTGAGAGTATCTGGATGTTCTGTTCTATGTTAGTCTTTGTATCCTTTGTCTTTGTTATTTTCTTTGATCTATGTTCTTTATCTTTATGCTCCTACCCAGGTGCAAAACAAATAGACTCAATGACTCATTCATTCCTCGGGCTATTAAATTGTACAATTATAAGTTCGGGGACAGGAGTGGAGTGAGAGTATCTGGATGTTCTGTTCTATGTTAGTCTTTGTATCCTTTGTCTTTGTTATTTTTCTTTGATCTATGTTCTTTATCTTTATCTTTAGACTTAGATTGTATCATCTTGTTCTTTCTCTTTATTTGTCTTTGTTCTTGTTCTTATTTTATTTTGATTATTTTTTTATGAAAAATTGCTGTATTTGCTGTGGATAATTTGGAAAAAAAACAATTTCTACCAATAAAGTTCTACCTAACCTAACCTAACTTAAATAGTGAAAATGGTAAAAATAGAGACTGAAATACTGTAAGAGGTAAGGTCAAAGAAAAAATAATATATTAAGAAAAAAATCAAAAGAAACACTGAGACAAATAAAATAAAACAAATGGTTGAAGAACATTTAAGTCACACTGCCTGCACCTAAGAAGCCACAACTGCAGCATCTATGAAATAGGAAAAATAAATATGACATTCTTCTCTCTAGTGGAATAAACCAAACACCTATATCTCCTTGAAGTGAATATTAATTAAAGAAAATAGTTAAGAATAAGCAAAAGAGTAAACTAGAATAGATACTGTATTTCTGTTGTGGGTAGATAATTAAAGAGGTCTGACTGATACCTGATCAAATTAACTATTACATTCATAAAACAGATTTAAACACACACAACATCGTCAGACATTCATACAGATCCTACAAACAACACACTGAGCTCAACTACCAAAAAACAAACACACACAATTTAAAATTGTATAAGATAAAAAGTGTCACTGACACAAGCTGCTCCCTGCGTGTGTGAGAGAGTGAAATAATTCTTGAATCCCCGCCTGTGTTTCCCTCTTCACCCTGAAGTCAAAACATACTGATCATTTAAACTCTCTGCTTACTTCAAGATGTATTCATATAAAACACGTGAAAAATAAATTAACAGACATCCACAGACGTACAAAGTTTGGAATACACAACTCATGACACACACACAACGTCCTCATCACCACCTGAATAGATTCATAACTGACCTTTACATAACTTCTGATCATTCTTATCCTGTTAGAGGTGGTGTTGAGAAGCTCCAGTGAGGGAGAAATAAGAAACCACTGTCCAATGCAGACTTTTAAATGTATATATAAACAAATGTAGTTTTAGGGACAATCAGATAGGCTGGAAATTGTCTAAACATAGGAGAAGTTCCAAAGAACAGAAAATATCTTGTTATGATTAAAACATATTTTCAGAACTAATAATCTAGAGAACTTTTACAACACAATACGATACAATACACAATAAAAAAAGTGAAACTTGGAATTAAAAATTGTACAACACTATCACTCTTAGATTCTCAAAAATACACTGCCCGACTGCACAACCCACTCAAGTTTGTTTTTTTAATTTAAAAAAGATTTTGTGCGAACCCACTCTTAGGTTAGGTTAGGTTAGGAAGAACTCTATTGATCCCTCAGGAGGTCTCCTTCGGGAAATAGTTTTTCCAATTAGACACAGCAATACAGATGATTATTCATAAAAAAAAAAAATAAGAATAAGAACAAAGAGAAATAAAAAGAAAGAACAAGATGACACAATCTAAGTCTTAAGATAAAGAACATAGATCAAAAACAAATAACAAAGACAAAGAATACAAAGATTAACATAGAATAGAATGTCAAGATACTTTCGCTCCACTCCTGCCCCAAACTCAGAATTGTACAATCTAATATTCCGAGGAATGAATGAGTCCCTGAGTCTATTAGTTTTGCATCTGGGAAAGTGCCCGTGCTCCATCTGCTTCTCTGCTCACTGATGACAGTGTTCAGAGGATGATTGTCATCATCTATGATGGACAGTAGTTTGTCCAGTGATCTCCTCTCAGCAACTGTCACCAGTGAGTCCAGCTTCATGCCAACCACAGAGCCAGTCCTCCTGATCAACCTGTCCAGCCTGATGACACTCCTCTTGGACACATTCCCACCCCAACACACCACAGCATAGTAAGTAAGTAAGTAAGTAATTTTTATTTGTATAGCGCTTTTCCAGACGAGGGTCACAAAGAGCTTAAACAATCAAAACGATATTCAATCAAGTATATACTTTAAAGGGCAAGATAAAACTGATAACACAACAGGAGTTCCAGAAAACCAAGAAAAGCCTGAACAAATAGAAACGTCTTAATATGTTCCTTGAAGGAGTCAGTAGACTCCATCAAGTAGAAAGAGAGACACTGGCAGAACTGACTGGTAGAACATGCAGAGGAGCTTCCTGTAGATTTTAAATGATCGGAGCCTCCTCAGAAAGTACAGTCTACTCTAAACTTTCTTATATACATGGTCTGTGTCCAGTTGTCCAGTTTACTGTCCAGCCACACACCGAGGTACTTATACTTGTGAACTATCTCCACCTCGTCACCTCTGATGGACACTAGACGTGGCTTTGTCCTGGACCTCCCGAAGTCCAAGAACAGCTCCTTGGTCTTTGAGATGCAATTAGTTCCTCTCACTCCAGTCCACAAAGTCACGTATCAGACTTCTGTACTCGTCTTCGCTGTTGTCCCTGATGCATCCAACAATGGCAGTGTCGTCAGCATACTTCTGGAAGATACTCAGCTCGGAGTTGTAGCAGAAGTCTGAAGTGTAGTTGTTGAAGAGGAGAGGGGCCAGTATTGTCCCCTGAGGTGCTCCTGTACTGCACACCACAGAGTCATACGTGATGACCTTCAGCCTGACATACTGTGGTCGATCAGGAGACCAGACCAGGGTCCACATGCATTTGTGTCAATTTGTCCTGCAGCAGAGTGGGCTGGATGGTGTTGAAGGCACTAGAAAAGTCCAGGAACAGGATCCTCACTGAACTGCTTCATTTTTCCAGGTGGGAGTAGGTCCGATGCAGGAGGAGAAGGATGGCATATTCTACGCCAACTGCTGGCCAGTAAGCAAACTGCAGGGGGTCTTGCTCGTGCTGGACTTGTGGCCTGAGATGTTTGAGGACCAGTCGCTCCAGTGTCTTCATCAGCTGCGAAGTCAGTGTCACCGGTCTGTAATCATTCAGCACGCTCGGCTGGATCTTTTCCGGGACTGGAACGATACAGGAAGTCTTCAACAGGCTTGGTACACCCCCAGCCGTAGACTGAGGTTGAAGATATGCTGGAGCGGCTCAACTAGTTCAGCAGAGCAGGTCTTTAGCAGTCGAACAGACACCTTGTCAGGACCAGCAGCCTTCCCTGGACAAATCCTCCGAAGTACATCGTGTACCTGGAGTGAGGTGAAGCTGGGAAGTGGTTGTGTGGAGCTGAGGGGGGCACAGGAAGGTGGGGGAGGTCGTGAAGCGGGCAGCAGTGAGGGTGATTTTAATTATATAATTAAAGTTTTGGTTTTGAATTTAGATTTTTTTTCCTCTTTCATATTGTCATTTTTTAAATTATTTATTTGTGTTCTTGCTTCTTCACCTATTATTTTTAGCATTATTATTATTATAATTAATAATAATAATAAAAATATTATTATTTATTTCATCTATTCATTTATTGACCTCCTCTTTGAAAGAGAAAAGTAACTTTTACTGCATGTGAGAAGTTAACGCTCATGACAGGGAAGAAAATAAGAACCTTTACTTTGTTTTTAACTAAATGTTAAATGTTATTATGAGTGGGTTACACACATCAATGATTTTATGAGAATTCACAATAAATAGAATAGTTAAACAAAGTGCTCGCATTGAGCTCCAGATACAGCTAACTAATATTCAACTTAAAGACTTGAGAGAGCTTCTCTAAAAATAGAGAGATGATGATAGTTTTGAGGGTCCAATCATAGCTCCCTATTGGCCACTGGCTGGAGTGCATGGGTGTGGCAGGAGGATGAGGTTATGGAAACAAACAAAAATATTTTGGTCAACAATGGCGCATTTTTGGCTTTTAGATGCGCCATTGATTGGTGTGGCACTCAGTGAACTGTGTGGAATGATGATGAACCTGTTTATGATAACAAATCTTTCCACGAAAATGAACTAGACTATTGTCTGCGGTGACATTTTCATTTGTGGGTTGAAGTTAGTTGAACTAATAAACGAAAAATGCACTTCTGTCCCTCGTGTTGCTCTTGCTGTGGTTGCTGGTGGAGAAGCTAGAGCCCTGAGACACATGATCAAGAAATGCAAAGCTGCTTGCGATTGGACGAAAAAGCAACAAATCTAGTCTGTTAGAGACATGATATCTTCCTGAGTCTAAGTTGTAACAGTAAACAGTTAATCCCAGAATAACATACTCTGATTGCTCCACTCAGAGCTATGATGAAAGCAGCCATAAAAACTTGTGTGGTCGACCGATGCAGAATTTTATTTTAACCGATTAAACGTGACTCTGTCTAGAGCTGCTGACTTGTCACCTCCAGACTAGACTATACAGACTAGACTAAAGCATTCCATCTTGATGAGAGTTAAATTGATATTGATATTGTTCTTTAGGAATTAGACTTAAGGAATTACACACTGAACAAATTACTGTCCATCATGGATGATGACAGTCATCCTCTGAACACTGTCATCAGTGAGCAGAGAAGCAGAATGAGTGCATGAATGCTCCTTCCCAGGTGCAAAACAAATAGACTCAATGACTCATTCATTCCTCGGGCTATTAAATTGTACAATTATAAGTTCGGGGACAGGAGTGGAGTGAGAGTATCTGGATGTTCTGTTCTATGTTAGTCTTTGTATCCTTTGTCTTTGTTATTTTCTTTGATCTATGTCCTTTATCTTTATCTTTAGACTTAGATTGTATCATCTTGTTCTTTCTTTTTATTTGTCTTTGTTCTTGTTCTTATTTTATTTTGATTATTTTTTATGAAAAATTGCTGTATTTGCTGTGGATAATTTGGAAAAAAAACAATTTCTACCAATAAAGTTCTACCTAACCTAACCTAACTTAAATAGTGAAAATGGTAAAAAAAATAGAGACTGAAATACTGTAAGAGGTAAGGTCAAAGAAAAAATAATATATTAAGAAAAAAATCAAAAGAAACACTGAGACAAATAAAATAAAACAAATGGTTGAAGAACATTTAAGTCACACTGCCTGCACCTAAGAAGCCACAACTGCAGCATCTATGAAATAGGAAAAATAAATATGACATTCTTCTCTCTAGTGGAATAAACCAAACACCTATATCTCCTTGAAGTGAATATTAATTAAAGAAAATAGTTAAGAATAAGCAAAAGAGTAAACTAGAATAGATACTGTATTTCTGTTGTGGGTAGATAATTAAAGAGGTCTGACTGATACCTGATCAAATTAACTATTACATTCATAAAACAGATTTAACTTAAATAGTGAAAATGGTAAAAATAGAGACTGAAATACTGTAAGAGGTAAGGTCAAAGAAAAAATAATAGATTAAGAAAAAAATCAAAAGAAACACTGAGACAAATAAAATAAAACGAAGTACATCGTGTACCTGGAGTGAGGTGAAGCTGGGAAGTGGTTGTGTGGAGCTGAGGGGGGCACAGGAAGGTGGGGGAGGTTGTGAAGCGGGCAGCAGTGAGGGTGAGGTGACCTGCTCAAACCTGTTGAAAAAGTTGTTTAGTCCATTTGCCTCCTCCAACGTGACCACTGCAGTCAGAGAGGCCTTGGTCTTGTGTCCAGTGATGGTTTTAACACCATCCCAGACCTTTCTTATTTATTCCCCACTCAGCTTCTCCTCCAACCTACTCCTGTAGGTGTCCTTTTCTCCTTCAACCATCACTTAACCTCCTGCTGTGCTGACCTCATGGCGTCCCTGTCCCTGCTCCTGAAAGCCACCTTCTTCCTGTTAAGGACATCCCTGACCTCCTTTGTTACCCACGGTTTATTATTAGGGTAACAGCAGACCGTCTTAGCAGGGGCGACGATGTCAAAGCAGTGTGTCTGACCCTCGATGTCCTCACCATGTGACTTCAGCAGCACATCCCAGTCTGTGGTGTCAAAGCAGTCTCTGATGGCGTCCACCACAGCTGGTGTCCACTTTCTGATTGTCTTAGTGGTCACAGTCTGTCTCTGCACCAGAGGAGTGTACTGTGACTGAAGGTGGACCATGTTATAATCAGACCTTCCAAGTGGAGGAAGAGGTTTGGCTCTGTACGCGTCCTTCAAGTTGGAATAAAGAAGGTCAATTGTCCTATTATTCCTGGTGGGACAATCCACCGCCTGGTGGAAAAAAGGCAGAGTAGAGTCCAGGTTGGCATGATTAAAATCTCCAGAGATGATGATAAACGCATCAGGATGTTGATTCTGAAGTCGAGCTGTCATTGTGTGGATCTTCTCACAGGCAGATGGCGCCGCAGCGCTCGGAGGAATATAAACACACGTATCATTCGATCAGTTGACTGAACCTATCGGTAAATAATACGGCGCATGCTGACAGCCAACAGTTCTAAATCTTGACAACACTATTACCTTATCCCCTGATGCGATTTTGCTTGACTTCATCTCTGTTGTCCACAGTTAATACACACTAATACAACACACACACTAAGTTCCCAACAATCACCCTTGCAGGTTTTTTTGTTTGTGCTAGTTTGAGGATGCAATGCATATGCCTCTGGTTCATGCTCTGGTGCATGTGTTGTTGAGTCTCCACGTTTGTATAACATACCTTTATATTTGATGGATTTAAAGTTCAACTTGTGTGTTGGTTTAAGTGTCTCTTACATAACATGCAAAACTATCTTTTAATTCAAATATTTACATTAGAAAACACTTTCCTGGATATTAAATCTTGTTTACCATAACCACACCCACTCTGCCGTGATTAGTCAAGCATCAATGTTTGTCACTGCGTGTCATCAATCACGGAAGTCTCCACCTCCAATTAACTTTTTGTATAAACAAAGTGGGGCGTGATTACAGCTTCACTTCCACTTCCGGCAGCGCCTGTGATCGGCAGCACCTGAAGTCGGCTCCTGCTATTGAGTGGTAAAAAAGTTGTTTACACAACTATTTATGCTAATATTATGTTAATCTCTCAAAGGATATGTCTCAAGCCTTACCAATCTATGATCGTGACTCACTGTTTAAAATCAGAAAGTTAATGGAGGACTTTTACACATGGGAAAGTTATGATCAAGCGTTTCCTCCTCCGTATGTCATCGACACAGACTCTCCGGATACTGGTGGAGTTCTGCAAGAGATCGAGAAGAGGTTCCCTTTCCGATGTCCAAGTCGAGAGAAGACACGCTGCAGCTCAACTGGACTCCTTCCAGGCTCTTGCTCCTAAGCGTTGGAACGATCTTCCTCTCCCTTGTGCATCTGACTCATTCAAGAAACAACTTAAGACATGCTTATTTGTGCAGGCTTTTCCCTGGTTTTCTGGAACTCTTATGTGTCTGGATCTTTCAAGTATATATTTTAACTGAATATTGTTTTTGAATGGTAAAGCGCTATGTGACCTTGGTCTAGAAAGGCGCTCTACAAATAACGTTTTCTTAATTACTTACTTTCAAAACATCTTCATGATGAGGTACTTACTGCATCTTCGAGAGGAAGACTTCAACATTGCATAAACTACATTGTTAACAAAAGAAGCTACTGTCAATCAAGTCTGATTAGTTAAACAGGTTTATTATCATGCAGAGTGGATCAATCCTTTAGGGTTCTACAAATACCCACTTTCTGGTCCCACAATACACACAACAATACAATACAAACATGTCTGTTTTGATAAAGAGAGAAAGTAAAATACTCAGACATCAATAATATAAAAAAGGTTTCTTCTCAAATAATGTCAATTTTCAAGACGTAAAAAAGTGTCACCTTTCATTTTTGACAATACATCCACACTTCCTCCTCCAGAGGGAGGAATAGGAACTTTCATGTTGATTTTACTGTGAAGGAAAAGAAACATATCTGTTCAGAGAGCAACATTGAGATACTGGATCTCTATGGTAGGCCAGAGGCAGAGGTGTGGCAGTTTGGGTGAAAAATGTTGCGTTCTGTAACCAGTATAATGGCTTAGGTCAGCTGTTAAATTGTTGCCGTGAGTTGACTGTAAGTGTGGCTGTACGTGCTGCACCTGATGGTAGCTGAATACAGAGCTAGGTGAGTGCAATAAAAGAAAGTAGCAGCAGCAAACCATTCATTTGGCTGAGGAAAAAAAGAACAACAGCAGCAGAAAACAAAGACACAGAAAGAAACCATTGAAACACAACTGTAAAACACTCCACTGTCTTTGATATTCACCCACATAGCGACAGGAGGTGCAGCTGCCCATCCTTTTTTTCCCACTTGTTATCAAAACATATGAGAAAAATTGTAGGAAAGCCCTGAGCTAAAGTAAAGTCATCACATGTATTTAACCACATATACAGTAATTCTCTCACTGAGTGGATGTTCTTGTGGTTGCTGGTGTGGGAAAGGAATGTGATGGTACGATCTTTTGTTATGGCATTTTGTTATGACTAATTGCTGCCAAATGGTCGAACCAGCTGATCCAGGTACCTCACCTACAGACCTGGCTGGAAACAGCTGACAAACTTTTAACCGCTCTTTTTAGTATTGATACAAATGGACTTTGGCGGGAAAGGTGTCTCAGCACATTTTCTGTGCGTACAATCCCTTAGTACATAAGGCCCCTGATTTCTGTACACTTGAATCCTATAAACACCATAAGGCAGAAGCTGGTCCAGCCTACGGACAAAACACTGAGGCACAAACAGAGAAATGTGGTGTATTCCATCCAGTGCAGCAGTGAGGAATGTCCAGACCTGTACATTAGGGATACAAAACAAGCCTAAGACTCAACACAGGAGAGCAACCCCTTAGGCAGGGATAAGGCTGTCCATCTGCACTTAAAGGTCAAGGGCACCCTTTTGAAGACAGCAACGTACAGGTGATGGCCAGAGAGTAAAGTGAACTATTTCCTGTTTAATGGGTAATAGATTGTATTGTCTTGTATTCATCTCTCCCTCATTATGAGTAAACCGTTGTGACTTTAGATCAAATCTGATGTCTCTTCTTTTGCAAGTCAGATTCCTAACCTGAAATTTTCGACATTGTTTCCACACCCCTCCCTAGTGTTCTCTGTTCCTGTACATAGCAGGATATAAACTAGCTTCCAATCTCTAGCTCAGTTGGAATCAAAAAACGTTTCTCGTCCAAACGTGAAGGTTAATTGTCCCAACGTTAACGTAAGTCATCCTAACGTTCAGGTTAGTCGTCCTAATGTAGACAAAAGAACACCGCAGCGACGCACAAGGTATTCATCAATGAATTTATTGGTTGAAGTTGGGGTGAGATTTCACATTGCATGGCAACCAACTTCATGAGATTACTGTCAATCAAGTTGGATTAGTTAGTTTAACATGTTTATTGTCATGCAGTGTGGATCATACCTCTAAGGTTCTACAAATACCCACATAAAGTTTTACCTTGAAACCTGAACAGTTTCATTACAACACTGTCAAAAGATAGTGAACAATCAGAGTTTAATCACACTCAATATGCACATAAACATGAATCAAATATTCTCAGTGAGACAAATGTAATAAAAAAGTTTGAATCAAATAAGTAATTTAGCCGTTTCTTTGAGGGCAAATGTAGGACAAGAGGACATCGATCATATTCTTGATGATCGGAGGTTTGGGATGAACATCATGAGGAAAAGAGTGAGCCAAAACCATCTCCCAGGCATCCACCCAACGCACGTTAACACCTTTGAATATCGCCCTGAGGTACTTGTCTCGCTCATATGCGTAAAAGTCGCTGGTAGTCCATACGACATTTGGCGTTAAATTTCTGAGGGTGGCTGTCTTAATAATAACCAGAGTCTCTGGAGCTCTTTTCTGGAGTCTGATCACAGCGCTACGGATGCTCTGGAGTCTTCGGATGTAATACTCATTGGGATATGAGGCTACGTGAGCACAAATACCAAAAATCACAACTGTTGTTGATCCTCCAATCAGGGTGTCCAGTTCGTTGGCGACATAGCGAAGCCCAGCAGCAGGGAATGAGGAGGCGTGCACAGAAAGGCCATGAGACCGGAACTTCACCATCATTTTTTTGCTCCAATCAATCACCTTAAAATAGCCAAGCTGTCCATAAGGGAAAATTTCTTCCTTGGCACCTACAAAAAAGGAGATGATAAAGTCATTGACAGTGTTATATTCCCAAACACAAAGACATACAGACATTATTGAGAAATGGTATCGTGATCTTTACCTGGCAACATTTGCTTTGTGAATTGATACAACTGCCTGACAGTGGAGTCTCCGTAGAAGTACAGCATTTTGTTCTGCAGACATTCACCGATGGATGTGGAAGACTTGAAATGCTGAATTGGGGCGCCGGTCAATGTTTGCCACACACCCTTTAAGTAGTAACCAGGCTGGCTTAACTCTTGATTGCTATTCACTCCTTTTTTGATAAAGAGAGAAAGTAAAATACTCAGACATCAATAATATAAAAAAGGTTTCTTCTCAAATAATGTCAATTTTCAAGACGTAAAAAAGCGTCACCTTTCATTTTTGACAATACATCCACACTTCCTCCTCCAGAGGGAGGAATAGGAACTTTCATGTTGATTTTACTGTGAAGGAAAAGAAACATATCTGTTCAGAGAGCAACATTGAGATACTGGATCTCTATGGTAGGCCAGAGGCAGAGGTGTGGCAGTTTGGGTGAAAAATGTTGCGTTCTGTAACCAGTATAATGGCTTAGGTCAGCTGTTAAATTGTTGCCGTGAGTTGACTGTAAGTGTGGCTGTACGTGCTGCACCTGATGGTAGCTGACTACAGAGCTAGGTGAGTGCAATAAAAGAAAGTAGCAGCAGCAAACCATTCATTTGGCTGAGGAAAAAAAGAACAACAGCAGCAGAAAACAAAGACACAGAAGGAAACCATTGAAACACAACTGTAAAACACTCCACTGTCTTTGATATTCACCCACATAGCGACAGGAGGTGCAGCTGCCCATCCTTTTTTTCCCACTTGTTATCAAAACATATGAGAAAAATTGTAGGAAAGCCCTGAGCTAAAGTAAAGTCATCACATGTATTTAACCACATATACAGTAATTCTCTCACTGAGTGGATGTTCTTGTGGTTGCTGGTGTGGGAAAGGAATGTGATGGTACGATCTTTTGTTTTGGCATTTTGTTATGACTAATTGCTGCCAAATGGTCGAACCAGCTGATCCAGGTACCTCACCTACAGACCTGGCTGGAAACAGCTGACAAACTTTTAACCGCTCTTTTTAGTATTGATACAAATGGACTTTGACGGGAAAGGTGTCTCAGCACATTTTCTGTGCGTACAACCCCTTAGTACATAAGGCCCCTGATTTCTGTACACTTGAATCCTATAAACACCATAAGGCAGAAGCTGGTCCAGCCTACGGACAAAACACTGAGGCACAAACAGAGAAATGTGGTGTATTCCATCCAGTGCAGCAGTGAGGAATGTCCAGACCTGTACATTAGGGATACAAAACAAGCCTAAGACTCAACACAGGAGAGAAACCCCTTAGGCAGGGATAAGGCTGTCCATCTGCACTTAAAGGTCAAGGGCACCCTTTTGAAGACAGCAACGTACAGGTGATGGCCAGAGAGTAAAGTGAACTATTTCCTGTTTAATGGGTAATAGACTGTATTGTCTTGTATTCATCTCTCCCTCATTATGAGTAAATCGTTGTGACTTTAGATCAAATCTGATGTCTCTTCTTTTGCAAGTCAGATTCCTAACCTGAAATTTTCGACATTGTTTCCACACCCCTCCCTAGTGTTCTCTGTTCCTGTACATAGCAGGATATAAACTAGCTTCCAATCTCCAGCTCAGTTGGAATCAAAAAACGTTTCTCGTCCAAACGTGAAGGTTAATTGTCCCAACGTTAACGTAAGTCATCCTAACGTTCAGGTTAGTCGTCCTAATGTAGACAAAAGAACACCGCAGCGACGCACAAGGTATTCATCAATGAATTTATTGGTTGAAGTTGGGGTGAGATTTCACATTGCATGGCAACCAACTTCATGAGATTACTGTCAATCAAGTTGGATTAGTTAGTTTAACATGTTTATTGTCATGCAGTGTGGATCATACCTCTAAGGTTCTACAAATACCCACATAAAGTTTTACCTTGAAACCTGAACAGTTTCATTACAACACTGTCAAAAGATAGTGAACAATCAGAGTTTAATCACACTCAATATGCACATAAACATGAATCAAATATTCTCAGTGAGACGAATGTAATAAAAAAGTTTGAATCAAATAAGTAATTTAGCCGTTTCTTTGAGGGCAAATGTAGGACAAGAGGACATCGATCATATTCTTGATGATCGGAGGTTTGGGATGAACATCATGAGGAAAAGAGTGAGCCAAAACCATCTCCCAGGCATCCACCCAACGCACGTTAACACCTTTGAATATCGCCCTGAGGTACTTGTCTCGCTCATATGCGTAAAAGTCGCTGGTAGTCCATACGACATTTGGCGTTAAATTTCTGAGGGTGGCTGTCTTAATAATAACCAGAGTCTCTGGAGCTCTTTTCTGGAGTCTGATCACAGCGCTACGGATGCTCTGGAGTCTTCGGATGTAATACTCATTGGGATATGAGGCTACGTGAGCACAAATACCAAAAATCACAACTGTTGTTGATCCTCCAATCAGGGTGTCCAGTTCGTTGGCGACATAGCGAAGCCCAGCAGCAGGGAATGAGGAGGCGTGCACAGAAAGGCCATGAGACCGGAACTTCACCATAATTTTTTTGCTCCAATCAATCACCTTAAAATAGCCAAGCTGTCCATAAGGGAAAATTTCTTCCTTGGCACCTACAAAAAAGGAGATGATAAAGTCATTGACAGTGTTATATTCCCAAACACAAAGACATACAGACATTATTGAGAAATGGTATTGTGATCTTTACCTGGCAACATTTGCTTTGTGAATTGATACAACTGCCTGACAGTGGAGTCTCCGTAGAAGTACAGCATTTTGTTCTGCAGACATTCACCGATGGATGTGGAAGACTTGAAATGCTGAATTGGGGCGCCGGTCAATGTTTGCCACACACCGTTGAAGTAGTAACCAGGCTGGCTTAACTCTTGATTGCTATTCACTCCTTTTTTGATAAAGAGAGAAAGTAAAATACTCAGACATCAATAATATAAAAAAGGTTTCTTCTCAAATAATGTCAATTTTCAAGACGTAAAAAAGCGTCACCTTTCATTTTTGACAATACATCCACACTTCCTCCTCCAGAGGGAGGAATAGGAACTTTCATGTTGATTTTACTGTGAAGGAAAAGAAACATATCTGTTCAGAGAGCAACATTGAGATACTGGATCTCTATGGTAGGCCAGAGGCAGAGGTGTGGCAGTTTGGGTGAAAAATGTTGCGTTCTGTAACCAGTATAATGGCTTAGGTCAGCTGTTAAATTGTTGCCGTGAGTTGACTGTAAGTGTGGCTGTACGTGCTGCACCTGATGGTAGCTGACTACAGAGCTAGGTGAGTGCAATAAAAGAAAGTAGCAGCAGCAAACCATTCATTTGGCTGAGGAAAAAAAGAACAACAGCAGCAGAAAACAAAGACACAGAAAGAAACCATTGAAACACAACTGTAAAACACTCCACTGTCTTTGATATTCACCCACATAGCGACAGGAGGTGCAGCTGCCCATCCTTTTTTTCCCACTTGTTATCAAAACATATGAGAAAAATTGTAGGAAAGCCCTGAGCTAAAGTAAAGTCATCACATGTATTTAACCACATATACAGTAATTCTCTCACTGAGTGGATGTTCTTGTGGTTGCTGGTGTGGGAAAGGAATGTGATGGTACGATCTTTTGTTTTGGCATTTTGTTATGACTAATTGCTGCCAAATGGTCGAACCAGCTGATCCAGGTACCTCACCTACAGACCTGGCTGGAAACAGCTGACAAACTTTTAACCGCTCTTTTTAGTATTGATACAAATGGACTTTGACGGGAAAGGTGTCTCAGCACATTTTCTGTGCGTACAACCCCTTAGTACATAAGGCCCCTGATTTCTGTACACTTGAATCCTATAAACACCATAAGGCAGAAGCTGGTCCAGCCTACGGACAAAACACTGAGGCACAAACAGAGAAATGTGGTGTATTCCATCCAGTGCAGCAGTGAGGAATGTCCAGACCTGTACATTAGGGATACAAAACAAGCCTAAGACT
This sequence comes from Callionymus lyra, assembly GCF_982586985.1. Taxonomy (NCBI): domain Eukaryota; kingdom Metazoa; phylum Chordata; class Actinopteri; order Syngnathiformes; family Callionymidae; genus Callionymus; species Callionymus lyra. Next base: position 19,277,900 of record NC_141820.1, read on the forward strand.
CAACACAGGAGAGCAACCCCTTAGGCAGGGATAAGGCTGTCCATCTGCACTTAAAGGTCAAGGGCACCCTTTTGAAGACAGCAACGTACAGGTGATGGCCAGAGAGTAAAGTGAACTATTTCCTGTTTAATGGGTAATCGATTGTATTGTCTTGTATTCATCTCTCCCTCATTATGAGTAAACCGTTGTGACTTTAGATCAAATCTGATGTCTCTTCTTTTGCAAGTCAGATTCCTAACCTGAAATTTTCGACATTGTTTCCACACCCCTCCCTAGTGTTCTCTGTTCCTGTACATAGCAGGATATAAACTAGCTTCCAATCTCCAGCTCAGTTGGAATCAAAAAACGTTTCTCGTCCAAACGTGAAGGTTAATTGTCCCAACGTTAACGTAAGTCATCCTAACGTTCAGGTTAGTCGTCCTAATGTAGACAAAAGAACACCGCAGCGACGCACAAGGTATTCATCAATGAATTTATTGGTTGAAGTTGGGTTGAGATTTCACATTGCATGGCAACCAACTTCATGAGATTACTGTCAATCAAGTTGGATTAGTTAGTTTAACATGTTTATTGTCATGCAGTGTGGATCATACCTCTAAGGTTCTACAAATACCCACATAAAGTTTTACCTTGAAACCTGAACAGTTTCATTACAACACTGTCAAAAGATAGTGAACAATCAGAGTTTAATCACACTCAATATGCACATAAACATGAATCAAATATTCTCAGTGAGACAAATGTAATAAAAAAGTTTGAATCAAATAAGTAATTTAGCCGTTTCTTTGAGGGCAAATGTAGGACAAGAGGACATCGATCATATTCTTGATGATCGGAGGTTTGGGATGAACATCATGAGGAAAAGAGTGAGCCAAAACCATCTCCCAGGCATCCACCCAACGCACGTTAACACCTTTGAATATCGCCCTGAGGTACTTGTCTCGCTCATATGCGTAAAAGTCGCTGGTAGTCCATACGACATTTGGCGTTAAATTTCTGAGGGTGGCTGTCTTAATAATAACCAGAGTCTCTGGAGCTCTTTTCTGGAGTCTGATCACAGCGCTACGGATGCTCTGGAGTCTTCGGATGTAATACTCATTGGGATATGAGGCTACGTGAGCACAAATACCAAAAATCACAACTGTTGTTGATCCTCCAATCAGGGTGTCCAGTTCGTTGGCGACATAGCGAAGCCCAGCAGCAGGGAATGAGGAGGCGTGCACAGAAAGGCCATGAGACCGGAACTTCACCATAATTTTTTTGCTCCAATCAATCACCTTAAAATAGCCAAGCTGTCCATAAGGGAAAATTTCTTCCTTGGCACCTACAAAAAGGAGATGATAAAGTCATTGACAGTGTTATATTCCCAAACACAAAGACATACAGACATTATTGAGAAATGGTATTGTGATCTTTACCTGGCAACATTTGCTTTGTGAATTGATACAACTGCCTGACAGTGGAGTCTCCGTAGAAGTACAGCATTTTGTTCTGCAGACATTCACCGATGGATGTGGAAGACTTGAAATGCTGAATTGGGGCGCCGGTCAATGTTTGCCACACACCGTTGAAGTAGTAACCAGGCTTGCTAAACTCTTGACTGCTATTCACTCCTTTTTTGACAAAGAGAGAAAGTAAAATACTCAGACCACAGTAATATAAAAAAGGTTTCTTTTCAAAAAATGTCAATTTTCAAGACATGTAAAAGTGTCACCTTTCATTTTTGGAAAGACATCCACACTTGCTATTCCAGAGGGAGGAATAGGAACTTTCATGTTGATTTTCCTGTGAAGGAAAATAAACATTTCTGTTCAGAGAGCAAAGTTGAGATGCTGGATCTCTATGGTAGGCCAGAGGCAGAGGTGTGGCAGTTTGGGTTAAGCAGTTAGGAAAGAAGAAAACATAACCAGCCAAACTGTGTTGCATTAATTATTGGCCAAAAATAAAAGGTAAAAAGTCACATTCCATAACCGATATTTAGGCTTAGCTTTCCAGTTGTCAAATTGTTGTGGTGATCTGCCTAGAGTTGTGGATGAAACAGAAAGTAACCATTGAATAAACGCATGGGAAAAGTACTGAAACCAAAGAGTTTAATGTGGGCTTTCTGGCTGAGTGGAGGAGGACTTGTTAGAATTGTGCTGAGCCATTATTTATGTGGCTAAAAACAATTCTGCCAGAGTTAGTATTATTATTATTATATTACGGAATAATTATTATTTTAAAGAAATTAGTTTGTTTTTTTTAAATAGTTTTCGTATTGTCGTTGAATGCAAATAGCTTAAATTGAAAACTATGAAAAAATAAGCTAATTGAAAATATTTGATGTGGGACTAAATTTCTGTTAATGTAACCTTGAGTATTTTGTGTTTCATCATTGATTATGTTTATATAAAATATACATCATTTTGCTAAATCCCCACTTGAAATTAAAACAAAAAAAGAGATTAAGATAATGAACAAAATCATCTGTGTCTGATCCCTTCAACTATTCTCCACGAGTCAAGTCTAGTCTGACGTTCACGCCCTCAGGTTCTTGTTTGGTCTAAATCTTTGGAGAAAAATAATTAACGACTTGTAACACTGCAATGATATAACAGCGACCTAACAGCTACTGAAATAATTCGGACAGGCACTCAAGACTCTGTGTTGTGTTCATGTGTCTTTAAACCAGATCTGATGTATATTCTTTTTTCAAGTGAAAGCATAAAGTCATATTCCTAACCTGACACTTACCTTTGAAAAAGACTAGAATAAGGCCCAAAGCTTGCCGTGACTTTTTTCCTGGAGTGGGTCACTCTGCTGTCACAGTCCAGCTTCTTCGGCTTGTAGCAGAACCACGGTTCTTTGGTCGTGACATCAGTAAAGTCACATATGGGTTCCTTCGTCGGACGCAGACAAATGTTGCAGATAGTGACTTCAGTTTCTTTGCCCTTTTTGAACATGCTAAACGAATACATTCTGTCAGGATGTTCTTTAGTCAGTCTTCTCAGGAATGTGATCGCCTCGCTGGAATGAACTAGTGTAACCTGAGAAAGAGAAAATTATTGTTAGAACACATTGAACCTGTTTTACTTATTTTTTCCAGCCTAACCGCAATGTCTGCTCTCCCAGTCCACAGTAAAGGAAACACAGCAGAGTAAGATCCGTTGAGATGATCCTCAACTTGTCCAGTCACACCAGCATGAAGAGGTGGGTTGTGCAGTCGGGCAACTATGAAATCTCCTCCAGTCTTTTTAGGATTTCCCTGGAAGTCTTTCATTTGAATCCTAACTTTAAGTTGATCACCGACGTGCCACTGCTGCTCCCCCTCTTTTGGTAAAATAATGAAGTAACTTCCCCGGGGATTGCTTGTTTTGATTAAACTAAAACTAGCTGTTACTGGTGGAGTTTCAGGCCAAGCGGTGGATTCCAGAAGGAGGCGCTCTTCCAAAGCGTTTTCAGGTGAAATGGGCTCAAATCTGCAGAAATCCAGATTTTTGGGTGGCGCACTTGAATTTGTTTGAACAGGTTCAACTACTTTATTCTGGACCCTGATCGGCATTGGGTGCTTCTTCTGAACCTAGAGAAGAAAGATAAAGAACCATTAAGTAAAAAATATATATATTGTCAACATTATTATCTCTACAACAATAATATATCTGGATAATTGCAATGCTGCAATTTAATTGCAATTAAATGTGTTAGCGTCTATAGAATTAATAATTAAGCACTAAAAGTAGAGGCCCAGGGCTATACACTGTTGTTAAAGAGCAACTCATTTTGTTGATTTGTTGCTTTGAGGGTCTCTTGAATAGATCTTGGACTTCTATTGTACTTGCAATATTGTAATTGCTCACTGCTTTTTAAAAAAGTATTTGGGGAAAAAATACTTGATCAATTTATAATATTTAACCTGCACTGCTTTCTTTACAGCAGAGGTGTTCAACTAAATCAAGGGGCTAAAAATGTAAGCCAGGTCAACTAATTTAAATAACAAATCGTATGTTTTTGTCTTTAACAGAAAGAAGGAATGCAAAACCAGATCAATTGATATGACCTTTAATGGAAGCAAATACATTATCTATAATTTAAATCTCTGCTTGCTAGAATATGACCTCTTGAACAGCACTGTTTGAACATAATAATAAATATGGTCGAATTGATGTCTCGAAAATAATCTCACCTTGAAGTTGAAGTCCAAGTAATATGCCAGGAGAACTGTGACTAAGATGACCAAAAAAATAGCAAGGATGGAACATCTTTGAAAGCTGGATTTCCCCTCCATGATCAGACAAAAGGCATCTTCAGCGGTAAGTTTGTCAATAAAAGGATGAAATAAAGAGAGATACAGTCAAACATTAAACTGAAAAATACATTTGTTTAATCATTCATCCAAACACATTTTCAAACATTACAAATGTATACATAATCAAAGTTAAGTTGTCTCTTTTGAATGTACACATTATAAGGCACTAAAGAAATTGATGTAAATGAATGTAACTGTTTAAAATTAACTCTTTTAAAGATGCTTCTTTCTGACACATCAACTTGTGTATACGCATACCAATATACTCTAGGACGGTTGGAGACAAAAACAATTAAAGTAGAACAATGTACCGGTTCATGTAAAGCACATTCCACACTGACAGGCCAGCTTGTTAACCAGCTACACCGTATAATTATTAATTGCAAATAGTTATAAGAAATGGTATTGTGATCTTTACCTGGCCAACATTGCCTTCATGAATGAAAAAGAGCCGTTAATTTTCGACCAAAAGGTGTCATTGTGGTCCCACTGTCGAATGTGACAACTCTGTGGCTGAATAAAGTCTCTTCTTCATCAACCAACGGGTGAAGAAACATTACAGTGCTTTATTTTAGTATTAATAGATTGCACGAACTGTAATTAATATTTCGAAGACAAAACATATTCATAAAAGACAATACGCGTGAAAGGAGATTTGGTGATTGTAATATTTAACGAGTGAAGATTAGGTGATTTAAATGTTTTTGTTTTTTGCACGGAAATCTAATAGTTTCATGCGCGAAAAACTGTCAATCGTTCCTCTTAAACCATTTTATTTTAAATCAGTAATGAGAATATAATTATTAAATATTTCAATTCAATGTGCGTTAAAACAGTGTAATTCCCTGACTTACCGTGTTTTCCTTCGTGCTGTGGCTGCGAAAGATTGTGGATCTTCTTGGAAAACACTGGGTAATTTCTAAAGAAACTTCAATCAAGTTCTGCTTGTTTGCTCATTCCGTGGATGTGGACCCTGTCACCACCTTAGGGCGTGGTTTAGAAGTGGTGGGTAGTTATTGATAGTTATTGTGCCCGCGGCTGTATGGAAGTATATCAGAGCCATTCAAATACCGAATGGTTTAATTCACTTTGTCAAATGTTGTAACGCTACATTTGTTTTTTTAAATTTTCTTTGTTACAGAGCAATGATCTATAAATAATAATTGATCAAGAATTATATATTTAAATAAAGACCAATTGAAAGATCATCATGCATCCTTAACGTCAAAAAAGAAGGGTGACTGGATTTTTTTTTTGGTAATCTTTCAAATGTTTTCATGTATAAAACAAAAATCCATTGTGTTCTTGGATTCAATTGGAGTGCCTCACCCGGGCACCTGTCATAATAACTGAAAAATATCTGACATGTTTACTAAAGGTCAAAATTAAATATTTGCTGCCCACATCTATATACTTTAATTTGTTTACAGTAAATATGAATGAGACACGAGAAGAGTGCTCTACATAATTCTAAATAAGTTATTTGTAGGATGTATGTAAGTAAGTAAGTAATATTTGTAGAGCGCTTTTCTAGACCAGGGTCCCAAGGCGCTCAAACAATCAAAACAATACCCAATAAAAACGGTCAAGACACCACCGAGACAAACACAGGAGTCTCAGAGAATCAAGGAAAACCCTGAAGTAAGTGTCATTAAAGAGGAATGTTGATATCCTTGCAATTGTTTTGCTCTCACAATTGTAGATCCAACTCCAGAAGAGTCCGTGCCTCACCAGCCATGAACCTCACAGAAGATGACTGTAAAGTTCCCACTCGTGTGCCCCAACATTATAATTAATGACACAGGATCGAAAGTTCAACATCACACAATGGGTTTAAAATGTAATAAAATATTTGATGGTCTGACGTTTCTTCACTCGAATTAAGGGAACTTAGTTTAAATGTTTCGGAAAAATGTTTAACCGTTGTGTTATCTCGAAGGCAAACGCAAGGGATACAACAAACAAATTTGTTTGTTTTTTACCCTCTGATAATCGTTGAATGATCTGAATGATCTGCTATTTAGGGGCCATCTATATCAGACATGGGGGAGGGCACCCCGGGGGGCCAAACCTGGCCCTTTGGCTGTATTTATGCAGCCCACATGAGGCCTCCTCCTGAAGTAATGTCTCGATAGCTAACTAACATATTTTTAATATTCATTTCAACATATAATAACACCATAATATGTATTTGTGCTGCTCTATTTCCCCCCATCTTTGTCACTGTGCTACTTGCAGTAATTTGAAAGTAATATTTAGAGAAATGTGATATTTTACATGTATCATATTTTATATTATATATATATATCATGTTTTATAATAATAATACAACATTGTATTTGTATAATTAAGTCTAGTTGTAGAATGGAGTGGAATAAAGAGAAATATTTGCTCTTTAATATGAGCTTTTGCTACTTTTAATATTGGCTTGACGACTCTAAAAACAGTAACAGTATATAATGTACCCCATGGCAAAAATGTAAATAGCTGGGTCTCATCTAGATCTTTCTATTTGTTTCAGATTTCATAAATGTAAAACATGCTATGCTTGTTATATCCAGCAGGTGTCAGTGCTGTGGGAAAAAAAAAGTGTAACTGGGCCTTTATTACAAAGAAGAAGAAACAAAACACAAATCTGTTTGTTTTAGCGCTTTAAATGTAACTTATGCGTCGCGTTTGTGTTAGTTTATAATTGAAATTGCATTTAATATAGTATATATAATAATTACTGGGTCATATATATGACTATTTTTCTTTCAATTCTTCTTATTTTAATCGAACGCTCGCGTAGGCTACATGCTAAAAACAAAGTGCTGACACCTAAAATATAAAAGAAAGAAAGAAAGAAAAAACACTAAAGATGTGCGAGGACGTTTTCTGCAAATTAAATAAAGGTTTGTGATGTTTCCTGTTAACAAGATTGCTTGGATGCGAAATGTCTTCATGAAGAATATGTTTGGTTTTTGTTAGTTATTAAAGTTGGTTCCTAAAGTTTTCTCATACTCTAATTAAAAAAAAAGTATTTCGTGTTTTAACTTGACACTTGTCGGTGTAAGGGATTTATAATAGTGATAGCAACACAAAGAAAAAACAAAAGCACAACATTTTTTTTTCGTGACAGTTGCTGCTTGAATTGTATGCATTTGTATTCCATTCATTAAGTTGTTGTTTCTGGGAATTCTGAAATGTTCATTAAATTAATAGGATTAATACTTAAAATAATTATAATTATATAGAATATTAATTATTGGTCATATATTTTACATTATGGAGATTATATTCGTTGGGGGGCGAATTCAAATTAGATGACATATGATCTAATATAGCTGATGTTCTATCGGTTTTCTAGGAAAAACATTGTCGCTGGCCTCACTCAGCCTGCTGGTCCCTCCATTACAGCTTCAAACTGCCTCCATGTGGCAGGTGCTGAAGAACGGTGACGCCATGAACTACTGGAAAGTGGCAGAGTTTCTTTGTACCGCAGTGGACATGGTACCTGAGCTTCTCATGGATAAACACAAAATGCAACTGGACCTTGGATTAAGAGCGAGGGTGGGTTGCAGAGTCACATTCTACTTCGATTTAACATTCATTCAAAGTTAATTTTCATACACATTTGCAGACTATTCCCTTTTCTAATCAGTGCAACTTGTATTTTCTTGTATCTTCTCATCAGTTCATTCTTCAGTTGTGCCGAAGTGAACCCCTTTTGGATTCTGCATACATTCTGTCCCACCTGGATTATATAAGAGAACCTTTCTGTTTGGTGAGTTTTTGGTCATTTTAAAGAATACAGTGGCAACAAGCTATGATAGAACTTTTTATATTTGGAACCATAATGGTTGGTTCCTTATCATCATTTTAAAAACAATTAAATCCAAGTAATTCCCAATGATATTAGTACGTTATTATATGACTGTGTAAGCGAGGTTGGAATTATGGCCTATGTGGCCACTCATACATTTTGAACTCCCTCAACAACTAGAAGAAGGGAATATTTTAAATACATTTCCTTTAAAACGGTGCAGGTGTTCATCTTTGTAATCTGTATGTTTGCCAGTGCGTACTTAGTTTATATTCTACATTTAAGGATAAAGACAAAGAAGACACAGAAGCAAGAGTTCAGTTTGTGAAGTTGATCCAAAACCTGCTCACACGTTCTGATTATCGAGAAGACTTTTTCATGGTAAGCTCTTTTTTTGTAATCTTCCTTAAAAAAAACATTTTTGAAATTAATCAATTAATTGTATTGTGTTCTTTTTTTTAAGAACACCTTTCCTGCCCAGTATGGACCAGTGTATGACAGTGATTTACAAACTCTTTTTTCTGAGTTTCTATGTCGTCTGACTGAACTACTGCCGGTTCCTGACCTACAGTTGGTGAGTCGTTGCATCGTGTGTACTGTATCTCCGCCAGCCATTCTTCATCTTTATCTGGATTTCTTATTGAATTTGATTCTATTCATCTAATTTCCTTTTTTAAATACGCACACCTTAGTTCACAAAAGCTGCTTCATATTAATGGTTCAGATTTTGAACCCATGTTCGTCATGATTTTCAAGAGCCATGTCATGGAGTCCAAGAAGTTTTTATTTCTCACTGAGTGAGGTGTAGGAGCTCCCATGACACCTTCAAATAGAGTATATGACAGACAAGTCTATGTTTTGATTCCAGTTTGCACATTAGAGAGATTTGAACAGGTTTCCGTCCCTTCTTCTGGTCTGTGTGTTTTTATTAATTTAATATTTTATCCACAGACAGTTTCATGGCTTGAAGATGAAGCTGATGCTGCGTCCATGCCTTCTGCCTCGGACTATTCAAATTTTAAGACATTGCTTCAGCACCACAAATGTCTCGCTGAACTAAAGCAACCCGGTGAGATTTATTTTCATTTAAATCAGGGTTTTTTTGCAGGTTGTCCACACTTTGTTTTTAAACTGTTAATATTAATCAAAGACAACACAAGTGATAGCAATTTTTTCCAAAAGGGAGGAAAAATTCAAACCTAGATGGCCCTGTTTTGGAAAAGTGATTGCCACCCCTGATAAAACATAACTTAACTGTGCTTTATTAACACCCAAGTTCTTTTTCACGATATTGCAAAATGTGAGCTACATTTCTTACCTACTGAGTAAGCGAATATTCCAGAATTTTAGTTCATTTTGCCAATTGTAAGGAGGCGTAAAGGGAGCAGAAAACACCCTGTAATGCCAAATCTGTCCAATTAAAAGGTGTTGATTATATTTAATAAATATTGAATTTAGATGATTTTCATAATTTTAAATATTTCAGATGTAATTGTAAAGCCTGTAATGCAGCTAAGGTTTAAATATTAACAATCAATTCCTCCCAGGAAAGATTGCAGAAGAGCTGTCAATGGTTAAACAAAATCTAAATTAGTATTTTGACTTTGACTGGATAGTTTGGTTGAAACAAAAGTAAAGAAACGGAAGTTGAGATGAATAATATGTTCAGTTTTACCAGAGCATTTCACTGTGAGTCATGCACTGAGACAGACTATGTTGTTTTCAGAGTCTTGTTAAATGAGTAAGACTGTGTCTCTCATTCCTCCTCAGTTTCAGCCTTGCTTATGGGCGACAACATCCTCTCTTCCCTTTGCGCTGGTTCTGTGAGCCTCATTGGAAGAAGTGAAGGAGAATTGTTTCAACCTGAAACACAGCTGATGTTGCCACAGGACAATGAAGTTTATGTGGAGGTCGAACTGGTCACAGTCGCCGACTCAGAGATGCTGATGCAGCAAAACAACTCGAGTGGAAGCGACGAGCAAGATCCGTCCGTTGTTGTCTCGGAAGAAATAGAAGGTGACAAAGACACACAAGGAGCAGCTATGGATGTTCTGACTTCAGTTTGTCACACTAAAAAGGTCGGCAACACTCGGCAACGCGTTCCCTCTGAACGCCACGAATGCCTCGACTGTGACAAGAAGTTCAGGTTCGCCTCATCACTGACGGCACACAGGGTCATTCACACCGGCGAGCGTCCACACAGTTGTGAGGCGTGCGGTCGCTGCTTCTCCTTCAGGCAGTCTCTGGACCGACACAGGCATATGCATAAGACGGAATATGACTGCAGCATTTGCTCAGCGACCTATGATTCTCTTAGCAAGCTCACGGAGCACAAGAAAGGACACGTGGAAGTTAGTGTTTACAACCCTCTGCGGTGCCAAACGCCTCGACAACTCAACACGGAGGGAAGCGGATCAACGGGCGAGCCTGTGGCGAGGCACTGTGAGAATCCTGACTGCGTAAAGTTGCTTGACTTATCTTTGGCTGAGGCAGGTCATTCACCGCCCACAGAATTGGATTCCCAACACTCGCATGACATAAACCCACAGAACGCCGTACGGACAAGTGGACGCAAACGTAAACCAACAATGAAAGTGCAGGAGATAAACTTGCAGAAGTCCTTGCCCACTAAAAGAAGAAAGACGCTCAAAAAGGTCGACACAGCAGCAGAGAAACAACTGCACAACAGAAGGTAATCCCAAATGATTTATGTTCATTTTTAGCAGATGATAAAATGTCTGTTTCGGATAGTTTTGAACTTTCTTTTACAAACATGTCCCAAGTCAAGCTCAGTGGCCGTTTCATTAACTTCAGATAATCTTTTAATGTATTGGTTATGGCTCTCAAGTACTAAGTAAGTGTAAAATGAAAATGTAATATTGCCCCTGTAAATTCAAATGTCAAAGAAAGATGAAAAGGCTAAAAATCATCAACCCACAGCTTTGTTTGCTTTTGTATAAAGTAAGATAGCTTTTCAATGTCTCTCAAAACCTGTTAGAAACAGTAACACGTGTAGTTGAGAAATGTTGTATCTTCCAAGTAAAGTTGAATTTTGTTCAGTATTTACTTCAAAGTTAGGAATCTGACTTAACGCTTTAAACAATGATAAGAAATGAGATTGTGCTTTAAAGACACCTTTTAATTGTATACATGGAAGAAGACCAGCATCAGGTTTACTCTTCAGTCCATTTCCTGGCACAGAGACATCTTGTCTTAACCCTCACATCCCTTTCTCTCAACAGCTGGAAATACCAGCATGGATACAACTATGATCATTTTATATGTGGTTAAGGAATTGTGATAAATATTTTATAAATATCCTTTACATCAGCATTTTTTCTTCAAATGTTTTCCCTTTTTTAATTCAAGATTTTAAGGATAAAAACGACATTCATTGTTCTTGGCTTTGTACTTCCGTACACTTATTTTAGGGCCTCTTGACAGATATTTAAAAACATATATATATACAGTATTTAAATAAATAAAACTCTATTAAAAAAAAAAAAAAAGATCTGCACTACAGTAATTCAATTGAAATACTGCCTTCTCTCTGTTTTTATTTTTATGGTGTATTTTCACGGTTGCCAAGCAACGACATTTCATTGCAGGATTTAACTGTTGTTTTTTTGTCAGTGACATTAAAAAGGAAGTCAAAGTCTATATAGTTTTGTTAGAAAGAATAGTAATTACCCGAAACAGTATGTCGTTCAAGCCTTTCAGAGGCAAAGTAGTTTATGTTCCATGGCAACAATTTATCTAAAACTTGTTAAAACCTGAAAAAACAGGAAAACAGATTTTGTATAAAAAAAAAAAAAGCTTCCCTTGCTTCATAAAGTGGGAACCTGTGTTGAAGGAGGCCAATTGATGCTAAAATGTATCCTTAAAAAATGGTTCTCAGGAATGAAAAGACCGAAAACACATGGTTTAGTTGTCATGTTAAAGACCATTTCAATAAACCACTTATGTTGTCGTTTACCTTTTGGGCCCCTCAATGTGAATAAGTTTGAAACCCTGGCTGCTACAAGGATGTTTAATGAAATTCTAAAACTGTATTCTTGCATGTTTTTCGAGCCATAAAATGTCTGTCTGCCTTCTTTTTGGTCCAGCTCGGAGCACTCGTACGGAACACCCTTTTTACCCCTGGATGGATGTAAAAGTGAGACTGACTATGGATGCCACGCCAGTGGCGAGTTTTTGGCCGCACAGCAGGAACACGATGGCACTTACGTGGGAGACGACGCGTTCTGCTCCGAGTGTGGTCGTGCTTTTAGGTGGAAGTCCGCTCTGGTTAGGCACATTAAAACCCACAACGAGAGGGAGTCGTCCATGTACAAATGTTCTCACTGCGACCTCGGCTTGAAAAATGTCAGCCTTCTCAACAAGCATCTGTTGACTCACGAGCAGGACAGAGTCCACCAGTGCGACTGTGGAAAGATCTTCGCCCATAAAGCCGCGCTCACAGCCCACCAGCGCGTCCATCTTAAAGACCGGCAACACGTCTGCCCGGAGTGCGGGAAAGGGTTCCTCTACAAGGGCGGTCTGCAGAGCCACATGAAGATCCACTCGGCCGAGATGCCCTTCGTTTGCTCCCACTGCGGGAAGCGCTTCAAAAGGGAACGCAACATGAAGAAGCACGAGCGTTTTCACACCAGGGAGAACGTGTTTTGCTGCACTCAGTGCGACAAGAGCTTCGTGTACAAGGCCACTCTGATCAGACACGAGCTGACGCACTCGGGCAAGAGGCCGTTCCTCTGCTCCAACTGTGGGAAAAGCTTCTTCTCCCACGCCGAGCTTCTGAAGCACGAGCGTTTCCACACGGGTTACAAACCTTTCCAGTGTCTCCACTGTGGGAAGACGTTCACGCAATCATGCTACCTGACCGTTCACATGCGCTACCACACCGGGGCGCGACCCTACTCGTGCACCGCCTGCGACAAGAGTTTCCTCAGCGCTTACCGTTTGAAACGACACCAGCAGACACACACTGGTGACAAGCCGTTCGTTTGTGGCGAGTGTGGTAAAAGGTTTGGGCAGTCGTACCAGCTCAAACTGCACCAGAAGACACACATGATGACGTTGAAATAAAGGATGACATCTTCCACACCAACCGCGGGCCGGTAGGCAAACTACAGGGGGGTCGTGTGTGTGCTGAACTTAAAGCTTGAGACGTTTGTCCCTTTATTAGCAGCACATTAGGGAGATTAAAGTTGTCACAGCAGTTATTAAAATAGATTAAACATGCATAAACATTACATTAGGGAATTATAAATAATTATTTATTATTACAGTGTACTAATGTATGATTTGCTTATGTTGTGTATATACTGTACTATCATTTTAAAGGACACCTGTTGTGTATTTTCTTTCTTTTCTCTTGCATATCAGAATCAGAATCTTTTATTGTCAGTGTTGTAAACACAATTAAGGATTTTCTTTTGGTCGCGTCACAGAATAAAATCATGAAATAAGATAATACAAAAAAATGTCACCCCTAGTTATATTCATTCAAAACATTGTTTTACTACATGGGAGAAGCATTGTATTTATATTAGTAAATCGAAAAATGTGTCCTTCAGGAGATTGAGATATGTTTTTTTTTTGCTCTACTATACCTGGATCCAATAAACCAATAGTGAAAAAACAACTAGTCTTTCTGGCATCTTTAAATAAAAAAAAAACATGTTTCTCTCTCCCTTGATACCAAAAAGACACCTTTCTTATTTTACAGAAAAATATATAAATGCAGCAAGGAAGTCCATAAAGTTCATCACCACAGCAGCGTCTTGAGTTTTTCTAGTACGAGTCAGCAGTCCCATGATTCTTTGATTAAGTGACTCGAACACTCTTGGTACTGAACTCACATTTCTCCGATCCTTAAAACTCTTCACTGGCCTTAGTTTCTTTCAGGATCAACTTTAAAATTCTGGTTCTTACTTTCAGATCTATTCATGGTCAGACTCCTCCTTACATCAGTGATCTGATCCAGCCTTACACCCCAGCTCGGACTCTGATGTCTGTGGATCAGAATCTACTGATGCTTCCTGAACACGGTTCAGGACCAGAGGAGAGAAATCCTTCCAGGCTGTTGCTCCTAAGCTTTGGAACGATCTTCATCTCCCTCTGTGTTTGATGATCTACTAACTCCTGCAAGAAACATCTTATGACATTTTTATTTGTGCTTTATCATGATTTTCTGGAACTCCTGTGTTTGTCTTATGTGTCTTGATCATTTAAGTATATATTTTATTGAGTATCGTTTTGATTGTTTAAGCGCTTTGTGACCCTGGTCTGGAAAAGCGCTCTATATATATAAATTGCTTACTATTTACATTGTCAATATTTTACTTATTTTGTGTTAACCATGTGTGAACTTTACATTTTAAAAGTGAGATTCATGTGTAAATGATGAAATTAAAGTGTAAACGGTAAAGCATTTGGGCTGAACAACATCAAAGTGGGTTCTGATGACCATCCAGGCGGACATTGTTTTATCTGTGTTGCTGAGAAAAGAAAGCCTAACAGGTTAAATCTGCTAGATTGAAGTACAGATGAGTAAGAACCAAACAAAGAACAAGATTTTTCTATAAATCATCTTTATTGTCTTTTGACAATTTCCACAAAACATCCCACATCAGTTAACCACTAAATGAAAGCACACAGACATTTTTTTGGTGAAAAAAGTTGACTAAACACGGAGACTCTTGGTCCTGTATCCGTTATCATGACGTTAACAAGAGAACATCAGCATGTAAGAAAGATCTTGAAGTGTTTCAGCCTACGACTACTTTTCTAGTAATTGTAAAAAAAAAAAAGAAGAAAGTTAACCAACAAGATTTCCTGCAGTAGTGACTCTTGACTCTACACAGCCATCAACAGGGTGATGGGACAGTGGTCACTTCCCATCGCCTTGTTGCGGATCTTGTTGTCGCACAAACTCGGACGCAGCGCGTTCGACAGCACAAAGTAGTCGAGCCTCCAGCCCACGTTTTTGGATCGGGAATTCATCATGTAGGTCCAGAAGGTGTAGGCGTTGGCCTGCTCGGGGTAAAGCTCGCGGAAGCTGTCGATGAAACCGGCGGAGAGCAGCTCGCTGAAACCCTCGCGCTCCTCCGGCGTGAACCCTGCGTTCTTCTTGTTGCCCTTGGAGTTTTTCAGATCGATCTCCTGGTGGGCCACGTTGAGGTCTCCGCAGAGAACCACGGGCTTCTTTTTGTCCAGCTCGCTCAAGTAAGACCGAAAATCCACGTCCCAAGTTTTGCGGTAATCGAGGCGAACCAGGCCTTTGCTGGCGTTCGGAACATAAGCCGTCACCAGGAAGAATTTTTCATACTCTGCCGTGATGACGCGCCCTTCGTTGTCGTGCTCCTCTTTGTCTGGGAAAAAAAAGTCTTATTAAAGTCTAAGCCACATCAATTAAACACATATTATACAGAGGTTATTAAAGGATTAAAGGATATACAACTGACTTACTGACTGGTGTAATATTTGTGAGACATTAAAGGAAATTAATAAAACTGTCACTAGCTTAATATGTTTATATTTTAGCAAACAAACTCAAGACTCACCGATTCCATAAGTGACATTAACGGGTTCAGTCTTGCACAGCATAGCCACACCGCTGTAGCCTTCCTTCTCGCTTGACCCGTTCCAATATTTGTGCGGGTACTCTGGCATGGATGTGATGTCAGCAGGTAACAGCTTCTCTGCACACTTGGTCTCCTGCAGGCACAAGACGTCCGGGGATTCCTCGCGTACCCACTGTAGGGAGAGGAAGGACTTGTTTGAACATGAAAAAACGGCTCCTTGTCTTTTTTTCCCTTTTTTTAAATCACGTCAACTTACATCCAGACCCTTCTTCTTCACCCAGGCCCTCAGGCCGTCCACGTTCCACGATGTAATCTTGAAATTGGATTCACGTCCATCTTCGCTGGTCAGTTTATCAGGGGGGTCCTCGTACAGGATGGGGGCTTCCGGTTCCTTAGTCTTCTTTTGTTTCTTCGTCTCGGCTTCAATGGTATCACAAAAGATAACACGTTTTTAAAAACGAAAATATTTTACTTATGTATGTAACACTTAAAGGGTTAGTTCTCTTCTTCTACCCTCATGTGTTGGGATTATTTACAGCGTAATCCATTCCGAGTTATAGACAAGAATGCATGTTCATTTTAATGTAGCGACTGGCCCCCAGGGGACAATTATCCCCTTTAAAGACGCTTCAAAACATTCAAATACCTCTTTACTGCTCGTATATAATGTCCATCTTGTATTGAAGCCTCGACGTGAAGGATTGTTTCGGGTAAATAATCGCGAGCGCTTCAAGTGTAGACAGTAGACTGTCTGGAAGCGCTTGCGATTATTTACCTGGAGGTCTTTCGGTTTTATATTTTTTGTGGAACAATTCCTCTCGTCGAGGCCTCAATACAAGATGGACGTTACAGACGAGGAGCACGGAGGTAATTTGGATGTTTTTTTTGGGAGGAAGAAAAGTAAGCTCTGGTCGTGAGAGTCATATGGACATACGTTTCAACATAGAGTTGTGCAAGAGTAAAGCATTGGAGGATTCATCCACTGGCTGGATTGCACGTGCAATTTACATCTTTTATAGATTAGTTCCATGTATCTGTTCAGAGTTGTTTGAATTATTTAGGAGAGTAAAAAAAAACAGCAAAAGGAATAACAGTTGAACATGTAATGACAATGTAAAGACAAGAGTTTTTTATACAAGTACCAGCGCCGTTGTCGCCATTGTCGCAATCTCCACTCGCCTCCTCTGCCTTCTTGCCTCTCTTCATGCTTGAACCTGTCCTGACAGCAGACCCACTTATTAGCCGCACAGCACACACACGCCACAACACACACGTCGCTGTAGGAACACAAAGATACAAAAGTTACAACAAAAATCATTATTTTTGGTTTATTTCACACATGGTAGCCACGGAATTAAGGACTTAAGATTGTTTGTAAATCTGGGCCTCTTTACTTCAGGCTACTGCCTCTGCGACCCAACCATGTATGAGCTTAAGAAATAAAAAAAAGTCGTCCTCAGTTGCTGCCCAGGGCGGTGTCGTAACCTCTCATCGACCTTCGTATAGTAAAGCAGAGCTGGACTTTACAATTGACCAAAGTGTTTCAGATGCATACAACAATTGCATTAGTAGTTCCACTCTTCATTTAACTTAAGTGCAGATCCTTCCTCTCTGCTGCCGTGAGGCTCCACAACAAGAACAGTTAATAACAACGGGGACTTTTGTTAATGTTGTTTATTTTAGAATTTAACAAGTCTTTAAATTGTTATGCAAGTATTTTACTCACAAACTAAATTAATGCACTTTTTTTTACTTATTTTTTTTTTACAACAAAGAGCTTTTATATCACATTTTAAAGTGGCAAATATATTAAATTTACATTGACAATTATATAGCATTATAAAAGGATATTAAATCCGTGTTTCCACTAAGTTTGTTTAGTACTAGTTTGACTGAAATACATTCACTTTTAGAGGGTTGAAACGATAACGACGCAAAAATACCATTAGAATACTATGATAACAATTATATGCATGAATAAAACGAGAGTTTATTTGACAATAAACGTGTCTTAGCAGCTGCTACTTGCTAAAGCTAGCATCCCTGCATAAACAAAAGAAGGGCCTCTGCAGGGAATGAATGAACTTCGTGCTCACACGGAGATTTTTTTTTTTGCTATACATTGTAAGTACAAAATGCTGTAAAAGATGCGTGTAAATATCCTCAATACTGGATGAAAGCATTAAGAAATCTTACTTTTGTAGAGAAGGCTGCAGACCTTAAAGACACGCGACTACAAGCTCAGTGTGTTTCCCCTCTGCAGGATCGAGCTCTACGCGCAGGCGCACAAGAAAGGTCGCTCCGCTACTTTCAAAATAAAACGATAAACAAAAGTAACAATAAATAAGGCTCGTGTTGTGGTTTTTAATCTTCTACTTAACATTTCTCTGATCATTTTATAACAAGTGCAAAATTTGGCAACTAAAAGTATCTAATCAATTGGACATAACTAAGGAAAAATAGACGGAAATACATGTCATTCAGTTGAAGATAATTGACTTTATTTCTGTTTAAATGTATTAATGTTAGCTATTTCTTTATTTATCCCGTAATATATTCCTTAATAATATTATATCTGAGCCGTGTGACCAAGGAATCACCACTAGAAGGCGGAAGCGATCAGGTATTGTTGCCGCTGCCTCAGTAGAAGAAGACAGATTCCCCCGTGTTAGCAAGTGACAGAAGTGAACGAGAACCACAAATATAACTTTGTTTATGCTCTTTTTTTTCTTACGTTCAACCTCCAGAGGACCGCAATATAAGGTGAAATATTATGCTTTTAGCAAAGCTGCGTTTTTTAACTTATGTTTGAAAATATTCGTACGACAAATATGTCACCATTGAAAAGTTTGCTAGCTTATAGTTACAAAAAATGTGTAACAAAAATGCGATTAAGATTTAATTTTTCATAAATGAGTGCTGCCAAATATTTACTATTAAATAATATAACTAAATAAGGAGTTTGAATGTTCTCCCGGTGTTGCGTGGGTTTACTCCGGGCACTCCGGTTTCCTCCCACAGTCCAAAAACATACAGAGATTGATTGAGAACTTTGGGAAATTGTCCATAGGTATGAGAGTGTGTGTGAATGGTTGTCTGTCTATGTGTGTGCCCTGCGACAGACTGGCTTCCTGTCCAGGGTGTCCCCTGCCTCTCGCCCTATGATTCTGGGATAGGCTCCAGTCTCCCCGCGATCCCGACCCTGGGACAAAGCGGTTGTCAATGAATGAATGAATGAATGAACTTATCAAACCTAGTATGACATCGTTTTTTTTTTTATCATGCTATAAAAGTGTATATTTAAACATTTTTGGTTTTCTTACATTGTTTTTGATTTTCCTTTTGAATCCATCTAAATTCTCCAGCTGCCATGACGGTGGTCATTGGATTCGAAGGGAGCGCCAACAAGATCGGCATAGGAATCATCAAGGATGGTGAAGTTCTCTCCAACCCCAGACGCACGTACATAACCCCACCCGGCGAAGGTAAGTCCGAGTTTGCATTAGAAGAGTTTTACTTAAGCTAGGATTTGTCTATTCTATTACTTTTAACTTGAGTATGTTTTCTCTTTAGCACTTGAAGTTATATTTATTAAAATGGTCCCTCTGCATGACTACTTATTGTTACTAGAGATTACATCTTTAGACCTAAACTATGATTCACAAAAGTACTTAATACATACTTAATAAATACTCTTTTGTTTCTAATCACCAGGTTTTCAGCCAAGTGACACAGCTAGACATCATCGTGCAGTCATTCTGACGGTCCTGAAAGAGGCGCTAGATCAGGCTGCGATAAAACCTGCAGACATAGATTGTGTGGCGTACACAAAAGGTATTTAATGTAGCTTTAATAATTGATCTTGTAGCTTTTAAATTATGATTGGTTGACGATGATACGATGTCAGAAGTGCGAATGATCAGATAAAGTAAAAGTATAATTTGCAAAATAAAGTGACAAAAATATCAGTTGAATGGGAACAAGGAAGTACATATTAGGGGTGCACGATTTATCAAAATCGCAATTGTAAAATCACACTGTCCGATTTTTCTGCAGCACCACTCGGTTGCTCTGTGTGGTGTGTTTATGAGAATATCATAAATTGAGGCTGAAGATTGAAGAATTAGAGCAGGTGAAGAAAACGGAGGTAGAGTTGTCACGATATGGACAGATGAAGTGTAAAAAGAAGTCATCAGAAGTGATGTCGAAAATACATCCCCTCTTTTTGTCAATGCTAAATAGTTGTATCCCTTGGAAATATATTGATGCTATATTTAAATAATATTTTTTTCTTAACCAGAACACTTCTGGACAACAAATCCGACCATGTAATGTAATGTAATGTAATTAAACATTTGCATCACCTTGCTTTCCAAACATTTTAAATAAACTTTTCATACAATTGTGTTGATAACTTTTAATACCTTCATTGATTTATTGTTATGCACCATATTCACATCAGTCATGGACTAAAAAGACTTTTTATTTAACCGTTTTATTTTAAACAAACATTATTGTAGACCGGGTTAACAGTTTGTGTTTTATTTGTTTGTTTTTAAATTAATCTATGAAATCAAATTCAAATCATGCAGCCCTAACACACACACAGAGTGGATATGACAGTATTCAACATCACATTTAAATTAATAAATGATGTTGCAAAATGACATATCTGCTGTTACATGATATGATCAAATGTCTGAAATGGAAATATCACTCTATGTTTTATTTATAGTAAATTGGTAAAGATTCCCCTTTATAATTAAACATCAAGGTAAAAACAAAGGTAGAAAGCAAGAAGAGACTTCATTCTTTTGTCAGTTTGGATTAGTTTTTAATATATATAAGCACAGCAAAAGTTAGTAAATATGTTTTATTTATTCGTGAGGTTGTATATACTTTATATAATGAATGTGTAAATTCATGTATGTAAGAGTGAGTACATATGTATGTGAGAGGAAGTGTTTGTATATACGTGTGAGAAGGAATTTTGTCCTCTACGGCACCTAGTTGATATTACCATGTGATAAAGGTTGAAAGGTCGAATGGAGAATTGGGACAGTTTAATATTTTTTTTAATCAGAATTATTAGTGTAATATGACAATGTATACAGAAATATACAGTGTAAAGTGTTAAAGATGTCGATTCATTTAAAAAAGAAAAAAAATATTGTCGTGTAACTCGACAGGTCCTGGGATGGGAGCACCGTTGGTGGTGACGGCGCTGGTGGCTCGGACAGTGGCTCAGCTCTGGGGGAAGCCTCTGGTCGGTGTCAATCACTGTATCGGGCATGTAGAGATGGGGCGACTCATCACCAAAGCCAACAACCCCACCGTGCTCTACGTGAGTGGTGGAAACACGCAGGTAAGCTCACGAATAACAGCCTGTCCTATAAACTATACTTTGTTCTCTTGCTGCTACTCTTTTTTTGCGTCAGACTAAACCCGACAGATTCTCAAACTGTTCCACCTTGCCTGCATTCTTTTATTCGCCTTGACCTTATTTAAAAAAAGAACCATAATGATAATTGAATACACAATTGTCTGATTTAACTTCTCATATT
Organism: Callionymus lyra; assembly: GCF_982586985.1. NCBI lineage: Eukaryota > Metazoa > Chordata > Actinopteri > Syngnathiformes > Callionymidae > Callionymus > Callionymus lyra. The sequence continues at coordinate 19,299,140 of NC_141820.1, forward strand.
TATTTAAAAATACAATTGATCTTTCTTTTTGCTTCTGAAAATGCACTTTCGTTCAAACCTTTTAGCTAAACGTATCAAACTTCTTCAAACAACTTCTATTTCACAAACGTGTTAATAGAAACCATCTTTTTTTCTCTCTGTTGAGCAGCTCACTGTATAGATAACCTCCTTCGATGCATCTGTTTCAACTCAATGGAACGTCAATCCTTTAATTTGATGAGCAAAGATGGGCCACAGAGTGAAAACTATGAAAAATACACACTTAGTCTGTCAACAAATCTATTACTATCTTCTTCGCACTATAGTGACTGTTTATGATGTGCATTTTAGGGATCATTATTGCGATGTGGCTATAAAGGAGTTTTCGAGGTAAAAGATCCAGACCGGTTCGAGGCGCACGGTGCAGGACGAACGAGCAAACTGTTCATAAACGCAAACTCTTTGTTGGCCTTTAGAGAATTTATTATACTTTCAGGTTTGTGACAGGCCTGTACATTATAGCTGAGGTAAAGTTTCATATAGAAACATGTACTTTGAAGTTAATTCCATTATTCTTTTTATTTATCTGCATCCTTAAGTAACAACAATTGTGATTACACACACACACGATTCAGCCCAAAATATTATTATGAAAAACGTCAATTTGCATAATATATATATTTTTTACTTCTGTGTTTTGCTTTTGGCCAAGAATGTATCATTTCGGTACATCCCTGAATTCATTCTCTCTGCTCAGGTGATCGCGTACTCGGAGCGTCGCTACAGAATCTTTGGAGAAACCATCGACATCGCCGTCGGCAACTGTTTGGATAGATTCGCACGAGTCATCAAGGTTTGGAGCTTCTGTTGCCGTCGTGTCGCGTTGATCCTTTAAATATCGAGTGATTCATCAAAAAGGGAGACGAGACGAATGAAAGTACGAGTCTCGTTTTTATTTCTTTAACAGATTTCCAATGACCCCAGTCCAGGTTACAACATCGAGCAGCTGGCAAAGAAGTGAGTGACACAAACTTACGACCGTGATGAAGAAAAACGATGGTTTTAAAAAGAGAAAAAAAAAGATGCATTCGCTCAAACAATATATCTATGCAGAAATGCATGCACAGATATGTGAACACAACAAAACTTTATATTGTTCTGTATTTAAGCCTTTTGTGATCATGGTCTGCGCTTTACAAACAATAATTACTCGGATGGATGGATGGATGGATGGATGGATGGACTTTATTAATCCCTCTGGAGATCTCCTTCGTGAAATTAGGTTCCAGATGATGGCAAGTTTCATGAAAACAGAACGAGAACAAAGTGCAAACAAAATAATTAAGTGCAAGTATAAAGAACATGGACCAAAATTACTCAAAAAAAGACACTAAGGATACACTACACACACCAAGAGTAACATGAAAGTAATCCGCAATAGCACAATTCATAAATGAATACAAAGACTCGCACAAACCAGTGAATGAATGAAACGAAGCGTTTGTAACATTTTAAAACATTTGTCCGACCACTTCTCCTTTTCACCACTAGGGGCACTCAGTATGTGGAGCTGCCGTACACAGTCAAAGGGATGGACGTGTCGTTCTCTGGGCTTTTGTCTTACATCGAGGTAAAGTGGCAGAGACTCGCCTTCTGTTTATTAGAGCAACACCCATAAACATCCACGATTCAACAATTATAACATTTATTTGTGGGAATAAATTCCACCATTTCCTGTTTGACCTCAGGACGCGGCTCACAAGATGCTGAGCAAAGGTCAGTGCACAGCGGAGGACTTGTGCTTCTCGCTTCAGGTCAGAAACCACACACTGTCTGTGCTTTGAAGTGGTTTGTGGTCGGCTGAGCTGCACTGACGCCTCCCTCCCTGCAGGAGACCATGTTCTCGATGCTGGTGGAGATCACGGAGAGGGCCATGGCTCACTGCGGCTCCCAGGAGGTGCTCATCGTCGGCGGCGTTGGCTGTAGGTCCCGAACACGCGTCGCACATTAGCTACTCCTTATTCATGCCGTAACATTATGACCACAACTCTTGTGTGCATGTTGGTTTATGGTGTGTGTTCATTAGTGTTTAACATGAATTGAAAATAATATATATTTAGTTTTTTTCAGGTATTTTGGAAACGAGAAGCCATAAATCCAAATATTATATTTTTACAGACTTTAAATACTTGAAATAACTGGACTATAACTGTTAGAAACACATACCACACATGACTCAATTTGCACAAGCCTATCAGAAAAATGCTTTTTTTTTTTTTTTACATTTCATATCTGGCTTGGCTCGATACATAAAACCTGTGGCCCTGTGAAATACTTTTACCATTTATACTTTTAATCCGGAAAAAGAAGCGTTATCTCTTGATCCTTGTTTTGATTGGCAACCACTTATTTTATATCAATGCAATAAAAATACATGCACACGATTTTTAAATCCAGGTTAAAACACTGATAAACTGCCCTGTGACGGACTGGCGTCCTGTCCAGGGTGTCCCCTGCCCCCCCCTCGACCCCTATAAGAGAACAAGCAAACCGAAAATGAATGAATTGTTTTAACCCCACAAACTTTTAATTTTTCTCATAATATTGACAGAAGAAATTTAAGTGTATATTGAGATTAACAATTATTATAGTACAAACAATGTCAATGGTTAAAATAGTCTTTTCCTTTTGTGCGATTTGTCATTTCAATGAACATCTCCCGGGCATTATGTTTTCTAAAGGTTGCCATCAAATGTGTGCAAAATATTTATTACTTTAGACTAGGTTTTGGCAGCAGTGTGGATGGTCATAATGTAATGGCTGATTATCATAAAGTAGCAATAATAGCAGGAGTCATTCCAGCAGTACTCGTTTGGTTCTTTTCTAAGACGGTTGTTCCTCAGTTGACCAACAGATGGCGTCCTTACACACCGTTTCATGCGTTGTGTCTCGCAGGTAACATGCGTCTGCAGGAGATGATGGCGGTGATGTGCGAGGAGAGAGGAGCCAAACTTTTCGCCACAGACGAACGGTACAAGAGCTCACGTCATTTCCATCAGGGTCGTGTTTGAGTTGCTGTTAAAATACAGAGTGTTGCTAAACTCCAGATTGTTTTAGCTTTGATTGTGAAACGAGGCTTTTTTTTTTTTTTCTTCACCGCCCTGGTATTCTGATAACACCGGCGCTCGCTCCGTGCCACAGATTCTGCATCGACAACGGCGCCATGATTGCTCAGGCGGGTTGGGAAATGTTCCGGGCGGGTCAAGTCACCGACCTCAAGGACTCGTGGATCACACAAAGGTTAGGAAAAAGTGACTTTTCGGCTTTTTTTTGTTGGTGTTGATCAGACGGCGCTCTGCTCCCGCAGGTACCGCACCGACGAGGTGGAGGTGACGTGGCGAGACTGACGTTAACCTTTGGAAATGTTTCGATTACAAAAATACAGTCTTGTGAATAAACTTTTTTTTTTTTTGACACCATTTTTATTTCTGTCAATCATTGCTTCGCCAAGATCATCAACACCTCTGCCAAGGAGGTCTTTTTGTGTTAATATTCAGCAGAAAAATCACATGTAATAATTTGGCTCACCATTTGCATAATCTTCATAATCCTAGAGATAAACCTTTATAGATACAATAACCAAATCAATTAAAATCAAATAACATTGGTTGATAAACCGAGCAAAAGCTCATTTTCTTACTTAAATTAGTAACAAAAACCGAAAATCGCACACAAGACGACTCGAAGGATTAAATAAGCAACATTCTCAGGAAACAAGAATCAAGTTTAATCCTTTTATTAAGCAATACTGTTTTTTTTTTACTTACAATTCTCCTCCAGTGTAATTTTTTTTTTTTTTTTTTTTTAAACAATTTTTCCAAACAAAAAAAAAAAACAATCAAAAACATACTGAACATGGTGAAATCCCTTCTGGGTTCATGAGCAACATCCCCCTGATTAGTCGAGAGAATAAAACCAGGAAACAGCATTAAGATCTGCCGGGCGGACGCTCGCCACCCTCGTGTAAACTGCGTAAAACTCGAGCAGGAACAAGACATTCTTCTGTTTTTTAAAACTCAACGTGGACGAGAATCGCTGGATTTCTTCGCATAGATTGGTCACAACAAATATTTATTTTTAACAAAGTGCTTGATTGACCACTCGCTTTACAGATAAAACTACAGCTTCTTAACGTGGGGGAGGGGGGAGGGGGGGGGGAGTTGAACTACAGCTTGTCAGAGACTTAAAATCAATAGAGGGGGGTGAAGGTAGTCGAGCGTAAAACCCCGAAATGAGAGATGAAGATGAGAAAACGGTGATTAATTAAGGCAGGCATCCTGTAAGGCGATTAAAAAAATGTCCATTGCAGTAAAGATCTCCAAAGTTAGTCCAAAGTGTCTCAGTGAGGCTTTGCATGAAGACATCATCCTGAGTGCAGCGTGTGTGTGTGTGTGTGTGAGGGACGACTCCGAACCTGTCCGTTTGTATGAGTGTGTGTACGTGTGTGCGTTTGCTTTGGGTTCGTGTCAGCGCTAGGTGGCCTTGTACCAGACGACTTTTTGGGGATCTGAAAGACAGATTAAAAAAAAACATGTTAAATCTTGACTATCTAAGCTGAATTAACCAAATCCTCTAAACGACGCACAGGTGGGTCATGAACTCACCTTTTTTCTGTTTGTTGCAGAGCGTGTTCCATTCTGTGGAGGAAGAGACACGTCGGTTAGAATCACGAGGATTAAAAAAAAAGCATCTGGAGTCGTGTGCGACGCACTGACCTCTATTGTGATAGTTCAGAGCCTCGATAAGATGGCGACAACTGAGCAACATCTTCCCGTCGCTCTCCTCGAACTCGGGGCGTTGAGGAGCGGCGAGTGGGCTGAGGGGCTCCTCGGGGGACAGGACCGGGAGGACTGACGGGGCGGGAGGGTCTACGTCTTCTTGTGCGTCTGTGGGCTGGGCGGGAAGGGGGCTGTCGGCCGGACGGAGACCCGGGCACTCGGCGACGGGCCGAGCCTCGCTGATGAAGCTCAGGCCCCATTGGTTCTGGAGCAGCACGCCGATGGCGGGGCGGTCCTCCTCCGGCGTGGCCGCTCTGGCCTTCACCTTGGAGGCGTAGCTGACGGCGGGCTGCAGCTTGGCGGGACTATCCTGCACCGGGAAGGACGGCGGGGGCTTGAGGAGAGGAAGGCTGTCCTCTACCCACCGGTCCTTCTGGTTGACCTTTCGGGGGCGCTCGACCCGGCCCACCCCCTTCTGACCCTCTCTGCGGAGGCTCCGGCCTTTATGCTGCTGCCCACGTCTGTCCTTTTCCCTGCGCGGGCCGAGGGTCTGCGTGTAGCCGGGTCCGGCGAGGTCGACCTCGGGAGACGGTTGCCTGTGGCCGGCGGAGATGAAGCCCCCTCCCCCGCCGCCCCCGCAAGTGCCTGATCCGGGAGAGAGGCGTCGGTTGCGGATGTACGGCTCGGCGTTGGTGGCGGTGACGAGGACTGCGGGGTCACACAGGTAGTTGGACTCGCACACGGTGTTGCTGGCTTCCCATGTACCTGCAGCAGACAACGTTTGAGTCAAACATTTACAGGACGTAGTCCAGGCAAAGCCCCAGATGGAGAAGCACAGTCGTCGAGCGGCTTCTTCAGCTCCTGGCTTGACGGAAAACAAAAGCATGTTTATGGATTGTTTGGATCGCGATTGGAAGTAGAAGCACGACCCAGCTGTACTGATCGATATCTGAAGTCGGTCTGGACACAACTCCTCCTTTGCTCTGAACTAAGAATCTCGTGGACATCAAAGACACATTAAAGGCAAAGGGAAGCATTGCACACTAAAACAAAGGAGAACAAAGGGCTGACTTTCTAGGGAAGTTAAATGATAGCAGACCAACAAACACCTTCTAGCAAACATCTTTGAACCTGGAAGACTGACTCGTTTAGAGCAGACTATTTGATTCACACCATCCTGCTCCATGATTTGATCATGCTTTGCATTATGTGATGTTGTGTGATTTCACTTATTAAGTGATCGAAAGTAACGGCAATCAATTCCATTGCTCAAAGGCACAATGCAGAGACACGAGCGAATGACCAAATACAAAAACTAAGTCAATTGAGAGTCCTTTTAAATGTTAAATACATTAATCAGTCATGACCATAATCTTGGACTGAACTAAACATAAGTTCTGAGATGTCCACAATGTCAAATAAAGCTTCTTAACGGGAAACTGTAACAATAACTGGATTTTGTTTCATATTTTCATGCACGTTGAGGCCACAAAAGACCCAAAAATGTAGTCCCAAGTGCCAGAGTGCAGATGAAGCTACTGTGATAAACTGAAGGCATACCAAGGTGTCACACAGAGCATGGAGACTTCCCAAACTGTAGAACACATTAGTGGCATTACACTAGGGCTGAACCATTAATCGCATTTGTGATACAATTGCGACAAAAATGCAATCATTATATCGCAGGGGTTGCGATTTTATTTAATGTTAATTTTATTTTTCGTCAAAATGCCTTGCGAGCGGTGCTGAGTGCCGAGAGACGCTTGAACCCGTTGATCAGTGACGTCTAGAGAAGCTAAATGGCAGCATAAGAAACAAACTACAGCGTTTTCAAAAACTTTACATCCCGACATCGGTTCGTACATTTGAATCGAGACGCGTCTCCTGTGTGCTCATCAAAGTTAACTTATGCAATCACACAATTCAAATTGTGTAAATGACAATTTATTATTGTGTATGACAGGAAATGCACTTAAATGAAACTGTGTAAAAAATATGCAGTAAGAAAATAGAATGACTGACTAGTGTTTAGACTTTTCTTTACTCTGCACTGAATTTTGTACATCCATCTATCCATCCATCCCTCCCTCCCTCCATCCATCGTCATCCACCGCAGCAGCTTCAACAGGGTTGCGCCAAACGCCCTTCTCACTAGCAACATCTGCCAACTCTGAGATCCCAGATCTGGACGCTCCTGGAACACCTCAAGAGATGCCTGAACCACCTCATTTGACTCCTTTCCACGCGGAGAAGCAGCTGTTCTACTCCGAGTCTCTCCAGAGTGACAGAACTTCTCACCCCATATCTAAGGGGAACGCCCGCCACCCGTCGAAAGGAAACTCATTTCAGTCTCTTGTATCCGAGATCTTGCTCTCTCGGTCATGACCCAAGGCGTGTGACCGTAGGTGAGGCTGGGGATAAGAATTGATTGGTAAATAGAGAGCTTTGCCTTTTGGCTCAGCTCACTTATGCACAACAGTGCGGTAGAGCGAATGCAATACTGCCACTGCTATACCAATTCCTGAACACCCTTAGCGAGAACAAGACCCCAGGATACTTAAACTTCTACACTTGAGGCTAAGGGCTCAATCATGATTTATTATCAACTCATTTATATAAATGTTTGCATCAAACTTTTAGCACGTTTTTAGTATTTGCAGTGAATATTTTATGTTTGTTAAGTGTTATTAGAGTAACTAAATAAACCTACCTTTAATTTAAGGTAGGCTTAATTTGACTTCATCATACAAAATACTTAATAACTTTATCTTGAGAATCAAAGAAATACATTTTACTGTAGAGTTAATCTTTTATTGTATTAGATTTTATTTTTTTTAAATGCATAAAAAAGGGGGACAGAAAAAAATAATCGCAATATTTCTGAAAATAATCGCAATTATATATATTTTTCAATAATCCTTCGGCCCTAGACTGCACCAATCGATCCAGCCAAAGTAGAACATACATAATTAAAAGTCTAAATACTCTACTAATAAGTGAGGTAGTAAAACAATCTTATCCATCACAACATGCCAAGTCATGACTGGCCTTTCCCTCCAAATCGTGTCGGGGTAAGAGGAGTCTACGAGGGGGACATCGGGCTCGGTTGTGGGGTCTTGTCCGTCCTACTCTCCTTCCCTCTGGTCACATTGGAGGGCGAAGAAAACCAATCCGCTTGCTAATGTGCCAACGCCGACTGGTTCGGTCTGTGAGCGCAGATGCGTTTCTTCGGGGCGCTAATGTAAAAACTACACTTTGCAAAACAATGCTTCGGCCACACCTAGGTCTTGAGGTGGACCCGATTCACAGTCATGTTAATTGCTCACCGTGTGGAGCTGGACTACAGTATGCTGGTACTTTGTGTGAGGGACAATAGACTGAAACTCAAGCATCCATTTTCAGGTTCACTCATTAGAAGTCAAACAGGTTAAGGGGTCTGTGATCACGACGTAGAGAAAAACCAAGTACAATCAAAGCAGATTCCTTAATCTAGGTGGATGAGCTCTTCAACTTTAAATTTAAAAAAAAAATCACCGGAAGAATACAAAAGAGCTGCTTTCAGATGCCAACAAATTGCCAGGCAAAATTACCTTATTTTATTATTTAAATTTAGTAACTGTATGCAAAATAACTAATCCATACTTGTTCCGGGTTTATTAAATGGAGAAAATATGCCAAATTAAATTACACATACGCGTTTCTTCCCAATACGACATTGCATTGTCCTTGTTAAATAAACAAATTAATTAAAATTAAGTCTCGGGACAGGGTTTCTTAAGCTTAAACTCAAGATTTCTTAAATACCATTTGAAATTTAACACCAACCCAAAAATCAACCAACACTGAAAAACGCCCCATCCACTTTCATAGGTTTACCCGACTGTTGGTTTTCAAATAAAAAATACCATTTCCTGCACAAAAGGAAACCTTGCCTCGTACGATGCTCATCCAAAAAGATACATTTTGGATATGAGAGACAAAATTCTCATTCAGTGCACACAATCTGAAAAGTCTTTATTTAGATTTAGTCTGTAAATATATAACAAATAAAGCTACCAAATGTCCAGATGTGTTACACAACCATACTGATCTTGTGTTCACTTATTTATTTACTTTTAATATTCTGATTAAAGAAATTTAGATTTCAAAAATAAGACTTGTATTTAAATGTTGTTAAGGATCGGTGAGAACTATTTAAGACAGTTCAAAAATGACCAGTATTTATTTTAAAAGGGCAAGATTCTTGTCAACTTTACAAACTGTGACTTGATTCTAGGACTGTATTATTAAAGGAGACATTATTTTGACGTTATTTAAAAAATATTCACCAATTATTCCACGACAAAAAATAAAACTTTTGGTAACCAGTCAGTTAAAAACCAGGGACACATCCTACTGTTCTGTCGTCGACTACGAGTGTATTGGTTTGGAAAACATGAACGCGGGCGTCTTCCCTTTAGCGAACCTTCCAACCGACAGGAGGCCGCGGAGGAGCCACGTTGGAGGCTCTCTCGTGTACATTTTGTTACCTCTCGTGTAAACACGACAGCTCCCGCAAATGTCGGCGCACGACAGACACCCTCGCCCGGACACTCGCACGCGAGGACGTCGGCGCTGAATCGACGGTTCCGCGTTCACAAGCTAACCGCCGGTTTTAGCACAGTTTAGCAGCGTCATGCTATGACGAAACAAGCCAGTCGCCGGGCACGTCTCCGGGATTATAAACCAACGACAAGGATCCATTTTGACACCGAGTGGTCGAATAACTCGACGCGGGGGAGAATTTAAGGGTAAATATTTAGCACCGGACGGTTAGAATCGCCTTAGCATGTTAGCACCAGCCAAAGTTTCGTAACAACCCACAGAAGCGACGGCGGTTTAACGCCATCGCTTGTGAAGTAAACGTCGTCAACGATCATAAAACATGTCGTCTCACCTGTTTTAATATGCATCTCTTTCAACTGGACGTGTCGTCGTGGCTCAACCGTTCCGCAACTTTCTGGATTCGAACGGCGATGATCGTCGGTAAGTTACTTACTGCCACCCGGAAAGACACACGAGAATGTGGGTGGGACCGGATGTCCCTGCAGATAAGAGGCCCGGCGGGAAACACAGAGGGAGTTTTTATTTGTTTTCTCTAGGGTTCGTATTAAAACAACCCAATTGAGAATCATAATCTTTTATCGCCAGTGTTGTAAAGATAAAATATGTATTTTTTTGTGTGGTGGTAATACAGAGCAAAAATAACGAAATAAGATAAACCCACAAAATAAGCAATAGAAAAACGGAACCAAGCATCAATTTATAAAATAAATAAACTAAAACGAATTATCCTTGTTGAAGTTAATACTAAAGCATATTTAAACCCCACATTTGGATAGACTTCATCCGTCTATACAGGGGCAGGAAATTAAGTTTCCTCAGGGGCCACATTGAGGTCTTTTAAGTATTTATTTTTATTTTTATTTTTTTTTGTTTAAGCGCTTTGTGACCCTGGTCCTGAAAAGCACTCTATAAATACTAATTACTTACTTACATTATATAACGTGATGAAAGAAGAGAAAAAATGCTTTTAATATGATGGCAAAACTCAATAAGAACAAAAATAAAGTGATGCCATGAATATGTAAAGTAATAAGCTGTTATTGAGTAATATTTAATAGTAAAAAACATTTCATTTAGATATATAATAAAAACCTCAATATTAAAAAGTATTCCCCAAAACGAAGAGAATTAAAACAGAAAAAAGTCAAAGATCTTTAATGAATTGAATTTGTTAAATAATTAAACATCTTTGAATGATGATTTGTGTAGCTATACTAGGACCTCATGAGTGCAGCATGAATGGTCAAAGGGCCGTACTTTGCCCATGTCTGTTCAAGTGGGTCTGATCTCTGTGTTGCCTTGACCTTTTAAGTATATTTTATTTGGTATTGTTTTGATTGTTCAAGCGTTTAATATAGATTACTTACTTACTATAGATGGAGCTTCTGATCTTATTTGAGAAGGTTAGTTTGCTCCGAGGAACACCTCTGTCTAGTCCTGCAAGCCACAAAGGTCTACTTTAAGATAATGATAAGATTGGTGTGGACAGTTCAACTTCCAGTCTTTGTCATCCCCCTCTTTCCAACCACTATCAGACTTGATTGTCTTCATACTATTCAACACTCAAAAAGGTGATTTCTCAGGCTCAAAGTGCAACCCTGAAATAAACAAAGTCTCCTGGGTGAGAAAAGTAAAAAAAAAAACATCCATAAAAACACTTTACCAGGCTGAAATCTAGAAACTATCTGGTAGTTTAAAGTCTCTCACTCATTTTAATATATATTAAATATAAGTAAATGACAACAACAAAATGAAATACATTAATTTATTAATAATTTCCGTGTGCAAAGGTTTATTTTTTAGCTAGCTGTAACAGCTTTTTTTTTTTTATTTGCATCCCCCAAAAAGAGAATACTTTCTTAAAAAAGGTAATTCATGCATCAGTCAGTGAGTCGGCTCTTCTGGAAATGTTTTAAAATGCTGTCAAGAGTCTTCACAACAGTTGAAGCAAATCTTGTTATGGACACATCACGTGATGTTCTTCAGTAGAACTTCAACATCTCCTCCATCCTGAGGTAGATGTCTTGTTTTAGGGTTCTGGTGTTTACATAGATGGTTCTCAGAAGGGTCCACGGCGTCGAAGGAACACTCAAGACGTTAGTGTTGATCCAGGATTCCTCCTCTTCATCCTCCATACTGTTCCCACCTGGAGCATCACGACATACATGTAGTTTAGAGAAGATACAACAGCAACAATGGATTACACCACTGTTGCTAAGCTAAACTCTATGATGAAATGTAGCTTAACGAAATAAACACCGAGACGATTAACTTAAGTCTCATTATTATTTTTTTCAAACTTAATGCTTACATTTTTACTTTATAGACATTTTTAAATAGAAACTACTGCCTTAAATAACGTCTGCCATCACTTCCGCATCGACCCTTAGGGTGGAAACTTTTGCACAACTTACCGTTTGTTTTACGGAACGATGTAATACATGAATAAAAAGAAGGAGATGTCAAAGACGACAAACACCCAGAAGTCGAACCAGTAGGAGTGCTTCGGCAAAGACACAGCTGTTCCATCGGATTTAAAAGTTTGTTGAGACTCTTCCGGCTGAGCGGTGGTCGGCGCCATCTTGAAGACGGTAAGAACACGTGACCAGGAACTGAAGTGAATCAGCCCTTCAACGTAAAAGAAGATTAGATTATTTAAAAAATAAATATTGGGAAATATATCGTTTATTTACAATACAAGTTTTCGAGTCAAAGTTAGTGGATATATGGGATATGAAATCATAGGCGCTCCTTAATTTAGAAATTTAAATAAAAAATAAATTAAGATTCACCGATTCTTTTTAAATATCACAATTTTTATTATTTTAAAACAATAGCTAGTATTATTCATAATTATAATTTTTTGTATTTTCTGTATGATTTTGATTGTGGTAGCTCCCAGGAATACCAGAACATCAGAATTCTTCTTCCATCACTTTTACACTCAAGAAAATAGTTTCACACAACTGCATGCAGGACTGCAACACTATATACTTTTAAAAACATTACACAATTAATAATTGAATACCTTTTTTTTCTGATGGTGAGTTAAAAAAATAAAGTTAACTTTCTAAAAGTGTCTGCAGGCAAGTACATTTTTAAAAATGTTAATAATGGGGCAAACAGAAATTATTATTTGTGTATTTGGGGTGTTTTGTATTTCCTTCTGGATCCAGGAATCTTTTGAAGGATCTGTCAATCTCCTATCAAACAGCTGTAGCGTGAGCTCCCTCTTCTTCCTTTTTAAAATAAATAATTAATAAATGTCTAAAAGAGGAATCGGATCCTAAAAACAGATGAGACTATCTGTGAGTCTCTGGCAGGTGAAGGCTTTCATCAGTAATCTTGTTGTGTAATTTTCTTGACAATTTGTGAATCAAAAAGTAAATAGCTCGACCTTCTGAAGCAGGCTTCAAGGCTTCAAATCTTTTATCCTGTAATCCTGAACACAACCACCATGACACTTGTGTTGCTTGAGTGACACCAAATACCATTTATTAGAGCTTTACAAAGACTACAAAATCCTCCAGATGAGTTTAAATCATTGTCTCTGTCTATTTACAGTTTATGTTACATACAAATGTACAAAATATAAAACATTAAAGACGAATGTTTTCACCCGAAAAGAAGAAAAAAAAAGGCCTTCTTCTGAAAACAGGGGGGAGCAACCGTTTCCAACAGGCCGGACTGTGGAGAGAACGAGCAGCTGATGCGACGACACTTCTGTGCTCTCTGGAAATACTGGCCTCGGTTCGCGGCCTGGATTTGGGAGACGCTTTTGTTGGGTCACTCGGAAGGTTTGTCCTGAGGTTGTGAGTGTTTGTGTGGGACTCTCACTGACGAATAGCACCGGTCGGTAAATGTTTGACGTCCACCTCAGCACCCGGCACCGCTGGGAAGTCCAACATGGTGTAAACGTCCAGAGAGGAAGTGCTGTTACATAGTTGAATGAATGAACGGGGTCCAGAGAATACGAATACCAGGAAGAGGGGTGTCAGTTTACATCATACCCCCGCCTGCATAAGACCATCCAATCACAAGACACACCTTTTGTCCCACAGTTTTTTTTTTTCTTCTTTTTTTTTTCTCTTTTCATCTTTGATACACTGTATTTACAACTCACCCCGACTTGTGCAAAAACCAGTCTTAAACAAAGAGAGGACGGTCAAAATGTAAAAATGGCTTCCCTCCCAAACAGTAAAGAGTTCTTCTCAAAGCATAAAAAGCTCAAAACATGCTCGTCAGGTTAGAAAAAGCCACACTTTGTGCTCCTAATGTAAAGACGCCCAGGTCAACTGGGCCAAGCAAACACTCTTGATTTACCATAGTCGTCTTCTTCTTCTTCATAGATTTTTGTGCTCTCACTGCCAGATCTCAAGCCAAACCGCGACGATCGACCGCACGTCCTTCACCCCGTGAGCGTTTTATAAGGCAGCGAGAAAGCACCAATATAGTAGATTCTGTTTTTTGACATTCCAAAAATAAATATGTCGACGTGGTGATGCTCTGATGTGGCCGCGAGAGGTGCAGCAAAAACTCAACACGATTAAAGACTTTTTTAAGGTTCTCTCAAACTGCTTCTAATCCCAGCTACACAGGGCAGGACACAGGGGGGGCGAGAGGGAACCCTGAACAAGTCACCTTTTGGTCGCATAGACACTAGCTTTTGGGTTCACTTGAAGAGCTCTTGAATGTGTGGACATGTTTTTAAGAACAAGTGTCGCTAATAGATGATCTTAATCATCTTTGTAAATATAAATCTACACTTTCTAGTCATCTGACCTCATGTCAGATCTACAGATCAGAGTTAGCACAGGACCGTCGTGTTTAGTTGGATCATCAGTGATTTTTTTCACTACAATCATCTGGAATCCACCTCCTTGTGTTTGTTGTCTGACTCGTCCTGGTGTTTGTTTCGTGTAGCTCCCTGATGAGGAAATAAAGTGCAACACAGGTGATCTGCATCGGGCGAGAGGGCGAAGAACAACGGGTGTCCTCACAGTGACTCTTCTGGAAACACGACCGATTTAAAGACATTGACGCTCACGTGTTGTGTGTAAATTTGGCAGTTTAACGAGGACACTTTTCGGCAACTGGTTGGCACACAGACGTTTTGTTTTTGTTTTCTGCTTGAAGACGACAAGCAGGGGTCAGTTTTTGGTCGAGTCATGAAGATTCAGAACTGATTTAGCAACGTCCAGGTCAGATCGTTGTGTTAGCCAATTAGCCAACTTTGAACTTTGCCTTTTTGTCCTGAATGCATCGTTGCACCGGTGCAGTATTCCTCTTAAGATAAAATCCAAACTAATACTTTGGTAAACTTAAGTAAACATGAGCTTGAACAGACGCCCCTTTTTTCCCCCCCAAGCCAGATGAACGTTATTTTTTCAGAGAACCCTCGTATTTCTACCACCGGGGGGCGCCACATCACCTGAAAAACCCCTTCAATGAAACCAGTTTAAGAATCTCTCGCTCAGGATTGTCTCCTCCAGCTGTTTGAAGCACCAGTGTAAACAAAAGGATAAACAAAAAGAGAAGCCCTGGCCTCGTTGTAAACATCTGAAGATATCACTGGGTGTCGAATCATGAAAACATGAATCTTCTTTCTGTTGCTCTTTGACCTGCATCGTGAACCTCACACTCCTGAATGATCCTCATGAGTGCGTCTAACAATGAAGAACCACCGGCACCAATCTGACTTTTGAGGAGCCTCGTCGGCTATTGCACTTGAAAAAAAAACGCCGTGGTTTTGATTAAACATTGCACCTTTTTCTGGAAAGTAAAAACTTTTCCTTTGTGACATTTCGAAAGAAGCAGCAGCTTCTCACAACGCCGACTCCAGTGACGAGTCCAGCTGGTCGTCATGGTGGCTGGTGCTGTCACTGTCACAGCTTTGGGTGCTGGAGTAGTTGGCCGCCTCCTGCAGCCTCAGCAGCATGTTCATCTGCGGAGAGACAAGCATCGCACAGGTCAGTGGTCCGAGGGTTCGTCTCGCGTCGTACCGGTCGTCCTCACCAGTGGGTCTCCCTCCGTGTCGCTCTGGGAAACCTGCTTGGACGACGCCCCCTCTTTGCTGGAGCTGAAGCCGTCGTAGCCCACGTCTTCCGGCCTCAGTTGGAGCAGCGACTGTCCTTCCTGCTGCAGCGAGGCGGCGTTCCACGGGTAAGTGTCGTTCACCCATTTGGACGGATCCTCCCAGGCCGCCCTCTTCCCGTACAGCTGCAGGAGATCGACACGTTTAGATCACACAGAGAAGAAAGCCGCACCACGGCTCTAGGACTGAGGTCAGGTTGGTATGTTTTTGTTGTGATGTAGTTGTTTTCCTCGAGATAACTCTTGCCTTTTCCTCAACTTTCAAGCGTGTAAAAACTCCACATACAGGCAAGACAAGTGTCTACATTGTTGTCATTTAAAAAAAAAATCAGATAAAGAGAAAAAATAATAGTTTTCAAGTGCAACAGATCTTTAGTTTGGACACTTTTGCAAAACATATTTTTGGAGAACACAGATGAACTTGTTGTCCTGGACAAGGGTGTGATATTTTGCCCGAGGCAAATCAGTGACCTCACTGACAAGAACTATTGGATCTTGATCAAACTTAATTATAAAAGGACCCAAAAATATCTTCACAAATAAGGTCACAAGATGAACAAAATGTGTATTTACCAAATCTTGCCTATAACCGGCAGAGTTATTGTCTTGTATTTCTAAATCAGCTGTGTATTTTTCCTCCTTCACCAAACACTCAATTTCCTTTCCTTCACGAATTTTAATATTATTGAAAGTGTTTAAAAAAGAATTATCTTATCATTATTTGACACTTTTTAGCTTCTCTGTCAGTCAGAAATCAGTCATAACTTTACAATCTTACGAAATGAATCTCACTTGTGAGATTCCCTTCTAAAAGATGGCATTAGAATGAGACCTTCAAAAAAAGTTCTGCTGCAAAATGATGCTTGAAAGAGCAGCAAGAGCAGACGACTTTAACTCTTCTTCATAAAAATAACAAGTTGTGTTTCTTGAAATCACAGAGCAGGTGTAAGAACCTATCAGAGACCGAGCAGACGCTCACCTGCAGTCCTTCTCTGACGGCCTCCAGCAGGTACGGCACCAAGGAGTAGTTCCACAGGTCAGTGAACCAGACTCGAGAAGCCTCGGCCTCCATGGGACAGGACAGGAAGAGGCGAGGACCTGGAGGACAAGGGGGCGTCAGAACGAAGAAGGAAGAAGCAAGGGAGTGCGGGAGGGTCAGCCTCACTGACCGATGGTGACATCGGAGGAGCTGTGGGCCTCCAGGAAGCCATTGAGGTGCTGCCAGGTCTTCGGGATCCAGTCGATGATCTTTATCAGGTCGTTGCTGCGCATGTTTTTGTTGATCTCCGTCTCGATCAGCTTACGCCGCAGGAAACGTCCCAGAAACCCTTTGACCGGCTCCGTGTGGTTGGTGCACAGAACCCACCTGAACAGACAACAAAATCCCATATATTTCCAAATCTGCCGTTCAGCCGAGTCAGTTTCCCATAAATCCTCGGCTAATCATCAACGCCGTCCTCGCTCATTGAGCTCTTATTTATCAGGCTTAATTATCCACGAGAGTAATTACAGCGCTCCCTGTAGGAGCCTCAATCCTCCGTCTGCGACTGGAAGTCACAGAAACAAGACGCATCACCACACAGATTAGATTATGCCAAATTACATCAGATCCTGCAAGCATGCTAACAGGAAACACAATCATCTCAATGATTCATTCAAGAGAAGAATGATGTCTCTTTTCTTCCCCCCAGATCTTTACGGCTTGTTTCCTGTCACTGATGCCTTTAGGGACCTTTTAATTCTTCAAATTCACACTTTGAAAAACTTTAAAAAATGGAGAACATTTTGCTTAATGGCTATTAACATCTTTGAATTCATTGCTTAAAAAATGACATATTATAAGGAAGGATGAGTTTAGCTACCATTTCTTTAAAGATCATTTTGTTGTTTTGTTGGACCACGCATTTTTTTATTTCCATTTAAATGAAAGCTCCCTGTGAAGCTGATTTTGACTTTTTCCGTCTTCTTTTGCAGAAAGTTGTACCTATCTTTCAATATATTTTAGTTTCCAACTGAGTTTAGGGATTAATTCACTCACTTAATCTGTGTCAAAACGTGGTGAATTGACTCTAAAAATGACTCATATACGTCATGCATCACTGTGAGGTGTGTCTCAACGTTCATGTTGAAGATCAAATTCATATGAAATAACAGTGATAATATTTATTTTAAAAAGGTTGCCAGTTTAAATCTGCACTGGACTGAAGCAGACCTTTAACTAATCACAACACAGGGTTACTAATTGGTATCAAACCATTATAGTACTTGTTCAACCCTAAACTCTGTTAACCCTTGTTCTTAGGGTCAAGGTGACCCGAAGGCCCGAAAACAAAAGTGTTTGTGATATCCCCTGCATTGTCTCTGGGTCAAGGTGACCTCCACTACTGCATATTTAGTTCTGGAAGCCAGGGAGGTTGTTCATCCTGACCCAGAGGCAACACAAGGAATACCTTAAACCCATTTGTTTTCAGGCTGTTGGCTTACCTTGACCCTGAGATAACACAAGAGATAAAATGATTTTGTTTTTTTTCTTCTTTTCGTCCTTTTTGTCCTTTTTATGCGTATTGGTTTTTATAATTGATATTTTAATAGTGCCTTTATATCATGTTTTTTTAATCTAATGTATATAAAATGAAATATTTCTCACATAACTTTATGTCAATAGTTTGTTTTTACATTTTATATAGCAAAAATATATGAATTATGCTTGAGCTTTAGATGATGATGAAAATGAATAGAAAAATGCAATCATATACAATAAAATGAAGACTTAACTTTTTTAGAATGTTTTTTCCGTTGTATTATTTATATTCAATTTTTTTTTCCATCATAATGATTCCTTTATTTGTTTATTCTTTATTTACTTTTTGGATTGACGGCCAGTAGAACAGTCATAGTATATAACGTGAGGAAATGTAATGATGCATCTCTGCTCTAGATACTGGGATCTAACATGGGAATCTGAAGTAGAGCTGTGGCTTCTCTGTGTCTTAACAACTTTGCAACAGGAAGAAATGAAACATAAATGTAAAAAGGCGCACCTGAAGTTGTGGTGGAGCTCGAGGTTCGGAGACGAAGAGACTCCCTGGTTCATGGTCCCGATGACGTATGGGCTGGACCGGAAGATGTTGTTAGAACCAATCACGTTTGATCAACGACCGACGAAGGCTGACTCACCATTTGTGGTACTTGCAGTTGAGGAAGCCGTTGAAGATGTCGCTGAGCGAGCCGATGTGGTGGAGGTTATCCAGGACCACCACTGACGGCAGCTCCGTGTCCGTCTCCTCGGAGTTACACTGCTCGGCCAGGTTGGACAGGTACTGACGCAGATCCTGGGAGGAAATATAGAGAGAACTATTTGATCAACATGTGCTCTTAATGACAGAGTAATGATCTGTTCCTCAGGAGTCTGACTTGTTTTTCACATTTTTATAAACAAGATTGACTTTGATCAAAGCCATGAAGAACAAACGTTATTTTTACTGACGCTAGAGGAAGTTTGTGAAGGGACACGAGACATAAGGTTTTGTGGAAAGATTAAAGTATTAAACCTTAATGCTCTAAGGCTGCAAATGGGCCTCGGGCCATATTTGGACATGACCGCTCTATTGTGTTATTCCATGACTCGTATCTTGGTTGACCTGCAATTGATTTGGCTTTTTCCAACAAAAAGAATCCAGGCCTAGAAAAGGGCTGTTTGCATGTAACACAATGACGATTTCATTGAGCAAAGGGTTGTTTGTTGAGGGTAGTTTATACACCTAAAAAGTCCTCCTAAGAACAAAAATCCTGTTGAAATTACTTATTTTATTGTAAAAGGAGTTTTATTTTAACCATCTTAAATAAACCTTCGTTGTTTTGTCTCAAACAGGAATCTGTCCATGGATATATATTTTACTGAACAGAAGTGCACTTTATTAGTCACTTACCTTAGTTGTGTGTTCAAAGAACTATTCAATAAAAAAACTGTTTTTCTAATGTTTTACATACAGATATATGCGGTTGCACTTTAAAGCAAGTCTTTATTAAAGTAAGAGAGAAATATATAGAAATGTACGAATGAAAATACACGTAAAAATCTGTCAATTTTACTCCGATGTGATCTTTAACAACGTAAGTAAGTAAGTAAGTAATTTTTATTTGTATAGCGCTTTTCCAGACCAGGGTCACAAAGCGCTTAAACAATCAAACAATATTCAATAATAACAAAAGAAAAAATACAAATATATATATATATATATATATATATATATATATACACGCAGTGTATATTAAAATTTAAATCTTGTTGGAAAAAAAAGATATACATATATTAGACTACACAACCCGATGTGTAAATGTTTGTCTTGAGGTCTGAGAACACACACCTTGCTGGAGTTCTGGTCCACGTTGAAGCTGGCCACATTGTGCTCGTTCACCTCCTGCCCCGTTTGCGAGATGATGAACTCGGCGAGCTTGGCGGCGAGGAAGGACTTGCCAGTGCCGCTGGGCCCGGAAAGGATGATGCGACGATGCTCCATCAGGAGGTTGAGGTACCGCTGGATGATGGGTTTGGGGATGAGCGTGTCGAACACCAGGCTGTCGATGCTGTGCTCCTTCATACCTGAGGAGAACACGCTAGCATCACCTCTGAGTGGAAACAAAAGGGTCGGGGTCTCCCTTCCAAGCGCACCTTTGAGCTGGACCTTGATGACGTTGTTGTCGCCCACCAGGTAGCCGCAGGGCAGCAGCTCAGGCACTTGGGAGGTGTGAGAGCGAACCACGTCGCCCAACCTGTAGCAGACGATGCTCTCGGAGCTCAGACCCAGACTGCCCTGAGGGTCCACTCGGAACATGTATTCCTGAAGGAGAGCCAGCAAACCTGAGTAACTACCCGGAGCAGCCTCAGTTACAACAATATCTTTAAAAAAAAAACTCACCTTGAAGAGACGCCGGATGACCCCGTCCAGGATGTCCCACTTGGTTTTACCGCTCACACCTATGGATCCGATCAGGTACTCGTGGCTCTTTGATCCCTTTGAGTTGGTGGACATGAAAGTCAGTGAAGAACTTCAACTCAAGATGAACCAATAAGAACGAACCTTGGTCCTGTTCGACCCGCTCTTGATGGTGACGACGATTCGTACGCTGCGGCCTTCTTTGCGAAGATTCCCGTCATAGCTGTCGTCCAGGAGGATGTCTGAGAGGAGAAGCGTTAGAAAGGACTTGGAATTTAGAACGTTGTTGTCGTTTGAAGGAAGTAAATCGGTTTCAGAACCAATGAAATGGCATCTATTTTGCCGGGGTTGGAAACTGGATTATCTAAACTGACTGTATTTGACTGTAGCTTCATTAATATGGACGTAGATTTGTTTCTTTATTATTCAATTAAAAAAATTAATTAATAAAAATATATGTCTCAATTAAAAAATAGTTGCTTCAGTAAAAAAAAAAGAAGTATTTCAATCAAAGAAAAGAAAATACTTTGATTAAAAAAATACTTGAATTGATTGAAGCAACTTTTTCTGGTACTGAAATTTTTCAAGACAAACCTTCTACCCATAAAATTACAATTAAATTATAATATTAATATTATATAATAATATTAATATATATATATAATATTAAATATGAAAAATAATATTATATAATATTTTTGAAAATATATTCTTTAATTGAAGTAACTTTTTTTTTAATTGAAAATATGTTTTTAAATGAAGTCATTATTTTGTTTGATTGAAAATATTTATTTGATTGAAGAAACTTTTTTTTATTGTAAATATACTTTTTGATTAAAGTAACTTTTTTTTTTTTATTGAAAATACATTTTTGACGGGAGTCAAACGGAACTTTTTTATTGAATAATGAAGAAACAAATCTACCTCTATACATTGAAACAAAGATTTTGCGCAAAATGAAATACTTTTAATTAAAAAAGGGCCTAAAAGAATGATCTGGTTGTTGAACCATCCCCAACCTTCCCTGATGATCCAATCTTCTTTAGAGTCATTTTCCCAACATACAGATAAACCCGAACGATCACAGCAGATATATAAAAACGACTTCAGTCCACTTTTCCTCTGGTCCCGTGCAGAAGCAGCAACTCTGTATTCAACCTCTCGTCTCTGCGTGGCCTCGATAACAACCCGCTCGCCCAGTTGTCCTCCCACGCGCCGCTGCTCTCGGATCATCCTCCTGCAGTTAGCGAAGGCTCGGGCCCTCCGAGGAGAGCTGTGCCTTCTTTGTTAATTACAGGACGGTCGAGCGGGACCCCAGTCTTTCAATCCCCCCCAAAAAAACGCAGCAGGCCTGGAGAGACTTCCCGTCTGTTTATGTCTGCAGCAGCCATTTCATCAGTTCGAGCAACTTCTCCGGATCATTAGTCAACAGGAACTTGCAGAGAGCAGAGGACGACCAGGATTAGTTTGTTGTAGGGTTTTTTATCACCGTCTGTCTTGCTGACGGTGAAGATCTCTATAGCAGTGGTTCCTCATCCAGGCCAACAAGGATCGTTCTAAGTTATTTCTACACATATTTCCTGTAATTCAATATTTTCCCACCTCCCATCAATCTAATGATATTGTCATTTGTATTTATAAAACAGAAATGTCATGTTTCCAGAGACCAAAGTCACTCCATTTGAAAAAAAAACAACAAAAAAAACCCCGCTTTTTACTGTAAAAGTTACAGTAAAAGTTATTGAAGTTATTGTTATTGAATTATACATTTTTTATCTTCCAAAGATAATGGCCACAGCTTTAACTGTTAGCTAATTTATTATTCAGTACATATGTTTCTTATAATTACTTTTAATTAAAAAAGAAAATGTTCATTTAACTGCAAGTATAACAGGGTGGTAAGGCGAACCAACCAGTAAATAAACCGTATTAAATCCTGCGGTCAATTGCCGGTCTGGGATCTTGGCTCCTGCAATGGTTTGATTTAGTAATTTTGTGTGTCTTATGTCACTTAAAGATCTTAGCATTGTAGAGTGGTTATTAAACTATGCTACATGGTATAAATCCGGATTTCTATGTAGGAAATTAACTAATAATTACATTTTGCCCATGAAATGAATGACAATCTAATGGAATATTGAGAATTTTGAATGAATATATATTAGGGGCTTATTCAATGTGGGATTACACAGACATGAATACATTGTACATGTTCTTGTAAATAGGAAATAATCCTGAACTCAAATCCAGATTCCACGTTTCCACCCCTCGAGTGACGAACAAAATCATCTGCACTCACCAGACATGATGGTGTCTGTGATGTTGAGGTTATTCAGAGAGAGCCCCAAACTCTGTCGGGAGGAGGACGAGGACGTGCTGGAGGTCTCGGACGGGGGTCTGGCGGTCTTGACCGGCGTCGCCGTCGGCGTTGCGTTTCCGCTAGATTTGAGCCGATCGTTTTCCGCCTTCAGCGCCTCGATCTCGTTCTGTTGAGGAAAAAAATGGTTCAATATTGAGCACCATTCAGAGTCAGAACCTGGGAGCCCAGCCACTGCAAAAATACAGAAAATTCGATTTTAAACCGTCTTTTATATTCATGTAAAACTCAGTAATGAGATTTTGTATCCACACTGCGCCACTCTTGTTATTCTGCTTCGCTGCTGTTTGAATTACGGGCTGTAAGCGGGATTGTGATCTTCAAGGCTTTCTTTGTAGTGAAGGTTAGTCTCAGACGTGAAGCCGCACACGAGCCCGGATCTGTGGGCAGACTAAAGGCTTACGCATCAACAAAGATCCACTTAGCTCACACGTTTGTTGCCATTTTCGTCTGTAAAAGTCAGCTGCTTTGAAGGAGCCGAAAATGACGCAGCGTTTTCCAACGTCATTTAAATGATTTCTATCAGACGGATGGAGAATGCGTGAACACAACAAACAGGAATCTGCAGGGTAATAGGGTGGCGTGGGTTTAATGACTAGTTTAGCAGCGTATTTAAAGAAACATTAAAGCCATTGAACCATACATCCTCCGCTACCTATCGGAGGGCAGGTCGCAGAGGTCATGTCCTTGGTCAACCCCAGGTCTTCACCAAGTTGGACATACACAGAATAGCTACATTTCAGAGCCATCTCATCTGGCATCTTTACCTCACTCTTGAACATGATCCTAATAAACCAGGTAATTCCTCTACTTTAAAAACGTATTTAATTATTTTTTTATATCATTATTCCAGATCAGGATTTGGTTGATATGGACCAAAACAACATAATTGGTGAATAAACATTTCCAACCTAATAAGCCTAATGCATTCCATTACATTTAATTTGGAATGGACGTTTCATCCGTTTTTCCTGGCAATCTTCCTGTCCTTCTTACACGCTGGATTTGCCAGGGACCAGCGTCAGGTCGTTTCACAGCTCTGTCTGGTCTGAGGTTGACTCTCCCTTGTTTGCAAATTGGCAATTTTTCATTAGCTCTTTGGGTTAGTTGGCTTTTATTGAGCTTTTAATTTGATTACTGGCTATTCTCCCAATCTATCCCGCATTGATTGGTTGTGAGTCTTTCCTCCCACCCTGCTCTGGATCATTGCACTTTTGTTTGGACTTATTGTACATTTAAAAACTTGGACTGAAAGAAAGGACTGGTTTGCTGCCATCTTGTGGACTTTTTTAGCACGTCGTTTTTTTTGCACCATTTGTTCATTTTATGTTGTGTCTCGTGTATTTCCTTTCACTCCCAGGTCTCTTAATAGACCTAATCAATCTTGAAAGCCTTTAAACTCTATTTATGAAGTGCTTTTGTGGTAAAATTAACAAATAACATAAACGTCAACTAGAAAAACATAGTGGTATTCTTGTGTCGTGAAACCCGTAGATGACAAGCAGCGATGAAAAGCCATACAAGTGACTGAATTCCTCACCTGCATGCGGTTCATCGCTTCCCTGATCTGGTCCAAGTGATGGGCGGAGCTTAGCGCCTCCAGTCGGATGTCCGTCAACTTCAGCTCCTTTTCTCGCAGCTCATTCTTCAGCTGGAGGATGATCTCGGCCTCGGCCTCGGTGCACTCGCACAGCCTGGTGTGGGCAGGAGGTGCAGGTCGGGGGTCATCACAAGGGTTATACCAAGTTCACGCACGAACACACAAAGACACACACACACACACACACAACAGTAGCGCACACCAGTGTGGCGGTGCGGGAGTCAGTGGGATTTTAGAGGGAGTCAGTGGTGAATCAGCACAAGAGGGAACTGAAGCGTTTGAGACAGCGAATCCTTCCCACGTCACACTTTTCCTTCTCAATTTGGTTTTATAATTGCACAGCGGTGTGATATCAAACATCATGCACGACTGAGTGGACACTAATTTAAAGGCACTTTAAATGACGAAAAACTTTGTCTCATAAATTGAATTTTTGATACTTAAAGTAATGGGTCAACTTGGAGTAGAAACTTTTTGCATCATTCCAGGAGCCAACCACCATCGAGACAGTATTCCTGAAACTGCTTGTGCAGGAGTGTATGTTTTACACACCCGTACCTCTCCCTCACACACAGAACTGCTGTGATATCTGCTTGTCGTGGATCGTTTTTACAACAAATGCTGATTTGGTTGAGCGAACACAAGTGTGGGAACAAGTGTCCTTTAGAGTAATTGCTCCAAATCAGTTGGTGCTGTGGTGGAGAAATCAAGCTCCCCTGTGTGTCAAGCAGAACCTCATCAGAAGTTACCAAAAGATAATCATCTTAGATATTATATATATCAAGTCCAATATATTTTAGTTCATGACAGGTGACAGCAACGACATCTTCAGGTGACGATTGATCGTCACTAACTTTGAGTCTCGTGTAAAGCTGTAGAGAATCCCAAACGTACACGAAACAGTTGAACTCTTGTCAGACCAGCCAGCGCCGTTGCAGCGTCAGACAGACATTCTCGCATGCTTTCAATATCCAGCCATCCAAGCCTCTCATTGTCACGACCCTCGATCCAGCCCGACACATGTCAGAGTGTGTTTCCGAACATCCCTGGACAGTGAAGCCAGCTCATCCACCGCACACACACACACACTTACACACACACACACACATTGGTGCCGCCACTGTTACCGAGATCTGTGCCTGTAGACCACATGACCATTTTGCTTTTTCTTTGGTGCCCAAATGAGGGAGGACTTGCTATCGCAAAGGCACTTGCTACAGACGGTTAAGAGAGAGACGAAGAAGGAGGTTGGTGGAGAGAAATAGTTTGAGAAAACACAGCAGGTAAATGATGGAGGAAACAAAATAATTGAACGTGTGTGTGTGTGTGTGCATGTGTCAACTGAATCAATGCATAACAACACTAGAGTTAAGTATGTTTTAATGTATTCATCAATTATTTGTTTTAATGAATTTGATAAATGTTTTACTTTTGATATAATATCAATTTCCCTTGTTTTATTTCATTGTATTTTATTCATCATATTTTTATTTTATGTTATTCATTATAATATAATTAATACTGCTGATGTAAAGTACACTCTGATTTATTTAATGTATTTACTTCACCACCTTTAATTATCAATATGTCTAGTTTTGGTTGTTTCCTTATTACCATCTGGATCCACAAATCTTGTGAAAGATTTTTTATTCCCTCATGGTTCAGATCAGTTCTGAATTGCTCCTGATTGAGCTCACTGCTATAAACTTAATTTAAATTGCTAAAAAAAGGTATTCAATTAAAAAAGTTAAAGAGAATATGGGCACGGATGGCCAGCTTGGCAGAGGTCTGTACCCCCAGAGTGTTTTTTTTATTTATTTAATCCAGCTGCCCTCATTCACTCCTCTTGCCAGTTTCTTTAAAATTGTATCTTTTCTTAGTTTTTTTCCCTTTTATTTTTTCAAAAATTTACCCGACCATATCCAACTGATTTCCTTCCTTTTCTCAACTTTTTTTTTCATGCTCCTTTAATGGTTTATATAATTTTATATCTTCTCCTTTGACACAGCAAACCATCTATTGATCCTTTCATCTACCTTTTTTTTTTAATTATAATGATATTTAAACCAAATGTCACTTATTTTTCTTGAATTTCTTTGTATTTAAGCACAAAACATTAATTCATAACTTTCTTATTAAAATACATCTTAAAGCAGTTCAAATACAAGTTTAAGAAAATATTGACAATGTTAAAAAAAATACTATCAATTAAATAATGTATTTTATTTAAATGGTTACAAAAGGGATTTGAGGATTTTTTTTACATGTAGTTTGTTATTTAAGTCCAAGAACACCACAGCACAGTAAAGGATAGAAAATAATATCATAAAGAAATATAACAACATTTCTTATACTTAATATTTCGATTTTATATTTTACTAATATGAAACATCAAGAACAAACCATATTTTTTCTTTCTTGTTTTTGGTCAACATGATGAAATATCTGTTTTATTCAAACATATTCAATCATTTGTTTTGTCAAATGAATTTGATGCACTGATTGAATAATAAATAGGTTTATATTCTCTCATGATATTAAAACAGTTTTTTAACCCTCTTGTTCGCGACAACACTCACTCTGTGGTGGAGGGCGACGACTGCAGCGTGCTGACGCTTCCTTGTCTGTTGTCGTGCTGCAGTTTGGGCGAGGACGGCAGCGAGTCGCTCATCTCCTCCATCTCGTCATGCGCCGACTGCGACTTGGTTTTCTTCTTGCTGAAGGCCTGCTTGAAGGAGCTGCGCAGCTGCAGGAGGGAGAGGAGAAGCACACGGACACACACGGCCGGTCAGGATTATTGCAACGCAAGACGATACTACTATCTGGAAGTTACGCCATTTCCAAGCACGGGTTCATCGTCTGGTGGACGAGGGGAAAAAAAGAGTCAAGCAGACCGGTTGGAAGAAAAAGAAGGGGGGGGGGGAAGAAGTTTGGGGCGGGGGTTGTCGTATCCATGCCGACCTCGAGAAGGTTAAGAGGTAAAAGAGGAAGAAGCACTTTCATAAAGGAGGAGCAACTATCACTACACAAACACACACATGGATGCCACTGACCTGAGCTGGGAGAGAATCTGCCACCTGAAGATGTAAAACACACCCAACGTTTAGACCACGACCACACACACACACACATAAAGTCTGAGACGACTATAGGATCTAGACTCTGGATGGTGATGCCACCTCGACTGTAGGGGGAGAACCTGACGATACATGTCACGGTACAGGGGCAACGATGCCATATATTGTGATACTGCAGTAACAAGGATATATTTGTAGTACTGTCGAATACTTGACTCTGGTGTTGCAGAATTTTACAGACCACATGACTCTTTTTTTTATTTGTTATGAAACAAAAATATGTTTATAGTTAAAGCTGCTGGAGGCGACTGTATCCTCTCGTCCTCAGTCATCGCCAGGATGTAAAAGCTACTGTTATTTTTATTTTATTCACACTTTATTTATATATAAACCTTAATAGAATTATGGTAAAAATGAATATACGAAAGCCAACAAAAATTAACTTTTCCTTTTTATTGAAAAAAGTTTATTATTATTTATTTTAATCAAAGGTTAACTTAAGGATTTGTACTTTATATACTTTTTATATATACCTGCTGATGTGTGTTTATTTTGGTCTGGCAGTGTGTCAACCTACCCAGCTCTTCTTCTTCTTCTTCTTGTCGTCGGCCTCTTTGCCCAGACTGCCCATGCTCGAGTGACTGGCCGCACTGTTGATGCTGGACATGCTCTCCGACGAGTGCTGACGCCTGATCCGAAGGTCTGGTGCGAAGAAACACAGATGCTTTATATGAGCAGATCCGTAGTGAACATGAGCTCCTGTGTATTTTGAAGACTTTAACTTAATTTGTTCCACTTCCGGTGAGCCTTTGATCGGCTGCTTGAAACGTGAGCTCCTGCAATAATTGCCAAAAACAGTCGTTTTAACGACTACTTGTCCGGATATTATGCTCATATCACTTAAGATATGTCTCAAGCATCTCGGATCTATGATCGTGATGCTCTTTTCAACATCAGAGAGTCGATGGAGGACTTCACTCGCGACCGTTACCAACGTCCGGTGAACGTGTTTCCGGCTCCGCTTCTCATCGACTCGGACTCTGTGGAATATCGTTTGATCTCTCGAGTACCGGGCGATTTCCACAAGGGATCGAGTCGGGCTGGAGTACAGGTCAGGATGAGACGTGCAGTTGCGATCGCTCGGAACAACTCTGACGTCATCGAACGTCATCGGTGTTTGATCGACATCCCTCTCACTGTGTGTGACGACACATCAGCGCTGCCGTCTGTCCAGACCTCAACGAAAGGTGGTAAGATTTTTTCATTTCCTCTCTTTAATTCGACTTTTACAACCGAGTTGAACTTCAGTGACAGCTGGTACCCACGTGACCGCTGTTCGCTTCAAAAGATCCCGCTCTGCGCGCCTGTCAGTGACGCGGCGTCGTCAGTGACGTCATCGGTGCTGAATGTGGGACTTCTTAATGTTCGCTCCATTACTAATAAATCCTTTATTCTTAATGATCTTTTCACAAGAGTTAATTTGGATTTATTATGTCTTTCTGAGACTTGGCAGAGAGAGGAAGAGTTTATTCATCTGAACGAACTCTGTCCAGTAGGGAGCGCTGTCCTGGGGAAGCCTCGCCTCTCTGGTCGTGGAGGAGGTCTTGCTACTGTTTTTAGGGAGAGTTTTTCTTGCAAAGTGATTCAGACACAGGAATTCACTTCTTTTGAGTCTCAGATGATCTTGGTTGGTTCTACAAGACCTTTCTATTGTGTGTCAATCTACCGTCCGCCTGGTCCTGCGGCGATGTTCTTGAAAGACTTTAGTGACTTCTTATCTTCCATTATTCAGATGGAATCTGTTCTTATTCTTGGAGACTTTAATCTTCATGTTGATGACGTCACATCTTGTTCTGCTAAAGAACTTTAACTGAAGCCTTTAATTTTGAGCAACATGTTTCTGAACCCACTCATCAAAAAGGCCACATTTTAGACTTAGTTTTTACTCTTGGCCTGAACATTTAAGGTAAGGTAAGGTAAATCTTTATTGATCCCTCTGTATCTGTACATGATGTCCATCTGAGTGATCATTCTCTTGTCTTGTTCAACCTGGACTTCATCCCTGAACCTAAGCCTTTGAAAGTTAGGTCTCAGAGGCGTGTCATCTCAGCCGATACTTCAGACAGTTTTTCTGCTATGTTTGACCGTCTTTCCTTTGATGACTGTCCAGATGTGGACAGTTTGATTCACTGTTTTACTGATCATTGTGT
Organism: Callionymus lyra; assembly: GCF_982586985.1. Lineage (NCBI taxonomy): Eukaryota > Metazoa > Chordata > Actinopteri > Syngnathiformes > Callionymidae > Callionymus > Callionymus lyra. Next base: position 19,328,796 of record NC_141820.1, read on the forward strand.
TGAAATACTAGATCAAGTGGCACCTGTTAAATCGAACTTGAAAATTCAGAAAAAACGGTGCCCTTGGACAAATGAAGATCTCCTGAGTCTGAAGAGACTTTGTCGAAAGACTGAGCGTCTCTGGAAGTCTACTAAACTTGAGGTGCACAGACTTCACCTCAGGGATCTGTTGACTTCTTACAATGAGATGGTAGAAACTGCTAGATCTGATTACATCAGAAAACTGGTAGCAGCAAATAGGAAAAACCCCAAAGTTTTGTTTGACACGATTCATTCTCTCGTGTCTCCTGCTCCTCAAATCACGCCGGTCTTCTGTGAAGCTGACAGCAATGCATTGTTGAGATTTTTCATTGACAAAATTAAATTGATCAAAGAGAAAATCTCTCCCCCTTTGTTGGGAACCCCTACTGTCTCTGAGCCCATCTCCTCCTCTTGGTCATCCTTCTCTGCTGTATCTTTGGGTGATATTTCAGCACTAGTGAACAAGATGAAACCCTCCTCTTGCTCAGATGACGTCCTTCCTTGTAGGCTTTTTATCAAAGTATTTGATGTAATTGGCCCCTGGGTTACCAATATGGTGAACCTCTCCCTTTCCACAGGGGTTTTTCCCAATGCATTTAAACATGCCATTGTAGAGCGTCTGCTCAAAAAACCAGGCTTAGACCCAACTGACCTCAGTAATTTCAGGCCTATTTCTAAGCTCCCTTTCTTGTCCAAGATCTTGGAGAAGGTGGTGTCCGAGCAGCTGTCTTTGTTCTTGGATCAGAGCGACATCCATGAGAAGTTTCAGTCTGGCTTCCGTAAACATCACTCTACGGAGACAGCTTTACTGAAAGTGTCCAGTGACATCATGATGTCGGCTGACTCTGGTAAATTCACTGTTCTGGTTCTCTTGGATCTGTCGTCAGCCTTTGACACAGTTGATCACCAGATCCTGCTGAGAAGACTAAGGGATGAAGTGGGACTGTCTGGGTCTGTGTTAGAATGGTTCTCATCTTACCTTTCTGGGCGCAGTTTTAGTGTATCTGCCAATCAAATGAGGTCTGAATCGGCAGATCTGTTGTGTGGAGTCCCTCAAGGTTCTGTTCTGGGTCCTTTATTGTTTTTGCTGTACTTGATTCCCCTTGGTAAAATCATTCAGAGATTTCCAGATGTTTCTTATCACATTTTTGCTGATGACATCCAGCTCTACTGCTCTTTTGACCCAACTGAGCCCCAAAGGCTGAACAGCTTAGTCAATTGTTTGCTAGAAATCAAACAATGGCTGAGTGAAAACACTTTACAGCTTAATGTGGACAAAACTGAAACTCTGGTGATTGCTCCTGATGATACGATTCCAGGGTTGAGTCAGTACTTGGGTGACTTAGGTCAGTCTGTCAAACTGAGCCTGAGAAACCTGGGTGTTGTATTTGATAAAGACATGTCTCTTGTTCAACACTGTAGAAAACTGACCAGAAACTGTTTCCTTCAACTGAGAAAAATCTCTAAACTTAGGAAAATGCTGTCACAACATGATCTGGAGCTTGTAATCCATGCGTTTGTTTCTTCTCGTCTGGACTATTGTAACAGTTTGTTTTCATGTCTTAACAAGAAGGAGCTGTCTCGCCTGCAGTTGATTCAGAACTCTGCAGCGAGAATTCTGACCCGCTCTAGTAGAAGAACTCACATTTCTCCGGTCCTTAAAACTCTTCACTGGCTTCCAGTTTCTTTCAGGATCAACTTTAAAATTCTGGTTCTTACTTTCAGAGCTATTCATGGTCAGGCTCCTCCTTACATCACTGATCTGATCCAGCCTTACACCCCAGCTCGGGCTCTGAGGTCTGTGGATCAGAATCTACTTATGGTTCCACGCACACGGCTCAGGACCAGAGGAGAGAAATCTTTTCAGGCTGTTGCTCCTAAGCTTTGGAACAATCTTCCTCTCTCTTTGCGCTTGATGGAGTCTACTGACTCCTTTAAGAAACATCTTAAGACGTTTCTATTTGTGCAGGCTTTTCCTTGAATTTCTCGAACTCCTGTGTTGTTCTCGGTGTTGTCTTGATCTTTGAAGTATGTACTGTTTTGAGTATTGTTTTGATTGTTAAAGCGCTTTGTGACCCTGGTCTCGAAAAGCGCTATATAAATATATATTACTTACTTACTTACTTACTTAAAACTACTAAGAACATTTTTGACGACTGAATGCTGAGTGGAATCAACTTTTTGATATCTGTTGTATTTCTTTTACAAAAAAGATCCAGACTTGTGTTTTTCGACTACCTTTGTGAAGATGGTCAGGGCCGTTCAGCGCCACCTGTATGGCGGTCTGCGCATCCGTGTTCTGCGTCTTCAGCGATTCAATGGTCTCCCTCAGCTCCACCAGCTCCGACTCCTAAATGGAGGCGAGAGCGATGAGGCGCAGAAACACTCTCGCGTATCCATGTGTTTTCCTACCGCAGGGCAGGAGGAGGTCAAAGTATTCACAGTAAATTTGCTCCGAGCTTTATCAGCGGCACGGAATGAATAATAAATTGCAGTTTCACTATCTAGATTGAAGGAGCCTCGACCACTGGACTCTGTTTAAAACCCGGAGGCAGAAAGAGTTTCCATTTAAATTAAACTTTGCTCGTCCATGTTTGGGAAATGACTTCAACTACGTGTATGATGTCTGTTACCTTAACCTGTGAGCAAACGCAACATTATTGTGTGTGGGAGATGAACCTTTACAAATGAGGGAGTAATGAAACTGGATTTAAAGTCATTACATTTGATTTATTTTCTATTTAAATAGATAAAAACCTTTTACAGCATTTAAATAAATCACATTTGGTAACACACACTACCTTGATCAAATCATACACACAAAAAGCTAATAATGAAACAAACTGTAAATAACAACAACTTTATGAATCTATATTATATTTTAGTGCTTCTAAGTAGTTTCATATAATTGATGAGTCTTATTGATTTATTTTTTCCTTTTTTAAACATTATTTTCTTATCCTTTATTCAAAGTTAACATTGTTTATGTACACATTTTTTAAATATTCATTTCATTTCCTGGTTCCCTTATTTGTTTTTTATTGTTATTAAAATGTTATATTTTATGATTGAAATTGTATTATAGTTCGTTTTTCCAACTTCTTCTATCTTTACAGGTGAGCCAAGATATTTACAATAAATAAACACATATTTTTATTTTTTAATCATGTGTTTCTTTAGTGTGTGTTTGTGTGTCTGTGGGTGAGTCTGTCTCTAAACAGTTATTTAATGATTCATATTGAATAACTTTAAATTGTATGTGTAGTAAAAATAATTAAAATAATAGTTTGTTTTTCTCTTCTGGCCTTTTTAAAGAGTTTAAAAGTTACAACATATAATAGAAAATATAAAATTAATATTATAGTATTATTATTAATTCTATGTTATTATATAAAAACATAAACAATGATTTAGCCCCAACAATAAATTAAAATGTCCACCCTGTTGTAGACCATATACTGTTAGGTACAGGCAGAGATATAAATATATCGCAGTGGAAAATTAAAATGAAACCTTCAAACGTATTTCAAAATCTCCTGCTCTATACATTTGAGTTTATTTGTACCTTTTGCTCGGCGGTCATGGTGAGACTCTGCAGACGACAAGTCATGTTGCTCAGGCTCTTCTCGAAAGCTGCCACCAGGTGAGACTAGAGACATGAAGAAGTTGAGATGAAGCTTGTTAAAGAAATATGACTATTACAAAGTTAAATCACACATCTGATAATTTTCTACTGATTAGTTGAGGCTGGATTGGGGGTAAAGAGAATGACACACAATATTTTTTTCTTTTATGACAGGTTATGTTATCTCTGGCTCAAGGTGAACCACCTCACTGGCTTCCATAAATGCATATGGAGTGGGTGGAGGTCGTTCATCTTGACCCAGAGACAACACAAGGGATACCACAAACACATTTATTTCCGGGCCTCCGGGTCACCTTGACCCTGAGATAACACAAGAAAATTGCTCATTTTTCCAGGATACTGCAGAGTTCTAAGATGACAAGATTCCACCTCAGCTGGTTTCTTTCAATAAAATGTAGCAGCAGTTCTACTCCGAGTCTCTACTGGATGACCAAGCTATCACAGAGGAAGAGTCATCTTGACTTGGATGAACCTTAATAAATTGTCCACACTGTACAAGTGAGGAAAAGGTTGTGCTGGAATATCTCCCAACAGGTTCTGATCATTATCTGACGTCAGAGTTCAGTAAGAACATTTGACCCGACGTGTGTTTTAGATTCCAACTGACGCTCATCAATAATAATCTGGGTATTTATCTACAGTATAGAATATTGCCTTCTTCTACAAAATAATCTGCAGAACTCTCAGGTACTAAAAAAGAGAAGTGAATAACCATGATTATATTAAACACATTGATGTCTTTGATCGTCCTCCCTCATCACATCCATCATCTTCTTATGCAACATCCAAAAACATTCCAAAAGTACGACATCTGCTCCTAAACAGCTCAATTTCCGGGTGTTAAGGACTTCTCAATGAGCCATGGAAACACTCTTGTGTGTGATTAAAGGTCACAATGAAACCAAACAGATGCCTGACGCGTAGAGAAGTTCTGCTTTGACTGACTAGCCAAGATCCCAGCGGCGCTGACTCGCTGACTTCAGCTGTCACCTGCAGGTCCGGCGCCAGCACTGAAGAGGAATAATTAGTGTCACGGAACAACGCTCAGTAATGGATGAACCGGTTGTCTCGTTTATTTGTGGAGCATTTGTATTCAGGTCTGAGCCTTTTCTATCAATCTGTGTCAATGCTTTTGTTTAGGGAGGTCTTGCGATGGTCGCCGGACCCTCGGCAGCTTGTTTATGTCAAGCGTGAAAAAATTGCTGACTCATTGGTACTAGTGGACCTTAACCGTGGCGTTCGGGTTACAGTTGAGATCGGAAAACAAAGTACAAACTCACACCTTGTTCATTTTGACTATTTTCCTAATAGCATGATATTAAGGAATTCACTCTGAACTACAACTTAATAACCTATTATTAACAGGAAATTATCCAGTTATTAAAGAATAACTTTTGGTGAAAACTAACCTATCTCTATTTACCCATTAATAGGTGTAAGTACCTTGAGAGAAGTAATTCAATATTAATAATAATCTTAAGTAAAAATAGCAAAAATATACTAGCATTAAAAGCATCCTGAAAAAATGTTAGTGTTATTCCCCAGTAGAAAAAGAATGTTAATTGTAAAATACTTTTGACTCTATAACTCTGAAATACATTATGTATGAATATGTTGCTACTTTAGAAATTATTTATAATAACAAATATATATATTTTTTATTAATTAGGACGCGATTGATACTTTTATAGTTCTGATTTTTTTTACTTTAAAAGAGACAGTACCAAGACAAAAGTAACTATTAATAATACTGACACCCAATTAGGGGTAAATAAAGTTTTCACCCACATTAATCTTTAATTACTCCATTATTTCCTATTAATAATCAGTAATTAAGGTAATAATATCATGCTATTAAAGAGCAACTAATGTTAAACTCCAACTCTCCTGATTCACTAATATATTTCAAATGCTGAAGTTTCCCAACTCTCGGCGAACGAGAGGTTACGAGAGCGGAGTCCATGATGACGTAGTAATGGTCTTCACCCCCCTCTACAGCCAGCTGTAATCACGCTCGCTTTGTTTACACAACGACTCTCTTGGAGGTGGAGACTTCCGGGATTAATGACTCGTGGTGACAAACCTTGATGCTTGACACATCAGAGTGAGCGTGGTAAAGGAGATTTAATCTCCAGAAAAACTAACCGTTTTCAGTGGGCGGGGCTCAAGCACATTTTCTATTGTATTGTGAGATACTTAGTTGATCTTTAAAAAGATTTTTAGTTTCCCTTCAAGGGTAGAATATAGTCAATATAGTCAATTATGTTAACTAGTCTGTTAATACACAATATAAATTCAAATATAAAGCAGTGTATTAAAAGTTCATATGTGTTATCCATTGTAAAGTGTTGGCAGAGTTTCACGAAACAAAACAGCGAAACACCATGTGGCGTCTTTCCCGGCGTCCCCGCCCCCTGCACGTGTTCACCTTTACAAATGTCAACTCTACATCTCTGTCCAACGCTGTCTGTGACTCAACTCGCATGTGTCGCGTCCACCTGTCCTCTCAGCGGGAGCCGCCGAGGCGATTCAAACGAGGCCTTTGGCTAAACCCCTCCTCTTCGTCAGGGGACGCCGGCTTTGGATGAAAAAAAAACCCTGAACCTGATTCAGGAACATGGGGTTGGGACGGGCAACTGTCCACCGCGGTGAGAGAAGCCAATTATTGTTCTGGCTGATCACTTCGACAGCAGTGAGTTAAGAGAGGAAGACAGACTGAATATGCAACTGTGTATGACGCCCCTGACCAGCCGACAGAATAAGAAAATAACTGCCTAAACTTTAAAATAGTGTTTTGTTAACAAGTAGACGGATACAGCCGGTCACAGCAGGAGGCCGTCAACACTGGTTCTGCTGGAGGTTTCTGCCTTCTTAAAGGATGTTTTTCCTCGCCAACGCCACACTGTGCATTATTGTGTTGCTGGGATCTGTTTTTCTTTTCTCCAATATAGTCTTACTTCAACCTTTTGAGTGTTTTGAGATAACTTTATGATATGACACATTTAATCTATTCTATTCTATTCTATACTATACTATATACTTTAATATAATGTAATATTATATATTACATTATATTAAACTTATTCTATTATATAATTATTATGTAATATTATTATATTAGACTTAGATTGTATAATCTTGTTCTTTCTCTTTATTTCTCTTTGTTCTTGTTCTTATTTTATTTATTTTTATTTTTTTATGAAAAATTGCTGTATTTGCTGTGGCTATTGGAAAAAAACAATTTCAATAAAGTTCTACCTTACCTTACCTTATTATTATATATTAGAATATAATATAACTTATTTTATTACTTTATTTATTAAAGTTTTGTACACAGCCTGGGATGTTTCCAGTATTTTGACATGTAATAATATGTAATAAACCTTCCAGAATAATTAATTCAATTTCTGTTTTATTTTAATGTTTCATAAATTGTGTTTACCGAGTCTGGTTCTTTTTTAAGGCTTCTAGACAATCTTTGAGTCAAGGAAAGTTTTCTTCCGTATCTCCTATCATGAACTTTTTTTTCCACCTTACATCCTTTCTTCCCGACCTTGTCACCGTCATCCTTATGCTGTTTCTCCCTTCGTTTTACTCCTTCTTGTCATCCTTCCCTAGCTTCATTTCATACCTCTCCTTCGATTCGTTCTACTCTCGTGTCGGCTTACACTTCCTCACACGTCATCTCTACAAATGTATTAAAAAAAAAATGAAGAGAACAGATGGAACCGTTCATTCGAGGTGCACACAACACACACACAGAGCCACACAAAAACACACACACACACACAATCCCTGAACAGTGTCTTCGCACCCGGTGGAAGGGATTTGGTGGGCGTCTTGGAGATTTATATTCCTTCAAGATTCTCGACAGGCTTTTTCCGAGGGAGCGTTGTGATGCAAATGCTTTGACGGCAGCGTGTAAACAAACTCACGTTGGCAGACAGCTGAGACGTCAAGGTCGCGACCTTTTCCTGAGAGGCGTCCAGCTCTCGACGGAGCTTCCTGATTTGCTGGGTTTGGGAAGAAAGTGCAAAACGCTGAGTCAGCTTTTAAAAAAAAAAAATGTGACAGTTATAAAGCAAAAACAAAAAAAAGGTGTTGAACTTGCAACTCCCATTGTGTTTAAGACAGAAGTGGGTGAGGTGCGAACGTAAAGTGAGGGGGATTTACCGTGGAATTTTGGACTGTTTGGCCCTTGATTAAAAAAGAGAAGAGTAAACATTAACACTATGTTGCACGCCTTCAACCCGGAGGCCGGAGGAACAGAGTTATGACATGACATGACATGATTCACCAGAGTTAGGAGAGCAAAACAAAAGGTGCAAGGAAGAGTCAAAGAATGTTTTTGTTTTAAAACCAAAATTTGAATAAAATCTTGAGCTTAATTTGCAGAAAAAAAAAAGATATTTATCAATATTAAACAATCTTAAGTGATTGAATATACTTTAAAAAATGTTCAATTTATCAAACTAAATAACTTATATTGTTTAATATACCTACTTTAATTTAGGTCATTATCATAATTTAGTTTCTATTATTTATTGGAACTAATTCTTTCATGAAAAACTATTATTTTTTTTCTATAAATTACATTGCCATTTGCCATCAATATTATATATAATGCACTTATTTTAAAATAATGAGTTTAAACTTTAGCATTAACATTTAAGGTATCTTTGTTCAATTCAGATTTAGTGCGTTTCCATATCAGCACCAAGGACAGCACCACAACAATAGACAGTGCTCACAATGTCAAGGCAATAGAGGAGATGAAAATATTGAATTGCTTGTTGAAAACCTTTTCTAAGTTCCTCACTTTGAAAAGATGAAAGCAATAAATATACACAAGCCCATTGTCTATCCACTTATCAATGGGACAAATCACCAGAGATGGAAAATTTAAGCAGTGAAAAACTCCTCCTTCTCTATCGCTTTCTTTGCGATATTTTAACCCCTAGAAAGACACAAACTATTCATTATTTATTGTGTGTTGCTGTGAGTATGTTTTAGAAAAGGCTACAATGAGGCTACACAGCAAAGAACGGATATACTTAGTTAATAATATGAATACAGGAAAACCGGCTGAACGACTCTGATCAAATATAAAACAAGCAGATAACAAAAGGAGGATCAAAGAAGAAGCAGGGATTCGTGTCGATGAGGCTGTGAAATAAATAAAAAAAAGTTGCAGGAAAATGTTTGCCAGGAAGTAACTTATGGAAACAGCAATGCAACATAGAGTTAAACTACATTTCTGTTTATTTGGGTCTGCATTTTGATATCACTGTTTTGCTTTGATTGACACCAAGCAGACAAACATGGCGAGTGGGACTCCAGTAAACACAGGGAAGGAAGTGAAGTCGCTCATGCACCAGCGTTGAACTCGTGTTGCACTCACAGCCAAAAGTTTAGGAAGTTTAGTTTAGTTGTAAGTCATTTGTGTACTTTGAAAAATGAGCTGCGATGCGTGGTCTGATGATTCTACTTCATGATTCTCTGAACTTTTGCACAGATTATTTAGATTTGACTCCTTGACATGATTTTAATGAGGATTTATGGGATTACATGAGATTAAGTGGTTGATTGGAACACAGCAGGGGCTGATGGCAATTTCATGAACCCGTCAAGCAAACACATGATGCTGATCGGAGCATTTTTTAGATCTCATACTGAACTCGTTTGTGTATCAACATGTGTGACTGTTCATGCCAGTGTTCACCCTTTGCCTCAGTGTTGCTTCCTAAACTTTTGGCCAGAGTTAAGGAACATGCAGGTACGGAAACGATGTCTCTCTCACCTCTGAATGCGCTTTCTCCTCCGTCTGCAAAGGAAAAACAACCCCAGACATATTAAAGTGATTTTCTGCAGCTGAAGGACTGCAGATGTGCTCACGGCCATATCAAATATAAGATACAATTCATGAAAGGGTTAAAGGTCTTGTATTAAAAACCCTCACATGCACCACAAGGATTGTATTTGGATTGACACTTTGGTGCTGCTTGTCATGTATGCATTGGAAGCAAAAATCTGAACTACTAAATAGAAAAAAAATCTTAAATTTGGTAAAATTTCTGTGATTTAGTAAAAAAGCCAATTGAAGTTTCTTCAATGGAGAATTTAAGTTTAAGAAAATAGATCATATTCATAATATATCATGTTAGGAAGGGAACTATATCGTTTTTTTTTTTTCTTCTTAAGGTAAAAAAAAAATACTCTCTGTGCAAAGGTGAACGACCTCCTTGGCATCCAATAATAAAAAATGTAGTGGTGGAGGTCGATCACCTTGACCCAGAGACAACACAAGGGATACCACAAACACATTTGTTTTCCAACCTAAGGGTCACCTTGACCCTGAGATAACAAGGGTTAAAATCATATTTTACAGTGTGAAAAAAGTGTAGAGGGATTTAATCACCATTGCTGTTTAAACATCACATTTTTATGAAAACATTTTTTTCCTCATATATCTTTGCCCCAATAATATATATATATATATAAAAAAAAAAACAGTTGAAGGCTTTTCTCAGCAAATTGTAAGTGCGCTTGAAAAGAGATTAATTATATAAACAGATCATGTTTAATTCATCTCTGTATTTGTTTAAATCTGTTGATGCTAGTGTAGCTGTGATCGTTTACTTACCGCAGAGTAAAGTGAAGACGTGCTGGAGACCAGAGAAAGAGAAGATCCGTGGACTGCAAACAAGAAGTGTCATCAGTATAATTGGTGAGTAAGTGTAAGTCCAAACCCCTAAAATAGAACATAATCCCGACACACAGCTGGAGGCTCCTTCAATGGAGATGTTGTACACGAGGTTTGACTGACAGCTCAACACTCTCTCATTCAACACGGCAGAGTTCAAGTGAGGACAACGTTTTTGTCACCTTCATCAGTGCTGTCCCTGAAGGAGCCGGAGCGGCTGATGCCACGAGGACGGTCGTCCAAAGAGGTGGCGCTGCCTCCTAGAGGGTGACCTTCCTCGTAGAGGTCAAAGGAGTCCTGTGCCGGGATGCTGTTGGAGCGGCTCATGCCGCTGCTGCTGCCCCCTGGTGGCTGGTTGTACTGAACGATGTTAGTCGGGCTCACTGGTGACAGAAATAACCGAGTGAAAACGTTGGAAGTCAAAAGAGCGATCGAGGGAAGTTCTTGGAAACTCACAGAGGTTTGAATGGTGGTACTTTCCAGTGTTGGTGCAGGAAGCCCCTGGGGGGGACATCGGTGATTGGCTGCCTGTGTCCTGGAGGCCGCCCGTCGAGTGGGACCTCAACCACTCCATCCCGTCTTCATGTGACGTCTGCCTGGACGAGGGAGGGTACCTGCAACCGCAAAGACCATCTTGAACCAATCACAACTCGATCACCCGTTTTTGGTCACATGCAGGGGGCGTGTGTGGAGGTCATTCATGGTGAAGGTCAAAAAAGGAAAACATGCGCTCGTGTCACACCAACATGCGTTCAATCCGGTCGTGTAACGCTTCTGCACATGCGACCCATCGCTCTGTATTCAGGACGCTCCGACAGCTAAGAGGCCTGACAATCAGCCATATTTAATCCTGGTCGGATCATAATTGAGTTCACGCTCATCCCTTATCCAGCGCCGCCTCTTCTCCTGCCGCAACCATTTACTACGCTTGTCACATCCGACCCTTGACGCCCCGCCTGCTTTATGCAGGGGAATTATTCAGGGTCAGTCTTCGACGAAAAATGAAGCAATTTTCTCGTAAAGCTGCACGATTTCAGGAAGTACATGTGAATAAATCCTGCTGCATATGTAAATACATTGTAATAAAACATCTTAAACATGTTTTATTTTAGAGTTTAAACTTTTAGTTAAAGACACATTAAGGCAGCTCATATTCATTATGTATTTAGAGAAAATTATATGTATGTTTTCTTTAAATGCACAGTATATTAGACATCTTAATATTATATATATTTTGAATACTTCAAGTAGAATTTTCCTTGTATAGAAAACAATTACATTATGGTTCATAATATGTTTTAATAGTTGAATTTGGGAAAAGAAAAAACTACAACATTTAAGTTGATCTATTAATATTAAGGGGACATGGAGCAGTAGAATTAAATCGTCTCATATTTTATTGATTACACTGAAGATTTTATTTAAGGATAAAACTTAATGTGACATTAGAATTAGTGAGTGTGACGTGCACAAAGATGGCCGACGTGCAAAGGTTCATGCAAACTAAGCTAAATTGATCTTTTAATATTGGAAAAAAAGAATCAAGATTCATTTGTGTTTAATAATTAGGGGTGATAAGAGAAAAGGGTAGAAACTGAATATTTGCAGGAGATAATCATTTTTAAAATATCCGACTGAAAAAACGATTTGACTGTAACGTCACAAATAATAGCAGCCTATTATTGTGGTGCAGGGACTTCACCAGCAACTGTAAATCAGTCAATTTCATGCAGGTTTGTGCTTCAATGACAACAGAGAGAAACATCATTGTCTGATCTATCTGTACCTCAGTCTCTTTTTTGGAAGCGTGTTTCTGTCAAGAGGCATGCTGTTAAGACACAGAGCATGAGATGAGCACAAGAAATCACAAAGAAAGAAAACCTTTTTCGGACATCTAACACGATCAATGACACGACAGTGAGACGCCGAGGACGTTGATGGATGAAGTATGGTACGAGAAACAGATGATATATCTTCAATCGATTGTTTCATTTGTGAGGTTTAGATCAGTCTCCTGAAGCGACAAGACCTGTTTTTCTTTTAACAGACTCCATCTTTCGAGAGACTTAGAAATCAACTGAGAGTAAATATATATTTTTGTAAGAGAAATTCACACATTTATGGCATGAAGATGATTTTAAATACTACTTTTGTTACATGAGTACAATAAAGGGGTCATTCTTGAGCTTAAAACGTTTGAAAACTGTTCATTTAAGTTCTAATAATGTATCAATACATGGTAAAATAAATCACCTTTTTATAATGAAACTTTATTCCTTTCATTATTCAGTTATTTTGAATGGATACATTTTTATTAGAGCATGATTTTATAGACAGAAATGATGACTTCGTGCCAACTTCTTTTTACACATACCACCCACATGTTGGAGCTATAACAAAGACACTGTTTTCTTAGGTGAGATCATGAACAGCGGATGACCCCACTCAAACCTTTGCGGGAGCCAAGGTCTTCCACATATTTTGATATGACTTATTTGATATTTTAGTCGTTGGATATCTCTACAAATGATAGAGAGAAACTGTTAAAATCACATTTGTTTTTGCTGTAAGATGAAGGAAAGGATTTAAGTGAGTTCAGATGAAACAACAAATCTATAATATTGAATATCAAATTTAAGGACAACATATTTTTATATAATATTATTGTGAATTATATTTAGTGAGACGTTTTTTTTGGCTGTAGAGCTGACATTGTAAAACGACCCCCTTGTATTTAATCAATTAATTTAGTTTATTTTCTATGAAATTGACAATACATTGATAGTAAAAAAAATAATAAATAATTGATGTATTTATTAATTCATTAGTCTAAATTGTTTTGTTAAAGTCCAATGTTCTTTTGTTTGTAAATAGTACATTTTAATAGCAGTCATATAATATTTTAATAAAATAACAAGATTTAACCAACCATGGTCTTTGGTTTTTAATTGGTTTGAATTGTTGATATTGTTTATATAATAATATACTAATAGTACTAATATTTGCTTATTGTGAGGCACATCTGAATATCTCTTACTTCTCAAATGAAACAATGAGGACTCGTCTTGCCTAATCATTTTTTTTTACTCACCCCTCAGACAGGGTGGACTTGACACTGCCGGTTCGCGTGACCTTGGGCCCGTGGTGACCCAGCGGCAGATCAATGGACTCAGAGCTGGTGTGCAGACTGGTCATGCTCTGGCAGCTCAGTGTGTCCTTGCTGCCGGCCGACGAGCTACTGGCCGGCCAGGGCCGGGCGTTGGAGGGTAGGGAGAGGCCCGAGGCCGGGCTGGAGGCCGGGGAGTCAGTGCACATGTCAGGGGTTTTACCATACAGCGGGCTGCTGCCTCCGCTCAGGCCGCCCAGACTGCCGGTGCCAGAGGAGGGCGAGTCCAGACTGGCCTGCCGGGCCAGCGTGCCGTGGGGGCTGCCCAGTATTGACGGGCATTTGCCAGAGTCAGGCGTGCCTGGAGAGCTGGCTTTGCTGCTGGCTTTGGTACCAAACAATCTGGGGGTAGAGAGGTTGGATTCAGAAATGCTCATCAAACAGGTTCTGACTGAGACATCCCGGGTCAGAATGACTTTGACTTAAAGGATTCAACATCCCAATCATTCCAGTCTTAAAAGTAGAACCGACTTTTTGAATTAACTTTTTGTTTAAAAATAATATTCCGCATTAAGGTCCAGATCTGCTGTGGGTTTTATTGGCCCTGAGGTTATTGATTTTAAAGGTTATATAATTCCACCTTAAACCAGCATGTGTGTATTTGAGTTGGTGGAACAGTTTATACAACGATCACCAGACAGACACGATGAGACTCATGTAGGAACATCGAGGCACAGAGACAGAAGCAGAACTAGATGTGAGTGTCGTACCTGCGGAAAGTGGGGGAAGCAATGTCGGGGTATTTGGACCCCGGTTGCCTGAGACTGGATTGGCCCGCTGAACTTGTCGGGCTGGACTTCGGCGACGTCGACAGTGCTGACGCCGAGTCCTGGTCCGACACCGTCACCTTCTCCTTGTCCGTCTGGTTCATGTTGATGGGGCTGGAGCGGTCGGAGCTCACCTTTCCCGCCTCCCTGCGCTTGGTGGCCGCCTGAGACCCCGCGGCCGACTTTCCGCCGACGGTGGAGTCGATGTTGCTGGAGCTGGAGCGGTGACTGCCTCGCGCCGCCGCCACACCGCCAGAGGATTTGGCCGGTCTTGGCAGAGAGCGGTATTGGAGGGGGACTTTAGAGACCCCACACGTGAGCAGGATGGCGTCGTCTTGAGGTTGTGAACCATCCAGGCTGGTCTTACGTACACCGCCTATACCGGTTCCCTTGGTGAGGGCGGCTGAGGATTTGGGCGCTTTGCCCAAAGTGGCAGAACCGCTAGCCAGAGTGGCACCACTGGAGGTGATGAGGGTACCAGTGGCTCCTGGGATCTTCTTGAACCCGAAAGAAGCCGTCGTGGTAGGGCGACCGATCCCAGACGGCGGTTTCTTGCCATCCTCTACGCCGCCTTTCCCGGCATCTGAGGGGGAGCGCTGGATTGACGCCGAGTTCTTGGAGGAACCTTTTCCCTTTTCTGAAGCTTTGACATCGTCAGTTTTACCTGCAGATGATCAGAAACATGAATAAGTTGATGTGAAAATCGATAACATGAAGGAAAAATGGGAAGAACCTTGAAAAATAAAACTAAAAAAATGCAGGGACCTGGAACCTTCCACCATTTTTCGAATATAGGCCACATTAACAGAGGAATAAAAGCTATAATCTGGAACTATTTCTTGTCAGATGAACTGCCTTTCTTCATCGGAGACCAGAGGTTGACAACTTTGGATCCATGTTGCCAGAGATGAAAACACTGCACAGTAGTTTGATCTAAACCCACCCACCCACACGATCAGTGTCAGAAGTTCACAGCAGCAGATTCTCCTGCAGTGTTCTGAGCCAGAACTGCTGTGATCTTTGCTTGTCGGAGATGTTTTGAAAAGTAAATGCAATTCAAAGAAGAGATGAGCATGAAAACAACCGGGCATTACAACAAATGCTCGATCAGAAATTTCTGTGGTGGAGAAATCAAGCCACCCCTCTGTCAACCAGACTAATTAAAGGATATAATTCTTAATCATAGCGAGGGATGATCGTGCAGGAGCACTGATTTTGAGGTTTGCGTTTCCAAGGGGGGGTTCAATGCCATAGTTTCACAAGGTGATAAAACTCAATTGGACCTCTGACTGTACCTGGTGTTTTGAGCGTAGCAGCGCTGCACTTGGTCCTGGGCGGCGTGATTCCCACTTGGGCCGTCATGCCTCTCCTCAGCGACCCGGTCTGCGACATCTGTCCGAGCGCCGTGACCTTCGGCGCGACGTCTTCATACTGGCTCTGAGCCTGCGACGAAGACGACGACGATGATGACGACGACTTCCAACGCGAGGAGCTTCCTGAAGGGTCCATGCTCGAGTCCAGCTCCTCCTCCACCTTCTTCAAGTCTTCAGCGCCGACCCAACTGCTGCTCACCTCTGGCTCCGCATGTTTGGACCGGTGTTCTCTGCTGGACTGTCGAGGATAAACGAAGGAGTTTAATTCATTTTATTTTTTCGATTGAATTCAGTTTTTTAAGTTCATCCCGGTCCAACCTAGTAATTGGAAAACAGGCTTGGAGTCGGCGGCTGTTTATCTGGCAATATGAGATGCCAGAGTAGAGGTGGCAGAAGTAGCGGCTTGTTGCTGTGCACTGATGGCTCAGGCTTGTCAAAATAAAGACAGTGAATGCTGCCTGGTGTCACTGGGTTGTACTGGAAGGCACAGCGGCACAGAGCAACTGTCACTGTTGTCCCAACCAGGAACTCTCTCAGTGGTCCCTCAAATAGTGTGTCTAGTGTGGAGTTTTAAATTCATACAGCGGGTAGTAATGCTCCTCTTACTCCAAAAACGCCAGAAATATTTTTTAAAGAGCAATATTTTTTACATTTCAACCCTTTATATATGTTTTTATTAACAGCTGTTTTGGAAGAAGCGTCGTAACTCTTGTTAAACCTCACAAAGATCGTGGCTCAGAACCTTCTTTACTGTCTTATGAGGCATCTTTCTTAAGGTCTGATGCTAATACAACGCTGTACATTTAAGTAAAAAATTTTCAGGTGACTTGGCATGTTACAGTCTTTATAGAAACATTTTTTCCATATGACTTTTCTACATTTATTTCAATATACAAATGTCTGGAAACGTTTTTGTTTAAATAAACCTCAACTAGTTATTATATTCAAATATGGCTCCCCTTATGATATTTATAGACTAATTAAATGCTTTCTGGAACTTCATTGAATATTTATTTTGGAATAAGCTGCGTTTTAAAAAAAGATTTCCTGCATTTTAGAACTTTAAGATTGATTTTCTTTAGTAGTTTCAAGATTGTTGTCATTTTTTTTCATCTCCCACTGAGTGAAAGAACATTGGGCCCAAATGTATTTGGACTGCGGGAGGAAACCAGAAATCACAACGTCATGTTGGAGACTTCGATGAACTGGGAACTTAGTACTTCAGAACTTTTGAGACTTCTTAAGACGGTTTGTCTTGATTAGAGTTTGACAGGATCGTTTAAAGGATTATCTTTAAATGATAATTCAAATTTCTTATTCTAGTCCTGTTTTTAAATCAACAACAGAAAAAACAACAACAGCGTCCGTGTGTCTAAAGGTGTCAGACAGTGTTAACAAGCCCATCATGACAGACATCTGATGTAAGGCATTTCATCAAGAGCCAAAGATAATTGGCAGAAATATGCCTCATTTTCTTCATTAAACATCATTTTCTTGCCTCTATCATCGAGAAAAATACCTTGAAAATGCTTAAAACATCCAATACATTTTTGTTTCGGCTTTCTACTGTGATACCTACAGTTTATCAACAAAAACACAACGCATCTAAATAATGTAGCATTATCCCTTAATTGGGTGCTGGAAAAAGCTAGGAATCCTTACCTGTGCTCCTTTGCTTTTGCGCGACGAGCTGACAGCAGGATATGCAGGAGTGTTCAAGTCATCGGTGCTGATGTTGTCCAGGTTGTCACTCATTCCGCTGCTCACCGAGCTGCTGTCGTCCCAGCTGCAGGAAGACACAAACGCTCGGATTAGACTGGATGAGAAAATCTTTGGACTGATGAATCCTTCAAAATGTGACTGGACTCAGATGGTGATTCTTTACACCACGAAATGTGCCTCAACGTACGTTTTCAGGTAATAAATGATGTCAATTTACCTTGATTTTACAATGTTAGTTTCCTTATAATGTCTGGATATTGTCATGTTAATGCCGATACTCTTTTATTTTTACCAAAGTATGTGTCAAGTATTAACCTCTAGACTAAAGCAACATTGGTGTTTAAGTTTTAAATGATGAAGAAAAGCAACAACAGATTTCTTAATAAGTCACAATAATAATCCTTCAATAATCAAACACAATTCTCACGTACAAATTCAAACCCAATTTCTACACCTGAAAGTCATTTACACACACACTCTTGAACTCTTCCATTGTTTGTCAAACACACATTTGTTGGTGCTGATGGTTTCCACGACAACCCGGAGAGTCATTAGCGTCGATGATTGCATGGACCCACTTCACATTAAAAAAAAAACCCACCAGAATATGAACAGCTGTGATTTCTCTAAAGAAAAACTCATCTCGGAATCTAATCACTTTTTTTGTTCCTTTTTTTTCTGTCTGGAAGTTAATTCACGTTCATCATGGTTAATTACCCGGAGAGGAGGAAGGAACTTCAAACACAAGATGGAGATGAAAAACCCGTAAAAGGAAATGAGGATAATTCTAAAGTGAAAGATAGTTTGGTGATACAGGTTTTTGTTGGTGCAAAATATTAGTAACAATAAAAAGGATTTGAATAAATGGATCCAAAGGTTGTGTTGTGTCATCATGAGAAACATGACTAAAATATAAATCCAAATTTCTGTGTCCTCTCGTGAAGCCATAATCATTCAACCCTTTATCAAACAAGGCCGGTCACGACTCTATCATTACGTGTCACTCGCCAATTTCCCATCTTAACAACCCCCTTCCTTCCATCCTAGGATTCCATTTCCAAACCCAATTTAACAAAGCTTATCAGCAGAACTAGCTCGGAGATGGATCTTTTAAAATTGACTTGACCTCTCAAAGAAAAAGAAAAAAGTTTGTCATTACACAAGGACCAAAGGAGGGGTAAAAAAAAAGAAAGAACAATGGGTTGTCCAGCTCAATGCTGGTTTTATAATCAAGATTATTTTTTCTTATTATAATTGCGATTGAATCAAATTTTTTTATGAGATGGCTGAAAATAAATTACCTACTTTCTTTTTTTAAATTGAGGAAATATTTTCAGTAAAAGTGCAAATTGTTAATTAAGCCATAGATGTTAATAATAAACAAAGTTAATAGAAATTAGAGTCTTGAGTCCCATCAACAACAGCAATAAGTGCATGTACGGATAGAATATGAAATACAACTTAAACAGAATAGAAATTAAAGCCTATATTTGATTTCCAATATCCTACCCCAGGTATAAAGACCAAGAACTACATTATGGACATATTTGTGGGAGGAAACTGGAGTGCCTGGAGTAGATCCTCCAAAAACCTGTGAATGTGATTCTGCCACTGGCCTTATATGAACTAAATTAAAAAAAAGTCTAAATGTATATACTTTCAAGGTGAAATTTCACGTCGACCTCAGATGAGACTCGATGCTCGGGTCAAATCTATGGAATGAATCTTCTTGAGACTACAAGGCCCACTTTCTGTTCTCCGGCTGTCGAGAGAACAAGTACAATGAATATTGCATCGCATCATGTTTGCATGGCTGAGTAGCGTCGCAGCAATGCATTAAATGCACAGGGACAGAATGTGTATCTGCAGCTAAGAGGCTGAAATGGATTTTATTTTTAAATATTTTTTGTAGCCTGAATAAAAGGACTTCTGCGAGATTCACTTCAGATCATGTTCTTGGACGTTTACGTTTTAAACTGTTCTTAAATGAGACACAACACTAATATCCTCCCAAGCTTTCGACATGGTTTCTCATTGTTAATTTAGGAAGTTATGACACAAAAGTCCTCCACTGGCGTCCTCACCGGGAGGTTACCGAGTTCGGATGTGCTTTTTTGGAGCCAGAAGAGAAGGCGTGACGTCTTCGACTGCAATACAACGAAGGCGGAGTTCTGAGTATGAGAGGCTTTTCTTATCTTGCCATAGTTTTACCGTAACAAGATTTGTTTCTGTCCAGGAGAGAATGTCCTCGGTGCAGCAGCTGCATGAGCAAACCGTCTTCAACAAAGCTCTTTCAATCTTCATCGGCCGCGGTGACGACGGTCGATCGTGAGTCAACGATGACCTTACTCTGTGGTGAGTCATCCAGAGACGTACAAACTTTACCCTGTTTTATTGCTTTTTTAATATCACACCTTATGGATATTGCGGCTTCATTTGCGCAAACAAAACATATTAAATGACAAACAAAGTTGAAATAGAAACCCACTATATTGTCTCTTGACGACAGATGTTCTAAGAAAGCAATAATACAAGAATGTGTAGGAATATATTTCTAGGAAACGTGCACACAAAGAATCATTCACTTTCTCAAACATTCATCCAAATGATTATTATCTTGACACAGAGGTCATTTTCAAAGATCAGATAAAAATCTGTTTTATCAGCACAAAATCCGATTAACTAGACCAGAAATAACGTTAACTATAATCTCAATTATCCTTAAACTGATATGAGACATTATATGTTTGTTATATAAATTTAGATTTAAAATAATAAACTTTCTGGTCCTAAAAACATACAAAGATACAAAGTGTTGAGGCGTGGCAAGTTTCGCTCACAATGACTGAAGCCAGCAAAGACCACTGAGTATATTATTCAATTTAAAATGAACAATCATGATGTTTCATGTGTTACCCCCGTAACACCGTAAGTTAGGTAAAGGTTCATGAGTCGAGCTAAGAACCACAAAGAGTTGCATTCAAATATGTGGGAACTGGCTTGAGATCTTGGCTTGTCCAGCAGTTTGATCGACACTTAAAAAAAGCAGTGTCTTTGTAATAGCAGACCATAAGTAGAATCATATACAGTATGTATAAAGTATATTATAAAGACTAGTTACATTAATATATCATTTTTGGATTCATGTTTTTGGAGGTTAGTTATTAAAACACATCAATTAACAGTTTGGATTCATTAGGAAACATTTTGAAACTCGTAAATATAAAGTCAAGTTTCAATGGAGACGGTGTGAAGTTTTAAGTATAATCTTGTGTCGAGAATCAATCTCTGTAGTTTATTTCCGAGCGACTTAAAGGGAGATTGACCGAGTCATCATGAGCACAGTGTCAAAGATTAATTGTGTTTACAGATCATATCGAGATCACAAACATAGTGTCCATTTAAAAGATGAATCTACGAGCCTGAGAAAATAATCTCTAACAATCCCAATTAAGTAGCACTTGTTCCTCAACTAACCACAGTTTGTTAGCGACAGAGCTTCATCAAAGCCTTCAGAGAGACCACCGGCTCCACCACTACACTGTCATCCACACTTCTGACTCACCTCCAGATCCGATCCTCTCGCACCTAAATTCCAGCTGACTTCAGGTTTCTCATGGCGTCCAGAGATGATGCGAGGGAGAAAGAAAGGACCAGCTCACTCTTACACTTTCACTCCTCGCTGATGCTACAGCTGGCAGCCCCTCCTCTCCTCTCCTCTTTCTCTCTCTCTCTCTCTTTCTCTGGCATCCCTGTGCAGCCGGGACCGGCCGGCCCATCCTTGGAGAGACCACCAGACATGGCGTCAGCAGCAGGTTGCTAAGGGTCGGAGTGGAGGAAGAGGAAGGGGGACGGAGCGCTCGTGGCACAGATTGAGTTCTTTCTCTGCCAAAAAACGCGTCTGAGTGGAAGTAATTTGATGCATAATGCGTGAGGCTCAGGAGACGGACATCCTCATCAGCCGCACATGCTTAGAACACGCAGCTGCGGGAACAAGAGGATGAACCATGTTTTCTCGCTTGATCGCCAGGTTTTTTATGAGTCTTTTTTCTGGGAGGTAGAAGTTTGAATAAGTGATAATTCCAATGATATTCGTCATCATGTGTTTCTTCATAACAGTGAAACTGGAGCATGTGTGTTTTTATTTATTAAATATTATTTACTTTTCAAATAAATAATCATTGGTCACTTGATTTCCTGGAACTCCTGTTGTGTTATCAGTTTTATCTTGCCCTTTAAAGTATATACTTTATTGAATATTGTTTTGATTGTTTAAGCGCTTTGTGACCCTGGTCTGGAAAAGTGCTATATAATTTAATTTTTTTAATGAACAACAATATTTAAATCAATGTTCCTTCGTAAAGTTAAGTTGAACAAATAAATGAAATGAGTTGCCTATTTTAGTGTCTTTGCAGGTACTAGCATATGAGACTTGGCTCTACATTAACAGTATCACATTGACATATTTTTTATTAAAGTTAGAGAAAGTAGGGATGTTTTCAGGTTTACAGCAGAGCGATCTTGTGTTTGCCGATTTTTATCACTTAATAAGGGCACCGTTTTCTTATTTAAAAAATTATTTTATGAGGTGAAAGATGGGACTATTAGATTACTAGATTATTGGATCCATTTTTCGTCTTTGTTTATTAAAATAAACTAGAGCTGAGAGATATTCACGACACCTTAGTGTGGTTTCCCATCATATTTTCCATTTATCTCATAAGAAGTCTCATTAGATCTAACGGAAGAGATGGTCTGTTTCTTACTCTTTGCTTTTCTTTTATTGTGGTTTTATTTTGTATAGTTACTTCCTGTTTCCTCCCTTTCCTCCCACACGAATCCTGACTAACAACACACGGCTGGAGATGATCAGTAAACACCTGCAGCATAAGAACCCTCAGCTTCCAGACCAGTTTGGTGTCGGATCAAATTTCTGTTTATGGCTGCCTTGTTTTGGTTGTTTTGTGTGTTTGTAGGACTTGTACTTTTTCCTTCTTGCCTCAGTGCCTCAGTATTTTAGGTATTGATCGATCCTTGCAAGAGTTTTGACCTCCGTGTTTTCTTTTCAGTTTTTTCATTTTGTGAGATATTGGACTTTGTTTTTGTGTAAGTCTGGTTTATATATTTGTCTACATCTATATTTTATTATGTCTTTGGTCAGCTTGAGAGCTTTCACCGGCACTTGGGTTCCACTCCGTAGAAAAAACAACCTCTAGATAACTCCAAGTTAAAAAAGAAACCTCAACCAGCCACATCATCAAACCAACCTACATTTTCACCTTCATTTTGACTTGACCTTAATACAGCATTATCAGATAAAAGGTTCCCAAAGATTTAAGTGGTTATATTCATGTCTCCTTTTAACCGAAATGTTTTCCGGTTTTCTATTCATATTGGGCAATATATGTAAAATTAAAGGGTATCAAGAAAGGTTGTTCTTTTTAAATCCGAGTAAAGATAGTTAGGAGCCATATATGATTGTGTTTGACAAACCTGGTCATAATCTATCTTCATCTTAGAGTAAAATAATGTGCGACTCAAAGAAACAAAGTGGTTCTTACTGAAGATCCATTTATTTTTCAATTGATGTTGTTCAAAGTGTTCATTTTCTATAAACCTTTATTCAGATCATGAGCACTTTATTTTTCAAGTAAAATATTTTTTCTGGCCACTTTCCTGCTTATATTAATGAAGATTATATAACATTTGGTCATTCCTTTGAGAATAAAAGTCAACTTTAGAGTTTTACAGCCTTGAAGCGACTTCTTCCATATTCAGGTCGATCAGGAGAACCAATAAAAGAACCTCAAGATCATGACACACTTGAGCGAAACTCATTTAAAGAGGGTTTATTAGGTCTTTTATGTGCTCATAAATTGGTGTTTAAACAGCCATCAGCATCTGCATGGTGATGTCAACAGCTGCCCTCAAGATTCCAAGACAGCTGGTTGCAAAAGAAAAAAAAAAAGTTCATCCAATTATGCCTAAAGTTTTCTACGGAGAAGGAACCGAGATCTGAGAGGCACAACTTCTGGAAAGCAGAAATGCTGAAGTGCGGAAGTTTCCGATGCAGCAGCTGGAATAATGACTGTCATTGTCATTGATGGCGAGTTGAAATCCTTCCGCTCAAAAATCTTTCCTTACAGAAGCGGCGACAAGCCAAGCGCCTCATGTCTGCTGTCAGATCCTGCCGCTCACAAACATACATGCAGATATCTGAGGACACGCTTCCAACAAAGTCCAGGACACGCTCTGCCTTTGTAACACACACACACACACACATTTACAATCCCCAAAAGCTTGCTTCTCAAACATGCCCAAAAGAAATGCAGAGCTAGCTGCCGTCGTCCACTCCTCAAACAACACATCCAGGATGCTAAAAGCGAAGCCTTTTATTTATTCATGCCTCTGCGGAGATCGAGGAGCCTGTCGGTGTCAAAACACTTTCCCTGGGCATCGTTTTCTGACAGCAAGAGCACAAACACGCGCTTATCTTTTGTTGCCTGACAAAGGCATATTTTTAGAGAGCGGCTTTTATTCGGAATGCACAATTGTTTTGGGGATAAAAAATCTAAAAGAAAAAGGCCAAATTGTAGTTTCCACCATGAATTAAAACCTGATTTCCTTTGTGTTCGATAACAGTTTTGTCTTTTCTTTAAAGGTAAATCAGAGATGTTTTGCTTTTGAATTACGACGACAATGGACCAACAAAATGTATAAAGAACAATAAAATAATATGTTCTACAAATACTTTTATAAAACCCTTTTTATATGCAATTTTATTCAGTTGACCTGTGTTTGTATTGTATGATCGTTAATTGTATGGCATTTTCAATGTACATTTTCAATATCTTGCAGTTGCTTTAACTTGAGTGTCAGTTTCTAATGGTTTTAAAACAATAGCAACTCTAAAATGACACATAATAATAAACTGACATGTTGAAGTTAAATAATTTTACAAAATTACAAAAACAAACAAGCGTTTTGTGCATAAATTGTCCATTTCTAGCTTGTCAAAAACATTTAAAACTATTAGGGTTTTGAGTGAGACGAACACATGTAAAGCACATCACGAAAATAACATCTCTTTCTAATTCAATTACAACTTTTGATTCAATAAAAAGTAAAACTGCTGTCTCTTCAACTCACTCCCTCTCAGTGAACTCATCTCGGTAGCGAAGTGCTTTAAGCATGTCTTTACATTTCATTTCACATCAATGGAAAAACTCTGCTTTCGTGCTTTTAGAAACCAAATTATTTTACGGAAGCGCGCTGAAGATTCACCGTTTACTGAAAAGCCTCATTACTCTTGACACCTGTGCAGGTGAATGAGGTTAAAGTGCGTCTACTGTCATGACACCTGTCTTCTAGTGGTGATATTCCAGAAATAATAAGATTTGAAGAGTCATAACCATCTAAAATGTGTATGTGGAATTCAATTGCAGGCGAATAATCTTTAAAAAAAAGGGATTAATATTCAGGATTTCCAGAAAAATTATGGGAAATGAACCCAATAACCTCATACTTTTTACCTTTCAGTACCAAGTACTTCAACATTTTTTTATCCTAAACGACAACAATTATTATCCATGTATATTTATATAACTGTGATAAATAGAAAATCCTTCTTGTGCCTATTTTGGAGCAAACTTTTCCGTAAAGTCATGGAAAAAAGTCAGGCTCAGGTCGATCTCATTGCACTTTAATACCTTAAAGGGCTGAGCTTCAGGGGAAGGAAGCTAGAAGGCGTAACCCGGGAGATGAAGGGAGCCATGTAGCCAGATTGGTGGTGAAGCCTGGCTAGCAATCTTCTTCCTGAAAATAATTCTGCCCTGAGCTTTGTCACCTGACAGCTGGGAGCAGCAGCTAAGCTCCTGACTATCATGTCTGCCTCAGACCAGGGGACACATTAAAAGAGCAACTTTGGGTGTTCGGGAACTACGCTCGCAGATTCCAGGGGCGAAGGCAGGATGAAGGTAAAAAACATCCGAGTTCAAACTTTTTGCAGAAGCGGTTAATAAAAAATATTTCCTCATCGTCCTCGAGGCGACCGAACGTATCACAACTCGCCGCAGAGAAGAAGATATTTTTCTGGAAACACAGTGGAAGACGCTTGAAGGGAAATATATTCTTATATTGTGAAGCAGATATTCTTCAAGAGACAGTTCATAGGGTCCATTTATTCTTCTCCCGTCTGTCGGGTCGGTGGACTGTCAGGGCTGACGGGCGGAGACAGTCAAGGGCACGATGATCTGCCGCTCGCCGACTCAGGTCCGGCCTGTTTTGACGCTTGGACGATCACAGATATGGATGAATCGGCCGCTGGCTGACAGGCCCGGGCTCGCTGTTGTGACGGCCGGGCCTGTCAGATGGAGCACGTCGAGGAAGAGGAAGTAACGATTGCGTAATCGGAATGTGTGGAAAATATCCAAGATAGAGGAGCTTTCTTTGTAGATTTAAAGACCAGGGTTTATTATTATTATAGTTATTATTAATCATGTCAAGTAAAAACAAGTTTAAATACTTAGCTTGTGATACTTTTATTATACTTTTTATGATACTTTCCATCCATCCATCCATCCATCCATCCATCCATCCATCCATCCATCCATCCATCCATCCATCCATCCATCCATCCATCCATCCATCCATCCATCCATCCATCCATCCATCCATCCATCCATCCATCCATCCATCCATCCATCCATCCATCCATCCATCCATCCATCCATCCATCCATCCATCCATCCATCCATCCATCCATCCATCCATCCATCCATCCATCCATCCATCCATCCATCCATCCATCCCCTCTCTCTCTCTCTCTCTCTCTCTCTCTCTCTCTCTCTCTCTCTCTCTCTCTCTCTCTCCCTCCCTCCCTCCCTCCCTCCCTCCCTCCCTCCCTCCATCCATCCATCCATCCATCCATCCCCGTCTCTCTCTCTCTCTCTCCCTCTCTCCCTCTCTCCATCCATCCATCCATCCATCCATCCATCCATCCATCCATCCATCCATCCATCCATCCATCCATCCATCCATCCATCCATCCATCCATCCATCCATCCATCCATCCATCCATCCATCCCCGTCTCTCTCTCCCTCTCTCCATCCATCCATCCATCCATCCATCCATCCATCCATCCATCCATCCATCCATCCATCCATCCATCCATCCATCCATCCATCCATCCCCCTCTCTCTCTCTCTCTCTCTCTCTCTCTCTCTCTCGCTCTCTCTCTCTCTCTCTCCCTCTCTCCCTCCATCCATCCATCCATCCAATACATGTGATGTGCGATGAAACGTGACCTTAAAGGGCAACTTGAAAACTATTCTAGATGGTGCTCTTTTAAAGTACATTTCCCCGCCTATACCATGATGATGTTTATTATGCTCCTTGTTTATATACGTATGAAAACAGATTTTAATTATATACATCATACAGAATAAATGTAATTATTAAAAAACTAAAGGAGAACAACCCGTCCTCTGCACCAAAACATCAGAGACACTTTCTACCAAATGATCACAAACATACACAAATAAACAATAAATGAAAAAAATAAAATAAATAATAATAATAATAACCTTAAAATGTCCAGAGCATGAATCGAACTGGCGAACTCTCACGTCCTCAAACTTCCAAAAAAAACTGGTGCGTGCTAACAATAGAGCTTTTGTCCGCAGGTGAATGTTAACCATTAGGTATAGCAACTACCTTTATTCTCCGCTCTCGTAACCTCTCATTCGCTGAGATTTCAGACGAGGGAGAACGTCCCTATCCCTAATCACTTCAAGACATGGTCACGATGAGGGACTTACTCCATCTTCAACGTTTGAAACATGCATCAGGAGAGTTTAGTTTTTAAATGAGTTGCCATTTAACATCATCTTGATGAAGTTAGTACTGTAGCCGATATTTTGACTAGAAATGAGAAACATTTTTCAAGGACAATCAAGGCTCCTTAGTCCTGACAATGACTGGAACATTAAAGCTGACTTATAATGCAACCACATGGTCCTGGTCTCTCACCCGTCCCTGAAGCTAATGCTTGTCCCAAGGTCTGCTTTCCAAAAACTTAAATTTACCGATCCACACAAAAAGGTTCTGACCCATCCTGGCAGTTCAATTCTCACTGAGGACGAGAGCAAGTCGACGACCTCCCTCGTGGACCTTATGCTTCCTTCCTCACCGGCGGAGTTAAGTGTCAGCGAAACAATGCGAGCCGCGTCCTCACCTGTCGACGTCGCCCGGCGTCTCTTTGCTCCCCCGCTGGGACAGTTCTCGAGCAGTGGCCGCCTCTGATGCTCGGCCAGTGTTGCGCGTATACAGATGGAGGCCGCCGTCTGTCAGGTACCTGGGAGGAAGGACGGGTCAGAGCGAACCCTTCGTGAGGTCGTGAGACTGACGCTTGAGAAGCGAGGATAGGACGGGAATGGAAGGGGGTGCTTTGAATAACGGGGTGTTTCAAAACATTTTTTTTGTTTGTGTCACATTAGATAATTGGTTAAAGGCAAAGTAAAACGTTTTTTTTTTTACTGTTTTCTTAATCCACTTCCCTCCGTGTCAATATACTGTAGTAATCATTTTGAGATGTTTTTGGCCATGTTTTTGATCTTTAAAAACAGGCTTATTAATTATAATATTTTATTTTCCAGAGGCAATGTCAAGAGATTTTTAAACCCTTCATTATTTTTTAAATATTTCATTATTCACGCAAAATAAGTGTAAAATATAATCCTATTAAATTTGTATTAAGTATTAGTCAGCGATTAAAAAACTCATTATATTGATGAACAAGCATTTTCAAATGTGTTCCTGATTTAAGTCTTAACCCCTGTATTGTCTCTGGGTCAAGGTGACACAAAGGCCTGAATACAAATGTGTTTGTGGTATCCCTTGTGTTATCTCAGGGTCAAGGTGACCCGAAGGCCTGAAAACAAATGTGTTTGTGGTATTCCTTGTGTTATCTCAGGTTCGAGGTGAATGACCTCCCTGGCTTCCATGAATACATATGCAACGGTGGAGGTCGTTCATCTTAACCCAGAGACAACACAAGGGATATAACAAACACATTTGTTTTTTGGCCTTCGGGTCACGTTGATCCAGATACATCATGCTCAAGTCCAGTGTTAAACGCAAGACAACATGCTAGTTATGAAGATTTATATATTTAAATCTCAATTTTTAATGTTGAATGTTAAAACTTTATTTTTTTTATTTTTTATTTAAAGCATTGATTTTTAAATAATCAAATTAAACATTTTACATATTGAAGGTTAAACTTGATAATATTGTAGAATTAAATTAAAATATTTCTGTATTAAAGGGAAGCATTTTCTTTGTCCAACTCAAGCCAAAACTTTACACATACAAGTTACAGGACAAACAAAGCATTATTTTTACGCAGCCTTACATCTTTACATTTCTGATGATGACTAATTCATTTTTTTAATTAAAAAACATTTAATAATAATGTCATGTTAACAAAAAAAAAAAATGTATTACTTATTTAATCAATCAAATGGTGGATATCGGCACAAACGTAACCATCATTTGTTTTTATTTCCTTTAATAAAGTAGACGTTGCTTCGGCTTCTCGGAAGTTTGAAAACTAACTATGTGGTCCTGATCAAATGTTGTATCACTGCAGCTGCACTTCAGGTTAGAGGAAAAAGAAAGGATTAGTCAGCAGCCAGAGGGAGGAGGAAGCCCACATGCTCGCTGCTCTTCATCCTACCCGCATGTGATCTCATCCATCCGGCTGCTCTTGGCCAGGACGTCCCCATCACTCATGTAACCTGCCACCTCCATGTGCTTCCTTCCTTCCAGCCCTCTTTCTCCCTTCTCCCCTTGCTCCACCTCCCGCGCCGCTGCCCGCCTCAGGGGTGCGCTGTACACAAACCTGGAGGGGTCAGAGTGGCCACTGTAGCGCCCCCCGGTGGTGCCGGCGCCAGTCGTGCCGGCGCCGGCGGCCGTGCCGGCCCTGGGCGGCGGAGCGTAGCCGCCGGGCATGGAGGGGGCTTCGCCGGCCTGAAGACGGGGGGTCTGAGACGGACCCAGACGCCAGGCCATCGGGGAGGAGCGGGTGGCGAGGGCGGGGAGACTCCTGCCGTTGACCTCGGTGGTCACCGTGGTGTCAAAGGTCGTCTCCAGGGTACTGTGGACACACACGCAATTAGTTACTATGGGTTTTTGTAAACTGATTCATGGTTTCATTTTGTTTATTTGTTTTGAGAGAATCTATGGAAGTATATCAGTATGATCCCATCATAATATTGAAAGATACAATTAAACATTTTAAATGAAAAGTTGTTGAGTTTTATTTAATGTATTGAATTCAATAATTTGTATATTGAAGAGTTGAATTTTTGTTGTTGTTGAGTAATTGATTTAAAAAAATTAAATATATTCAAAAATGATCTTTTTTTATATATATATATATATATATATATGGTATAATAGTGGCAACATTAAATATTGAAATCAAAAGATACGAAGATAAGAACAAATAATACAACATTTTGGAAAAATATTATTGAACAATTGGAATTAAAATATCAAACTCTTTATTTAAAAATGTATTAATTTCAATATAATATATAATATACAATATATATATATAATACAATATACAATATAACACATATACTGTATATGTATATACAGTATATATATTATATTTATTTTTTTCCTTTTTTTTTAATTTACATTATAAAAAAAACAAGTTTAACCTTTTAATAAATAAATAATGTTATACAATGATTCAATAAAATCAAACGTACCCTTTCAATATATAAATAATTTAGTACTATTTTTTCAATGCTTAAAAATCAACAACATTGAAAAAAAATGTTTCAACATTTAAAATGTTATATTCAACCATTCAATATTCTGAAGCCACTGATATACTTCCATATAAACCCAGAAACCACCCAAAAAATGTGGATAAAAACAAGAAACAGAAGATTATGTTCATTCCTGATCTGCATCACTTGGTGTCTCTTGAGCAGCAGCAACTCAAGAGTAAAAACAAGATATTGACTTTCATTTGATTGCATACATTCTTATATTATATATTATATTTATTCATCGATTTCTTGCAGAGATTTTCAGAATGTGCTCTGTATCCTGGCTAGCTGAGACAAATATTTCTATTCTATTTTTAAACAACAATATTGTTGCTTTATTTGGTCAAGAAGGATCTTTTCTACCGTGTTATTATATTTTTGTTGTCCTCGTTGCTGACACGTCTGCCCTCAGACTGAGAGCTCTTCTGTTTGAAGGACGAATCATTGACGCATAAGGATCAGACGTATTACCTCGTTGGCAGTGAAGTGACACTTGATGTTTACATTGTGTTTGAGTGTGCGTGGGTTTCCTAGAGTGCAGTTTTCTTCCCTGCATTAAGTGCAGGGAGGATGCAGTCGCCCGTGAGGAGGCCTGTCAGAGGCAGAAGTGTCCGTCAAACAGCAAAAATAAACTTTTGAAAGAAATAAAATAGTTTGAGAAGTTCTTCAAGCTAAGGTTCCTAAAAGAACTTAATGATTTATGCTCATAATAATTGGGACAAGATATATACTTCAGTTCCAACATGTAGCCGCTCTCGATCAACAAAAATAGCTAATGTCAAAAAACAAACAAATGTATTTTGCATGTATTAGTTCTTTGGCGTACAGACCAATGAGTAAACTAGCATTGGAAATGACAATAGAATAACGGCACTCACTTGAGCAACATTTTTGATAAAGCTTACTTAATTAATAGTTTAAATATCAGAAATTAAACTTTATTAAATTCATTATATAAACAGGTTATAATTATATTTTTCATTTTATTGTTATTCTTTTTTTCAACAGCTGAAGATTTGAGAAAAATCTCAATTTATATTAAAATTAAAATATGGTGTCTGTTTGAATCTTCAACTAATCAGACTGCTTTAGAAAAAAGTTACCCTTTACTTTCTAAAGATATCGACAAAATATAAAATAAAGATAAATGTCAATGTCTCTTGATCAGAACAAACATTTCAACTCTACACTGTAAACTCTGTAAACTGCATGTCAAATAATAACAACAATGTTATAATTGTAATTTTGTTAAATATTTATCATTTATTCAGAAATAGTTGGTCATATTTAATTCTTAAGAAAAAGAAGACTCGCTTCTAAACAGTTGTAATTATAAGTGCAGAACATGATGGATATAAAAATTAAAATCTTTGCAAAATAGACAAATATTTTGAGATAACTCGAGATAACGGTTAAAACCAAAAATGTCACAGTTTGACAGTTTTGTCAGCTATAAAATCAGTGTGGTCATTATTTAAGTTATATAAAAGTCAACAAATCATCAATAAAGCGGATAAAAGGATCTTTGAAAAGAAAAAGGCTGATTTAGCACCCCTTGCTGGAAGACAGCGGTACTGCAGGACGCAAACCCTACAGCTTCATTCCCGTTGATGCTCTTCAGTTCTAAGAGGATCAGAACCATTAAGAGAAGGAACTAAGGAAGGTTTCTGATTCTCTTCCAACTCCTTGTGTGTGGAGGACGGATCTGCCTCTCATGCTTGTGTGGGTTTACTCCTCGCACTCCGGTTTCCTCCCACAGTCCAAAAAACACACAACGGTAAATCAGGCACCATAAGTTGACCTTAGGTGTGGTTGGTGGATTTTTCTCCGTGCGTCTTGTTCAGCGTGTCCCCTGCCTCTCACCCTGAGTAGCTGGAACAGACACCAGGCTGTAAGAGGTACTGTAGGTGGTCATAATGTGGTCATAATGTTTCTGCGAGTCTTAGTTGCGAGCAACTGTAAGAGAAGTTTGAGTCACAAATAGAAGTAGGCGAGGAACGGCGAGCGTCTATTTGTGTGTTCGCAGAAAGGCCAGGGAGGACGAACACAACACCCGAGCGATAACAAGTGCCAACACACGAGAGGCGGCAGTGCCAACTGCAATCATGACGCATCTCCATCATCACCTCCCGCATGCTCGGCCACACACCAACCAGCACTTATCGATGCTGGGAAAACACACATGAACCTTATGTATTTATAGTTTAAGTACATTTTATTTAGAGGTATTTTTTCAAACTGTAAATATGTTGGAATATCTCAAGCCTACTCCTGGTATCAGAGCCTCATTAGAAATTGAATTATTTGACTGTTTCTTATGCAGATAATCTGGTCAATAAACAAAATATGCCCTTATGAAGACGCTAAAAAAAAACCAAACAGAAGTCGGGTTTTTTTTGTTGTTTTTTTTTCCAGGTTGGCCAGGAGCTCGCCGTGAAGAGAACCAGTGTTGACAGAGGAGAATGGTTTGTTGCTGAGTCATGTCTAATAGCAAATACCCTGGAATTTAATTCGGAGGTCAGTGAGTTTGTAACTAGCTTCAGCAAAAGGAAATTGTAATTTTTGCAGGAAGTAGAGTGAAATGAAGTCATTAAAACTCTTGTAGATATAAAGTAATGCTTATTAATATTAATTTCTTTTTTTGATCAGGCAGATGTAAAGTTGTGTTGTTTGTCGCGCAGCATCCCTCACTTCAGATGTGTGACCATGAGCTCCGTGTCTCTCTGGATTAAATGTAGCGTCAAGACAATAACGCCTTATTGATCGCGCCTCCATGCTGCAGACTTCTGTCAGGGGCGAACAAACACACCCTTCCAAACACACACACACACACATACACACACACACACACACACACACATGGGGAGACAACCATCTGTCTCCTGTTGGCACCGGCGACCACCATCTTCCTTAGTAAATGGGGCAATGCGCAGGAAAATGATAGACCTGGGGTGGAAGAGGCAGACGGCCGGGGACACACACACACACACAAAGACACACACACACACCAATGTATCTCATTCTATCTTGCGTCTGGAGCCCGTGGCTCGACAACATGATCGTTTATTAAGGTCTGTCCTCACCCAAACGTCAGGCTGCTGCTTTCTAATTAAATTGAGGAAATGTGCCCGAGTTTAATAACAAACACGAGCCTATTAAAGCGTCGACACATCAACGTATCCATTCGGTTTGATGAACTACACACACAGAGAGAATTCTTAAACTCACTCAATACTTAAACAAACAAAACAAGACTCGTTATTGTCACTTCTGCAAAACACTCAACCCCAAATAATGTGTAGTAAGTTTAGTACAATTATAAACAAGTGGCAGCAGAATAGTGCTTCTTTTTTTTTTAAAGATAAATTATATTTTCAAAACATTTTCAGACATAATATTCAAGTTTTTTAGAGATAAATGATATTTTCAAAAAATGTTCAGACATAATATTCAAGTTTTTAAAAGATAAATAACATTTTCTGAGATAATATTCAAGTTTTTTAAAGATAAATAACATTTTCGTAACATTTTCTGACATAATATTCAAGTTTTTAAAGATAAATGTCATTTTCATACCATTTTCTGACATAATATTCAATTTTTTTTAAAGATAAATTACATTTTCATAACATTTTCAGACATAATATTCAAGTGTTTTAAAGATAAATGACATTTTCATACCATTTTCTGACATAATATTCAATTTTTTTTAAAGATAAATTACATTTTCATAACATTTTCTGACATGACATTTAAGTTTTTTAAAGATACATATTCAATTTTCATACCATTTTCTTACATGACTTTTAATTTTTTAAAGGTGTTTAATGGTTTTTAAAAATGTAATGAATGTGTTTTTTTACTCCTTGTTTTGATTGTTCCTGAATGGAATTTTCACTTTAAACAGAATTTTTTTGTGAGAAGAAACTGTCCAACTGTCCTTTTAAACTAAAGTCAAAAATCACTCTCAGACTCACTTTCTAACTCAACAGACAAAAGGAGACGAAACTAACTCCGATCTGTTTTTGTTGAGCTCCCTCTCAGTGAACTCATCGCTGCAGCTACATGTATTTATCAGAACATTTCTATCGTTCTTCTTTCAAAACATGTTTAAAGTTTTTTTTACAATGGAATCAAGCGTTCAGGAGTTATTGTACTGATGGTTCAACTCTTTGCTCATGAGCAGGTGAATCTAGTCTGTGTTTACGGTAAAAAATACCGTAATGATTGTTATACGATGATGAAATCCTGTGTCTCTATATTTTCTTGACAAATGGAATTTGAAATAATGTTCAATATCAACTCATTCTTTTGTCCTCGTTCGATTCCTTTACAAAACCCTGAGACAACCGGAAGTGAGATTCTGACAAAGCCGTGTTTGAACGCTGGTCACAGAGTGAAACGCGCATCTCATGCCATCGCACCTAAAAATAAAGGAGTGAATCATCTCCGGAGCAGATGGCGGCTTCAACCCCGCACTTCAATGTCCAACAATAGATGCAGATAGATTCCAAAACGCTGCCTCGCCCAGGAAGATTCAGAAGTGTCAGCCTCACTTCTGTCCCCAGAGGAGTTGCATAACAGCGTTACTGTGAAGGTGAACGACTCTCATGGTATTTTGAAGGTAACAATGCATCGAAAATATCTGTAAAAAGGGAGGCTTCAGGCTACACAGAATCGCAGTTACAGCACCCTGACAGTAGGTGGAGATGTTGAGTGAAAGCATAGAAGAAAAAAAATAACTCAAATAACTTGATCAGAAAACAGCGTTCTTGTTTGTTTTCAGAGA
Source organism: Callionymus lyra (assembly GCF_982586985.1). Taxonomy (NCBI): domain Eukaryota; kingdom Metazoa; phylum Chordata; class Actinopteri; order Syngnathiformes; family Callionymidae; genus Callionymus; species Callionymus lyra. The sequence goes on from NC_141820.1 coordinate 19,363,832, forward strand.
TAATATATGAAACTTACATTTCTTAATATGGTTTTGTTGCTGTGACAAGTTTTAAGAAACTATGAAGTTTTCTTTAAAATGTATTAATGAAGAAAGAAATCTGAGAGTCAGTCAGTGAAACTGATGCTTCCTCTGGATACTTGAACTAAAGGCGAGTTCTGGTCCAAACCTGTGGCTGATTTGTGTCCCGCGAAGACTGGACATGGTTTCCTCCAGGTTCTGTCGCAGGTCAGCGATATTCTTAACAGTCCTCATGCGTCTCGCTTCAGGGTCCTCGCCTGGAAGACAAATAAAACAGGATTCAGGCAGTTGTTTGTCAGAAACATAAAAACCCAACAACAATAAGAAAAAGGATTTGGACAGGACTTTCTTTCACTGATCAATATTATTGATGATCAAATTGATGTTTTCTTTGAGATGATAAAACATATATTTGATGATAGAAAAGCCAACGCTCTTTCAGTCGCCATGACAACATCAAACCTCACTGTAGATCAGTTGATCATGTAGAAAAATCAGGCAGTGATATTCATATTCCTGTTCTTCATGTTTATATAATTGCAGTGTATTTTATTATTTATTGTTTATTTATTCAATATTCATGACATTTTTTACGCCTTTACTATATTCCTATTGCAATCATTCAAAATGTTCTTTAATACAAAAATGTAACCTTAAGAAAACTAATGAAATAAATAAAATAAACACTATAAATCTTTTCTACCTACCCCTGAGAAATAAGGTTTATATATATATATTTAATCTTTATTAACGTATAAAACAAACAAACATAAACAAAGATACAATTAAGACAAATAAAAATATAGAAAATCTAGATTAGTGTTTTCAAATGAAGGTACAAAAATAATTATTAAGTATAATTGTAGAAACAACTTTAAATAATACTTATTTTAAATGAATAGTAATAAAAAAAAAGTAGTAGTTTGGAGGATTTATTGAAGTACAAAACAATCATTGAGTTTACTCTGACCAAAAAGCACAAAAACTAAATTCTTATTAAAGAGCTTTTAAAACTTCATCTTCACACGCCGTTCCGTCAGAACCACACAAAGCACTTTCGATCCGTGAACTGATTCTGTGTCGGTGCTCATCTTGTTGACGCAGCTCTGGATTGTAAAGATACTCTTAGCAACAAAAAAAAATGAAACCACGCTGTTGCTTCACGAGCAGGAGAAGCTCAGTGTCACGGGATTATTCAGGCGGGGTTAGTGATGTGATGAAAAGGGAGCAAGTGGGGTCAGTTCAGGGCAGCAGCTGTCACTTGAAACTGTCCCTCAGAGAATTATGAGTTAAAGCCCACTTCACCAGTGGGACCAATGGAAGAGATGGTTGTGGAGTCTTTTATTCGTCTTTATGGTGCTTCACCGACACCTCGATACCTTTCATTTATCACAGAGTCTTTCTCTGACTTTCTAAGTTAATGCACCAAATGTCTGCAGGAGAAGTAACTCTTTTTGCAACATTGAGATTACACTGTTTTAACACTAGAGGGCGACAGAAGAAAAACAGTCAATTTCACATAGTAAGTAAGTAAGTCATTTTTATTTATATAGCGCTTTTCCAGACCAGGGTCACAAAGCGCTAAGACAATATTATACAGTAAAATGATCTTAAATGTATCAAAAATTGAAAAAGAATATGACAGTAATAATAATAACATGATTATTAATGTCTAAGAGTAAAAAAGTAAAACAATAAAAAAAAACTTTTTTTTCTGAATACAAATAAACACAATAATAATAATAATAAATTGTAATTTTTTAGCAGAAAATGTGTAAATGATCATTTAAATAGATTATTGGTAAATTTATTAACATTGTGGACAAATATATTTATATTTTTTGTCGTTTTTCTTAATTTAAACATATTCCTGTAAAAAAAAAAGGCATTAAAAACTAAAATATGTTTGGATGTTAACTCTGGGACGAGGGATACAAAAAAACTAATTTGAGGTAAACGGGTAAACTGGGTCACCCTGACCCAGAGAAAGCATTAAGGTTGATGAAAAAAACAAATCTACAACCATTAGATTGATTGACTTCATGGATAAACTATACTACTCACATTGGTATATTTTTTTGGAGATAATACCATCTTAGTAAACTTGGAAAGTAAATTATAGCGATGCCAGGGGAAAAGGATGAAGGAGAATAGTGTCTGATCAGCACAGATTAATGAAGCACTTGCTAAGAAAAGTGCATAGAAAGACATCAAAAGTTAATAAAAAACACTTTTTTTCAGCTCGTTTCATTTTTACTTGCTGGGCTCTTTAATGGAAGCTCCAGCTCATGAGTTTTATTCCCGTCTCAATCTCTGGCACGACACATTTATTTTTCCCTCTCCTGTTGTCTTTCAGGAGTGGTGCCAGCAGAGAAGAGTTTTGTCAAGTGGAGCCGTGAGGCCGCGGACCGACACTTCAAGCACATCGAGAGGCTTTGAAGAGGCGTGTGTGCGCATGTATCGATTCGGTTTGTGCGTGACAGACCAGTTCCACAGGATTCAGAAAGTCATTACGATGGTGTATTTGTGCGATGACCTTGGAAACCATAGCAACAAGAACCTTCGGTTTGCAAGGTATCACAGCAGTGTTCTTCAAATGCAATTCATTGACTCAGCCTGCAGATAAATAAAAGTATTTGTCGGTCAACTTTGATCCAAGTCATTAAACTTCGTCTTCAGTTATGAAACAATAATAGAAAAAGGTCATTCAGGGTCTCAAAAAAGAAATTGTCCGTAGGTATGAGTGTGTGTGTGAATGGTTGTGTGTCCTTGTGTGCCCTGCGACACACTGGCCTCCTGTCCAGGGTGTCCCCCGCCTCTAGTCTGATGACAGTGGTAAAGGCTCAAGTGAGAAAATGAATGACTTTTTGAAAACACATTCAATTATTTTTATAAAATGATGAAGTAACATAACAACCCGATAAGCACTGAGACCGTGCATACCTCTGCCAAGGAGCTCATATCCCTGTAAAAACAAATTTGAATCTATAAAACAACTTCGTTGATCATTATTGCCTCAAATCATCGACATAAGAAATGTTGTACCTGCAGGACTTAATATCATATATTTATTATATATATAAAAGTTCAATTAATTATACAAAACTCATCACTCTAATCACCAATAGTTGATTTATTTTACTAATCCCATCGTACCCAATGTATATATATATATTTTTAATTCGGAGTGAAAACTGATCCAATAAATATATTTGTGTTATTATTTTCTTATTAGATAGATAAATAATCCTTATTATTCATTATATTGTCTCAATAAATAAACACATTTCCTCGGAAATGTGTTTAGAACATTTGGTTAAAAAACACAATATGGAGTTTCTGTGTTTAACTGAGAGCCATGATGCATTCAAAGAAACATGATCATAAGGAGAAAATCATGGTTCATACAAATAAAATTCCTTTTTTCCAAAATGTGTCGCATCTGCCTCGTCACAGCACTCTGGGTACCAAGTTCAAGACAACTGCAGAACGCACACAAAATTAAATCAGTAAATATTTTATGAACCTAACACACAACTTTTTGATGTTGAGTGCCATTGAAAACAAACCTACGCTGAAGCAAACATAAGCTGCGCCAATAAAACGTTACCCATTTAACGCAGACGGACTGAATCAACACTGGAGTTCCACAAGTAACTAATTCAAACTAATTGCAGTTTGACTTTCAGAAAGAAAAAGCAGCAGATTGGTCAACATTTGTTCAAGGTTCCCGCTGAAGAAAAACTGCTGCAACAGTAAAGCAACTGTGTTTACACACACAAAAAAAAATCCTAAAAAATGTCTTGTATCTTTTAACAATTTATACGCCACGTCTTTCTGATCCGGAGCTTCAAAAGTGAGCTACTTGCAGAAAACTGGGTCTTAAATTGTGTGAATGAAACATTACACACACAAGTTACAGCGCACACACACACACCCTACGCACCCACTTAATAATGCATGTTAGCTGCAACTCTTTCCAGCTAAAAAGTATTAGGGCGCCATCCCGAGCGTGTAATCATTATACACTCGGATGGCAGCCTACTTTTCACACTCATCCAGAGGAAAAGCGTGAGCTGGATCCGCTCGCAGCAGCATTTTTAATTCAGCCTTATGAAGTTTTGGCCGTCAGTAGGCGTCTCACTCTTATTACGCCCGTTTGTTAATACACCGATTGCTGCCCGAGCTTTAACTTTATCCGGTCTGCCTCGCAAAATGCCGTCCGGACCTGTCGCTTGCTGATGATGTCACACTTTTTTTTGGTTATCCTTTGAAACCTCAAGTGAAAATATGACATCAATAAAAGAAGATCCAGGAGGAACATCTAAGGGTCTCATGTACTAACAGGTTGGACCTACTTTTCCAATTCAAAGTTCATAAGTATCGATAATGAAAAGAGTGATAAAAAGGTATGTCACTAGTCATTTTGAGATGTTCACATCAGAGTTACTTTAACGATCAATATTGTATAAAAAAATTAACAAACACACAACTGTTTGTAGTAACATGAGTAGATATTAAATTATTCACAAACGTATTAATATGTTCTCGTTCACCAAACTGATGATCTGTATTTATTAAGACAACATCGATCGTTATATACTGAATATTTTAATCCGCTACTTCCCGCTATTCAGAAAAAATGTAAAGGAATTATTAGCTTGTTTTTAAAATATAAAGAACAAAATGATCAGCGTCTGATCGCTTTATTTCTTCTCTACGAGAGTCACAGACGTTCTTGTTTTTATTTGTGTTTACGCACAGATTCCTACATTTGAATATTTTTGTACCATTTTCTGGATTCAGAATTAAAAATGTTTTAGGTAAAATATGTTTTTGCATCGTAAAAGTTATTTCTATCAACAGCAACATTGAGAAATAATATATAGTGATGCGTTGATGAGGCTTCATGAAACCGCTGGTGAGATACGATGACACACTGAGACCACCAGATGGCGGTCTAGTGTCAGGTTTCATTGAATTAGTGGCTCGGAGCCACATGATATAAAGCAGCGAGTGCCGTCTAGTGGCCTATTAAAATGAAGACACTGTATCATGATACCTCATCAGCAGTTTCATGAGGCCTCATCAACCCATCAATACTAATCATACATGTAAACTGTATGTTAGTCATGATTTGCCCTGATTGGCTGATTCACCCAGACAGGAATTATGTTAACAGTAAGTGTCGCTCAAAGAGGAAGTAGCCAAGTTTAAGTTGAATAAGGATTCACTAAATGTCGCCTAAATAAGAAGTAGCTCGACACGAATTTACAGGCAGACAAAATCCCATTAACCTTTTTTTATTTCCAATTTCCACAAGGTATTTTCTTTTTGGAGATATAAATAAGTTTAGTGGTTAGTTAAACATATTTAAAAAATGTTAATTCAAGTTTCTTTCAACGATCCAGAAGTAATCCTCGGTTAGCTTGAAATAATCGATACAAACTAATTATGTCAAACAGACTTTAAGAACCATATTCTGGATCTTTTTCTCAACGGAAATGTAATCCCTTGAATTTAAAATCAGTTTAGAGTTTTGGCTAAACAGGAAGTAGCACAATATCAAGTGAACGGCAGGTAGCCACACTGCCAAACTAGGAAGCCAATAAATGTGGTCGGAACAGGAAGTTGCCGATCCTCAACGAAACAGAAGGAAGTTAAGAGAAACCTGAGCAGAAAGTTGCCTTTTGTCTTGACTTAGGATATTGATAATATTTAATTTCAAAGTAAGTAAGTAAGTAATTTATATATATATTTTTTAGAGCGCTTTTTCAGACCAGGGTTACAAAGCGCTTAAAAAATCAAAACAAAACCCAATAAGATATATGTTTAAAAGATCACGATAACACCGAGAACAACACAGGCGTCTCAGAAAATCAAGGGAAAAGCCTACACGAATAAAAATATCTTAAGATGTTTCTTGAAGGAGTCACTAGACTCCATCAAACACAGAGGAAGAGGAAGATCGTTCAGAAGCTTAGGAGCGGTATAAAGTATATATTGTGTACAATACACATTGAAACGCTAGATCAACACATTCAGCAATGCTGTATGACAAACAGCACGATCACAGCAATGAAGTAAAGTGTCACAGAGATTTGTGGCTGCTCGCTGTGTGTTATACAGATAGATAAGGAAGCCATTGGTGTATTTCAGAGAGCGTGTGTTTGACTTCACTCATCTTTATCGCGCAGTGTTTCAGCTCCTACTGGAATTACCATCATTCCACCTGGTAGAGGTACGTGTTGAGAGTCAGCAGTATCTGACTGCTGATAAAACTCACCTTGACGCTTTAGGATTTCATTTTTACTGCCACAGCATTGTGGAGATACTTCATCCTCTATGTTCTTTCAGATTAAAGTGCAGGTTATTCATAAAGACCAGAGCAAATCATTCAATAAATAAATAATATAAGTACTGATATTATTACATTTGTGAACTATTGTTTCAAAGCTTCCAAGCAGATGATGTATTTGTTATTGTCACACACGTTTCAGCAAGATTTATTCAGATCTTCCTCACTTTATTGCGACTGTACTTGATCCACCTGGTCTCCTTGCATTGACACGCATTAAAGTTAATCTAACGTGTTGATTTAAGTGTGTCTTAAATAGATGTTGTACATCTATTGTATCATCAGTATCTGTCTGTTTGAACAAAACTCTCTTTTCATTGAAATATTTACATTAGAAAATGCCCTTAAGCCCCGCCCACTGAAAAAAGCTTTTTTTTCTAGAGAAGAAATCTTGTTTACCATAACCACACCCACTCTGCTGCGATTGGTCAGGAAATCAAGATTTGTAACCGCACATCATCAAAACTGTACATTTTGCAGTGGAAAGACTCACATTCATCACAATTGATGCTTTCAATGACATCTGGGGTTGACTATGGTGCGTTCAAGAGCGTCAGGTTTATCATAACAAAATGCAAAACACTAACTTACATGTGAGCTTTCTAACACCTATGATGATTTAATTTATCTGGCCATTTTGTTTTTCTTATGAAGTTTGTGTCATTTTGTTTTATTCACAGTTGACTGTCCCTTAATCAAATCCCTAAAAACAGGTCTTCTCAACTGCTCAGCTTATCCTTCAGCAATTGCACTTGTTCTAAATGCACTTTGTTAACGAACTTATTAATCGTTTATTTCATTTAAAATCAACAGTTTTGAATTCTTTCAGCCAATCCATGGATTACAAGCCTGTGCATAAGTCATTAGTGTGGTTTATTCGTCCAAACATTTTGTCTTATATTTTATTTTATGATGTCCTTTTTTATAATATCAGTGCTTAATACATAGTTTCACACTTAAGTAATTGTCAGGAAGAGAAACAAAGATTTGTTTTTGAATTATTCTTTGAAGCATCTGAGTTATTAGTTTTCAAACCAGGAATTTTAATGCCAATGATTCAATGTATATATGAACTTGTGATATAAAGAGGTCGAATTTCACAAATGTCTTTCTGACGAAAGGTGTTCATGCAACGCAATGATTGTTCAGAACCTGATTTGAAGGTTGAGCTTTTTTAACATGTCGGCAGAAAGCATGCTTTGCACACGTGTGACATTCTGTCATGAAAAAAAAAATAATTGAAAGACTTCACCGGATCCTAAACAGTGAGCGCTGCAAAAATATTTAACCACGTCAGGAGGATTTAGAAATAATCAGCTTACCCAAGTGTCACGTTCCGCTGAGTTTTTTTTATTATGTAAAAGTCGCTCTCGTTAAATCAACAGTTTTCTGGTTTTATTTTTCACGCTCTAATAGGTGGTAGCGCTGCTGCTTACGTGGGCGTGGTTGTGTGTGAAGCGCCTTCTCCAGGTCGCCCAGCATCGTCAGGATGACCTCCTTGTCCAGCTGAGCCGTTCCCTCGCGAGGCCCTCCTCCCGACACCTCTTCTTCCGCCCAGTATCCACCGACCTTCTCCCGGCTCCGTCTCTTCCCCGCGGCTCGCTCGGCCGAGTCCTCATCCGAACGCCTACTGCTGGTGCCCTCTCCTTCTGCCGCCGTCTCTTCCCTGGACTTCCGGAACGGGTCCGTACGTGGGTGGCCGCTGTAGGAAGCTCGCTGTGGACGCCCGCCCGCGCTCTTACAACGCCAAGGGACCGGGATGAGGGAGTGTTCAGACTGGGAGAGCACCTTGGTCAGGGAGAGGGACAGGGATCGGGTTTTCGTGTCCCTGGTCCCGCCGCCTCTTGACACCAGCTCCTTCCTGGGGCTCCCTTGCAGGCTGCCCCCCGACCGCTGGGGGGTCGGACGCGTCTGCGGGTCGTCGAGCTCAAAGGAGTAGACCCGTTGCTCGCCGTCGCTGACCAAGGTGAGGTTGGTCAGGGAGCGCTGCTTGATCCGCAGGTTGAGGTTGTCCGGTAGGGGCTGGGGGGGCCGTCGAGCCGGGGTGCCCCCCTGGTACACGGAGAACTCTGCCCCTCGCTTCATGACTTCAGAACGCTGCTGTCCGCCGGCTGACAGGGGAGGCAGATGAGTCGAGTCCACATCCCCGGTCACCAGTGACGACAAGTCGGGAGAGCTTCCCCTTCAGGCGCGAAGGTAGAGTCCCTGTCCATCCTCCAGCCGCACACTCATTAGCTTCTCTTCTTCTTTGGTCTTTCTCATCTCGTCCTCCTCCTCCTCGTCAGGGGCGTGGGGGTCTCTCTCTAACAACGTCTCCCGTCCTCACCCAAACACGCCGTCTCCCCAAATTCCTCCCCAGTTGCGTTCAAGCTACCTAATAACGTAATCCAGCCGAGGAGACTTTCCAGTCTTTCCTTATCTTTCTTTTTTTCCGCACCTTCTGTCTCTTCCTCTAATTACCAGCCACTCTCCCTCCTGCCTCTCCTCCGACTCTCTGACGGTCCCTCTCTCTTTTCAGATCGGGCGAACGGCGTCTCTCATTCTCTCGGCTCATTCCAGCATGCCGCCTGCAGTTCTCTCTCACTCTACGCTCGCAGTTTATCATCTACTTCTTTCTCTCCTCCGTCTCTCTCTCGTGGCACAGCTTTCCCTTTCCCAGCCCTTATCTCCCCTCTCTCTCTCTCTCTCTCTTTCTCCCTCTCTCTCTCTCACCCGTGACGAAGAATTGTTTGGACAGTGCACCTGTACGGCTGCCGCTCACCGCCAGCAGTCTGACTTAATTAAATGCAATCTGGAGGAGCGAAACATTGAGCCGACAGCTTATCGCCGATCAAAAAATGAGACCACAGAGCGTCACATTTCCATCAATCGGAGCCAGATTTATGAGGGAAGATGTTTTTTTTTTTCTTAAGCTGACTCACAATCTTTTCTTTACCACTTGATAAGAGACGAAAGGGGGTGATGGAAAAATAAAGGTAAAGAAAAAGAATGTATTTTGTTGTCCAAGGGGACTGCGACTACTACAAGAAGTATGATTTGTCTCGTTTCGATTCCATGGATTCATGTTTGTTTAAAAAATACTATGAGTGCTTTTTTGCACTTTTAAACAAAGCCAACTGGCAGATATTCAATATCACTTTAGAGCCAAAACATAAACTCACAACAAGAATTTTAAGTTTATACAACAGTAAGAATGCCAAAGTGTCGTGAAAAATAAAATGCCACAATCGCCACAAGAAGGCTTTCTTCTCCTCCGCCATCTCACTCATGATCAGTTAGTTCCAAACATGCCATTTGTACTTCATTCATTGCACTGTTTGACTGTATTTCTCTTGTATATTTTGTACATATAGTTTATCCCTATTCTAAAATTGTTAACCAATTCCGGAGTCGTCCACAACCACGGTATGTATACCAATATGTACTGGCGAATAAACCTGCTCTTAATATTGAATCTTGAATGAAAATTATGGTATTGAACTAATTTATCTATTTTTTAGGCTAATTGACAAGTAGAGCATCAAGTTTGTTTTGTTTTTTTCTCCTGAATCCCTCACATGTTTCAAATCTTGAAGTCTCTCCAAGATGCAGTAAGTCTCTCATAATGACCATGTTTTGAACTTATTACTTTATAAAGTTCTCCCCCGTCTGAAATCTCAGCAAACAAGAGGTTACACGAGTGATTATTATATTTAATAATGGTCTTCACTCCTCCTCCAGGCTGCTGTTATCACGCCCGCTTTGTTTATACAACGAGTCCTTTGTATGAGGAAACGTCCGGGATCGATTGAGTGAAAAACATCGATGTTTGACCAATCACAGCAGAGTAGATGTGGTTATGGTGAACAAGATTTAATCTCCAGAAAGTATTTTCAGTGGGCGGGGCTTAAGAACATTTTCTAATGTAAATATTTCAATGAAAAGAGAGTTTTGTACAAACAGACACATACTGATGATACAATAGAGTCCAACATCTTTTTAAGACACACTTAAATCAACACATTAGTTGACCTTTAACTCAGTTACCAACGAAAACTGAAACTAAAGTTTCTTTATGAATGGCTTTGAGTGAGACTATAGTTAAAAATGTGAAGTTTAATGAATTTCATGACTTTCTTACTAAGAAATCACATCAATAAACCATCTTGTTCCATCATGCTCCCTCTCAGTGAACTCATCACTGTAGCTCTAGGTGGATCTTGTCATGCGTGCAGATGCCATACAACAATCGCCACACTGAACTGAGAAGACACCATAACTCTTGACGTATCTTCTCTATATTTATGAGGTGTTTGAAGATTTTTGAGCGCAACGTTCTGGTTTCAATTTGCAGTCAACATCAAAGTCGTTTAAACAAGTACATGTCATATCCTGTTGGATCATAAGTGAAAGTAAATAGACATGTAAACAGTAACTGGCATCCAAACTATATATATACACGATCATTATGACCACAACCCTTTGCTTTCCATAGGTGCCCAACAGAACGTCTGAAGACCTCTCAAGTTTCAAATGAGTTTTACCAACGTTCCTTTTTGAACACTTATTTCTGACATGGATCAAAGGAAGGCCATTACAGATGTAAACGTTTGGCTGTGGGCGTTTTAAAAGAACACATTTCACTGGGGATAGATCCATCCTCGGACGTGAACCGACCACTTGACAAGAAAAGTGATGAACTATATATTAGCCAGGGTAGCAATTCATTCTTCTCCATTAGAACGTCCGACAGTTTGATTCATTGAAAATATTCCCTCACAATTATTCCCCATTAAAACATAATAATGCAAATTAACTACTCATTTCTAAAACATTTTTTTATATACCCAAGGCCTAATGTCTTATTCCAGGGAGAACCCTCTTGCAAAAACACAAACCTAATCCACTTCCAAAGCCTGCACGCTTTCCCCTTGTGTGAGGTCCAGCTCGCTGCAGGTCCAAACACAACTGCCACCAGAAATCCAGCTTTAATATCTCAAATAATGGGACGGAATTAGACGAGGATCAAAATCCACACCGAACAGCAGGTGCAAAAATAATTCCTTTCAATCTAATTCTGAAAGCGATCAATGATGTGTACGCTGGTGCGATTATGTCCATGTATGGGACGAGTGAGTGATATCGAATGATGGCAGCCTGCAGCGGTGTAAACAAAGAGCTGCAGATGCTCCCGAGCCCGGATATCGCCGCTGACCTTTGGTTGACATGAAGCCAGTGTGCGGTGGAGCTCTCTGTCACGAACACCAGTGGCGACACACACCTGACGCACACACACACACTTCAGGACTAAACTTTATATTGGTACTAGTTACTAGTCTTCAATGGGTTTGATGATGATGAGGATGAAGACATTGCAATTCTTCCTGTTCAAGGCGAAATGCTTTAAAAACATTATTTTCTTTTTCACAGCTGCCAAGGAGGTTACGTGATTGACTTTGTTCTTCTAGTAGGAAACATACCTTAAACAGTATGAATTGTTTTACAATATTTTTTTACTAGGGAAATGTTGCTAATGGAACAAAAAAAATATATTTTGTTGAGGATAACCATCTGGATCCATAGATCTTTTGAAGTATTTGGCACATTACGTGGAGAGAAAAACTCCTTTAACACTATTGGAACTTGTTGCGTTGGACCTTTTTTTGTAATTACACGTCTGCAAGTACAATCACTCGTCATTACAATTTAATCATAGAACCTAGAGTCGACCTAGAGTCCAACACCTTCCCTCTCACCGCACAAAATAATAATAAAAAAAACAAAGCGATCACCGAACACCGTAATGTAAACAATTTTTCCCTGAACAATAGTGACAGAAGATAAGTTGGAAACAAAAAGCGAAATTTTATTTGGTCAAAACTCTCTTTAGCTGGTTGGTTCTCATCAATTTATCTTTCAATTTTAATTTAATTTACAACACATAATAAACACATGCAATCATCTACTAAATTTAAACAAAATAAGAGAGATTGATAGTTCTTTTTTTTCTCCTTCTAATTTTCTATATAACATGGTTAATAGCTGTAATTGCATTTGTTATTATGTGGGCTATTCTTTTATAAACATTTAAATGATAGAAAAGGGTCAAATTATATGTTACCTCTTAAGTCCAAAACTTTTGTCTTGTCTTCTGTTTTAATCCGGTATTCTCTACGTATAAGGAGAATAAATATATAAAAACTATATTTACCTATGTCTTTGAAGAATTGTTTACATTTTAAAAAGTGTCCTTATATATGAAAGTTGGTTTATTATTCTGATTACTACTTATTTGTTCAATATTTCTACTTAAACTGTCCATTTCTGATAATAAGTTAAAGTAGACTTTATTGTACATACAAACGTTTTCCTTGAAGCAGCTGCTATAAAAGTCTTTTGTTGACATTCCTGCCATTATGTTTTCACTGAACTGTAAAATAGAGTCATGATATCCCTGCTAGATTGTATGGAAAGTATCTATAAATGTGAGTATTAGGTGAAAAAACAAACATGATTCTGAAAGGCAAACATGTTATGTCTTTTCTAGTGAGTATAAAATGCTTTAAAATGTATTAAAATACATCACAATATATGTACAGCTTCCACAAAGTCACAAACTCCATATTATAAATATATTGCTGGCTGTAGATCATGTTTTCAAAGCCTCATTCAACAACTTTTAAATACCAGGGACGAAATGGCGCAATTTTAGGAGCGTTCACTTTCTAATCCGATTGAAACTTATTTCAATTAATTCCATTCCAACAGCTCAACTTTCCCCAAGAACATCCCTGAAGCGGCTCTTATCTGTCAAATGCCGGACAGCGGGTTACAGTAGAAACAGGATCACGCCGAGGCGCAGCACGCCTTCACAGCAGCCGCGTGCGTGTTGACCCGCCATACCTGATATCTCCTCCAGGCACTGTTTGGCTGTCTTGCTGTAATGAAGCTCTCCCTTGGTGGGGCTGAGGCAGGGTTCGGCTGGGGCCACCATGGTGCAGTCGTTTTCTGAGAATGTCCTGAAGGCAAAAAAGAACAAATCAGCTGCAGCAGATCGCTGTTAAAAAAGAAAAAAAAGAAAAGAGGATGGATAAGAAAGTTTGAGGAAGAATGGGTAAGAATGTTAAAACGTTGGGAGACGAGGATGTGACACGTATGAAAGCTAAAAGAAAATTCGATTTTCTGACATAAAAATGATGAGGTTACAAGTATGTTCTTGTTATTTCAAGAGAAATTTCCATCAAATGAGAGTCATTTTGGGATGTTAAACTTAATGAATATCAAAGATTCTTGAATTTAGATTTATGGTAGGTATTTTTGGTCGGTGTTTCAAATGATATTTAACATCAATGTAAATATAACTTAAATAATAATAATGTTTAAAGTAAAAAAAATAGCAAACATAAGAGAGGGTTTTTCCTCTCCTAACAATGCGGTAAACATTTCTTAAATTATGAATTAAACCAAATTGATTTTTATGATTACAGGAATAGAAATGTTCTTTAATTCCAAAGAAAAATGTCAGTTAAAACATGTATTTGTGGAAAAAAAAAAGTTGTATCCAGAATAAATGCTTCATGTATAGTTTTTCCAAACCACGTTATATACATTTTTTAGGGGAAAACCCTGTATAATCTTTGCACACGCTGCAATGCATCCTGGGAAAACACTCCCCAAATCCCAAAGTTTTGACCTGTAAAAAGTATATAGTTTTAACATGAATTGATAAAACAAACACTATTAACATATTTTTAAATGTAAATAAAAGGAATATCAATAAAATGGATGATTTTGTTATAATATTGAATGTGTATTAAATCAATATGTTATAGATTATTTGATTTCTTAACATATTTGTGACAAAAATGCTTTAACAATTATATTTTAAAAGATATAGATACGTCTATAACAGATAAAGGTACAAATCGAGTTAAGAGTTTACGTACAAGAACAACTTTGAACTGAACATGACAGTTTCAAATGTATAATCGATGGCTCTGATATTATTTTTGTCGTAAATAACAAGCCAAATGTTGGCTCCCAACCGCAATGTTAGAAGTTTTCCGCTTTAAGAAAAAAGTTTTTTACTTGGGAAGTTAATCTTATTGTGTCGGGCTGAATATTCAAACCACCCAAATATTGAGAGAGGATTTTGTCCAACAGCAATTAATTCTCAAGACTGAAACATCAAGAAGATAATGAAGATTTCAACATAGGTCCACATCAAGTGTGATTAATAACCTTCTTGTGTTGTGGATCTTGGTTCAAATCCTGGCTCTCAGCCTTCAAAAACACACCAACGGCTCCTTCTCCTTCGTCTTGTTCAACATCTTTTGTGCGAGTTTCCCTCGAACAGTCTATGTTTGCTTACATATGAATCAATGTCTTTCTGCACCAGGGTTTTGTTCTGGAGAGGCGCCACATGAGCGAGAGTTTGACGAACGCAGATCTCCGCTTGCCTTTGTGTGGGGGCAGAGTGAGTCAGTGGATCTCAGGCAGGAACTGGAATAAACGCATCCAGACGCATTTATCTAATTCAAATGGTGATAAATTGCAGCATAACAAGGACTAATTGCATCAACAGCTATTGATCGCGGCGCACGGGTTCGTTCAGGCGAGTGAAACCCTCGCGAAACAGGAAGATGACTACGGATACTTCTCGGGCGTCCTTGAGATCAAGACAAAACGTTGCTTGTTTTGAGAAGGACAAAAAACAACTGAAAGTGAGTTGTTGTTTTTTTTAAATAGTAAAGGAACAACTTTCAAAAAGGAAAAGACTGAAGGATGAATACTTGTTCTTGTAGAAACCTATAGTATAACAAAATCTTCATTAATTTCATCACTAAGATGACATTACTTTACACTATTACAGGAGCCAAGGTCTCAAGCAGGTGAGATCCAACACAGTTTACGATTTCTAAGCTATTTTATGTAGTGAAATGGGTTCTAATACGTTCAACCTTTCCACCCTGTAACACGTCATCTATAAAACTCTTGTTTTATTTCACCTATAATGAACAGTACAAACAATGTTGGCTGAATATGATCCTTGCTAGCTTAGCTTAAAGATGAAAGTCCTAGCTGAAGTCATTCGGTAAAAGTTACCGCGTAACAATTTGAAGATTGAAATCAAAATTCTGTAAATCCACAATTAAAAAATACATCCAATTCCTAATGTCAAATTGAGGAAAGTTTTTTTTACATGCAAACATATAAATAATATGTTTTGAAATATATATATGTCACAGTACAGATTGGAATCAAATAGGATCTGGAATCCTACTAGTACAGATTGGAATCCTGCTACTGAACTGCGAACTTAATATTGATATGGGTTAGGATTAGGGTTAGGGTTTGATTATATCAGAATAAAATGTTGATATAATCTGAATTTCATATTAGAATTGGAGATTGTCCGGGTAGAATTCCCATTTGTCCAAGGAAAGATTGGAATTCCAATATTGAGATCCCAGTCCAGGAGTAGGTTTGTACTAGTACAGATTGGGATTCCATTCTCTACTAGTAGGATCTGGAATTCCAATCTGTA
This sequence comes from Callionymus lyra, assembly GCF_982586985.1. NCBI lineage: Eukaryota > Metazoa > Chordata > Actinopteri > Syngnathiformes > Callionymidae > Callionymus > Callionymus lyra. The sequence continues at coordinate 19,379,737 of NC_141820.1, forward strand.
TAGTAGGATTCCAGATCCTACTGGATTCCAATCTGTACTCCAACATATACATGCATTATCTCTCAAATGAGATCAAATGTATTTCTGTCATGGTGTACTAAACGTTTGACTGATTAAAAATGGCCAGTTCATAATTCAAATAATTTTTATCATTAAATTGTTTGTATGGGCTTAGATGGACTTTTATTTTGTCAAATATTGGAATTAGAAGTTAAACGTTTTCTGTAGCATGACCCGATAAAATAATAACGATAACAACAATAATAACAATAACAATAGGCTTATATACCGTATAATACATATTGTCATGTAGGACTGTGGTGTGGCAAAAATGACACCACAGTCATCACGAGGACGGTGGCAGCTGTGAGCAACTAATCTTTATTGGGATTGTGAGATTTGTGAAAGCTTTTCATTTCCCCTCAGCTTTCTTAAAAGGAAAATCATTCCTCCTCGGAATACAGCCATTTCCAGCATCTCTAATGGATGTCAGATCGGTAAAAATAAACGTCGGAGAAAACCTATGTCAGGTGATGTCAGAGCTATAAGAACAACAACAGGTAGACACACAATGGGGTGTCAAGGAATGTTTTGTTCAGATAATGGATATCTTGGGTTTCATGTCAGCACAGGTGTGACCAGACCAGGAGACTCACCTGTACATAAAGGGAGCCACCGTGGCAGTGTTGGGGTGGTTGTGCTGTTGTTGCTGAGGAAGAAGGACAACACCGTTCCCACCAAGGACTCCGCCTCCCACCAACGTCCCGCTGGTCCCGGAGAGGGCCGAGGTGCTGGTAGAGGACGTGATACTGGTTCTTTTCGCCTCCGGACCCCCGCTGGAGCGTGTCGTGTAAAAACTTCCACCCTGACCTCCTTTGGTCATCTTGGGTTTTTCCGCCTCCCCTCCACGGAGATTACCGCTGCTGTTTAAGGCAGTCTGGCTCAGAGTCTGGGACTGGTTCTGTGGCTTCGCTGTGGTGGTTGTGGGTGCTTTGAGTCCAGGCTTTGGGATGCCGCTCGAGCCTACTGACGGAGCAGCGTCTTTCTTTCCGGCAGATTGCTTCCCGCCTTTGGGGATGAAGCTGGCGATTTTAGAATTTTTCTTTGTAGAGTCCGATAGAGACTCTTCTTTCGGGGCAGGACTGTCTTTGGAGGTTTTCCCAGATTTACTTTTTCCTTCCTCCTTATCTTTGGAAGAGATGCTGGACCGAGAGCTGTTACTGGAACCCTTGGCAAAATGGGAAGAACAGGAATTCTTGTTCGCTGCAGCGACAGAAGGGTTCTTTGTAGACATTTGCTTGGCGTTAGCACTGCTAATGCTGCACATGGACCCGACAGACATCACGCCCTCGTCGCCGTATTCCGACAGGTCATCTTCCTCTTGCAGGGCCATCTCCGCGACGGACGGCGACGCCCTTGAGGCCGACCGAGGGTTGATCAGGCGAAACTTTTCCAGCATGGATCTCTGGTGCCCACCGCTCACGGATGACCCTAGCTTGGATCCGTCCCCCATATGAGACTGAAGGCCTTCTGAGGTCAGGCCTAGGGACGAGGGAGCGGTAGGGTTTGTGGGGCTAGCAAGCATCGAAGAAGTCGCGCTGTGCTTGAGGTTCATCGACTTGCTACGCCAGGACTTGCCCATTGTCGGGGAAGGGATGGCAGAGGCCAGCTGCTGCCCACTGAGACTGGTCGGGACAGTCCCCCCAATACCACCACAACTCATTCCGCCGGGTACTGGGACGCTCCTTACTGCTTCTGCAACAAAGAAAAGACACATCAGCGACCATGACACACAAGTCACTTATTTGACCAATTAACTCTTCCACGACTGGGGACCATAAACATAAGTAATGAACTTTGAAAGAACATGGTTTCATTGATCCAGTACCCTACAAAATAAGGTCAGGAATTCATTCATTTATGGAACAACTTCACAACAATGAGAGGAACATTGCCGCTCACCAAGAGCTAAGTCCGTTTGACAGGCCTATAAGCAAGTAAGAGAGGCCTTAAAAAAGCTATTTGTGTCGATAATTCCTATGTTTAACATTCCACAGGAGCACAACAGATGTGTGTCCCTGTTATAGTGCACCCCCTTTTTCGATAACACCAGGTGTTCTAAGAGAATGTTTATTATATGGAGGTAAAATTCTTAAAGACATAGTTCACCCACAATTCAAACTTCACTCATTTTCTACTCACTCTCATGTCGACTAAGGGTTGGGTTTATTTTCAGAGTAATCTGTTCCGATTTGGAGTGATAAGCAAACATGTTTGTTCATTTTAATGTAGCGATCGGTCTACCGTCTACACTGGAAGAGCTTGTGAATTTTACCCGGGGTACTTCCTGTTTGTGTAGCATGTTAGCCTTTAAGTTTATGCTACAAACAAGCTATAAATACAGACTTTTCTCATAACAGTTTCTCATGTCGAGGCTTCGATACACGAGAGACGTTACAGATGAACACCACTGAGGTATTTGTGTTTGTAAGAGTGTCTTTTTGGACGAAGATGAAGACGAAGACAACTGAGCTTCTGTCGGGCATTTTGACTGTGTAAATAAATATCAAATAAAAAGAGTAAATGTTATTTTTCACTTACTTTACTCCAAGATTACCTGAATAGAGAAACTAAGTAAGCATTTGAACTATTTGAAATATTTACAATAAACAAACTTTTAGTCCTGGACTTAAAACATTTCTGCAAATTCCATTAATGGTTAAAATACGTCAAATAAAAAACAGCAAAGTAATCATCTTCACACAAAATGTTTCAGTTAAAGAAAATGATTAATGAAAGTGTTGAAAAATGGTTGTAAATGACAAGGTGAGCTAATGACTTATAAACACCTAATCTTTATGTAATAATAAATGGTTCAGCATCTACTCTGAGAATTGACCTTTACTCACTCCCCATATGCACCAGAGCTCCCTGCCAACACTCGTTTAGCTCGTTTGAATATACAAACAAAAGTGACAAAAGAACCGAGGTAGACAAAACGAGAAGCAAATTAAAAGTTAATCATGGAAAACACAGAATATAAAATTGATGATTAAATGGATTTTTAAAGTGGTTTTTTTTCTGTGATCTGACTTGTAAATAAGGTCACATTTATTATGGTTTATGCTTTTCAAAATCTATAATTAAAACACAGAATATAAAGAAAAATAATATTACATCTATTATATGTCATGTTGTTGTTCTTAATAACATTCTAATGTGATTCCCATCAATGATGATCTTTTTGGAATTTTTATTATTATTATTCTTGGGAATAATAGTTCATATTGTATTATTCTACTTTTCTAGATATTTTTTATTTTTTTATTTTGTTTTTCAACACATAATACAATGAAGTAGTGACGGGTTAAGGGTTAATGATACTGTGTCATAGTTTTAATGGTTCAGTGTGTTGGTTATATGTTATAATGACATATTTAAAATGTTATATCTCCCAGTGGAAGGAATAGTTCCTCTGGCTAGAGTTCATAGTTCAAACACAGACATATTCCACGGTCGCCTCACGCTTAAAGACGTTGTGTTTTATATGCCGCTCCAAAAGACATCTCACGACAACAATAATTCAGCGTATAGAAGTGGGAGCACGGGTTTACTGCAGGCTGTAATAAATCCAATGTTTGCCACGAGGTTGAAGCTATTTCGGTTTGATTAGTACTGTCATCACGGAGGAGGCGGTCGAGGAAAGCGAAAAGATGTGATTGTTGTGGCGAGAAAGAAAAAAAAAGAAATGGCTTCTACGTGTTTGAGAGTGTGAAAGGAGTAAATGAAAACCAGGGAATAATAGCCGGTCTTGCTGCGAGTGTTGCCATGTCAGCATAAAAAAATACTACTTCCCGCAGATGACAAAACTATGACTTTCTTTGGTGTAATACTTGAATTGAAGGTTGTAATATATGTACATTTCACTTGTGCCACATAACATGACCTGGTGGAGTGAATTTGGTCCAAGAGTTTTGACATGATTTATAAGGTCGGATAACTACAAAGAACAAACACTGTAGTGGATGAAAGTCTCTTCTAATGCGATTAAATAAAATAAGATTCTTTTTTATATTGTTTATATGTCATTTAATCATACAATCACAACTACGAGGGGGGAGAACATCCCAGAGCTCGTTGATGGGACTTTGAGCTATTTATTAATGCATGATTAAAATAGTTTATGTACTAGTTAAAGCAGAAATACGTAACATTTTCACATTATTATTATTATTGTTAGCATTTCATATTTTCAGTTTTCTATACTTGCTTATTTCATAGTCGCATGTTTTGCCTGCAGTTCATTTACATAACTTCACATTTAAATGGATAGTTATAAAACAGGTTTTTAAGGGTCATTTAATTAAATCAGTGTTCTTTACAAATCTACCATTTTCCTTTTTTTTTTTTTTTTAATTTTTAACCTATATTTATTTTCCTTTTTGGATATTCTGAATTTTCAACGTTTTCTTAAAATATCTGCATAAAATGTATTAAACAAATCATTAAAATGAATGTATGGTAGTCATGAAGTATATATTTATGGGAGATTCGACCAAATTTGATCCATTTCCACACATTTATCCTCTTGATCACAACTCGTTTTTTTATTTAATTAAATTTAAGTGTTTGTGGCAAAATATTGGACCTTTGAGCCATTAATTAATGTATGATTAAAATGGTTTATGTACTAGTTAAAGCAGCAATACGTAACATTCTCACATAATTATCATTATTATTAACATTTCATATTTATAGTAACAATTGGTTTGATTTTGAACAGTAGTAGAACTTTCTGGATATTGTTTTAATTCTTCACCAAGTAACTTGGTCTGGACGACACAAAGAGTGTCTGTGGGAGTCATGTGACCACCGAACAATAATAAGACACTAGGAAAGTTAGCGGGAAGATAAAACGAAAAACTGGCTCAACTATTCCGACACTAGGGGGAGCCAGAAACACTACTTTCAAAACTACGAATAGGGCCTTAACGCCTCACGATACGCCGAACACTTTTTGTCTGATTGCTTTTTAATTTGACTGTCCAATATGACGAAATAGAACATATTTATTTCACTTTTCTTAATATTTAAGTGTATTACGAGTACATCAATTAACCCTTCCAGCTCAGGTCCACGTCGTCTCCCGCTTGTTCCGTACTCATGGATCACACAGACACACTTCACCACGCCATGACTTGCTGTTGCCATGGCAACAGACTCTCCTCCCTCCCCCCTAACTCACCCCCCCATCTTCCTGTAGCGGCCAAGAAATAAAATGCCATTTCATCTGGCCTCTAGTGGACTCACACATTCACATACACGTGCTGCTTGTTGCCAGATGAGAAAAAAAACAAACATCAGAGAAACAAATATAGAAACACTTTCTTATGGAGAATCAATCATTTACTTTATGAGCAGTAATAATACGTCGCTCTTCTAAAGCGTGGTCACTGTGGAGCTTTAATTGTGTTTCTCGCTTAAATCCAATCACACTGAACAAAAGCCCAAACATGACCTTTGATGCTTCCAGATTTTTCCAAACTCAATTAGGGCGGTCGCCTGGCAACACCGGCGACGCCGCCGATGCTCGCTAACGCCTCATTAATAATGCTTCTCACAGGGACATTTAAAAAAATAAATAAAATAATAAAAACACCTTCACAAGGTCCTGCCTCGTTCATCATAAGGACGACCCGTTCCGACACACCTTTTTTTTTTTAATCACATGAGATTTCAAAGGCCGCATGTGTCAGACACGTTCCTTTGGGCTCGGGATGAAACCAAATTTGACATTCACACCTACTTCACGCTACGATTGAACAAGCGTCCGCGAGGCAAACCTGCCTCCTTTTAGAATCAATCAGAGAATATCTCTACAGGTTGCGTTTGACTTCTTGCTACAAAAGAAAATTCTGTTTTAAGTTAATACTATGAAAGAAAAGCTGTGATTTTTCTGACTTTTATGTTGTTTTAAAAAAACGAAATCCTGCTCTTATTACCAATATATTTGTATTAGAAAAAAATAGAACTTCAAAACTGCTGCCATAATCCTGTTCGAATGTGTCACCAGCAGCAGCAGCAGCAGCAGCATCTAGTTTATCGCCCCCTGTGGCGAGAAGAGCTGCGATGATTCAGCAACACTTGTCAGAACACCTGGTCTGGTTCAGTGCTGCCCTCCAGTGGCCGCTGCGAAGAACGGACGATGTTCATCCATTATTAACGGGAGGATTCAAATATTAATTTTGTGGATTTTTAACATAAAAAAAAAATTTGCTTTCATCTTTGCAGCCCTGTCCTTAAAATATCATTTTTTTATGATCTTATGATTTACTCTCCTTAATACAAGTAAGTAAGTAATTTTTATTTATATAGCGCTTTTCCAGACCAGGGTCACAAAGCGCTTAAACAATCAATACAATACTCAATAAAGTATATACTTTAAAGGGCAAGATAAAACTGATAACACAACAGTAGATGTTCTTACATTTTTATGAAGTTGTAGAAGCCTTATTGTATTTAACAATATTACACATTTTATTTATAGTTTTTTGTTATTATTTTATATGTATAATTTAAACATTTCCACCAAGTTAAGTTTTCGATTATAGCTGATATCCATTACTATAAAAATGTATGCAGTTCTTTCACATAAGTTCACATTTAAATTGATGCTAATTATATAAAAGGTAAAAAAAAGAAAGGATAGTTTGTATTGGTCATTTAATAAAGTCAGTTTTTTCTTTTTAACCAAAATTTCTTTTTCTTTTTTTTGACAATCTGACTTAATCATGTATTTAATCTAATACGTTTAATTTTTTCCCCCCAATTTTCTTTTCAAATATCTGCATAAAATGTAATAAATGAAGAATGCAAATTAATGTATGGCAGTCATAGATATTTAAAGTTGATATTTACGGGTCATTCTACAAAATTTGATCCATTTCCACTGACGAGACAGTTTCGAGGTGTCACCAGTGACTGAAGTAAACAAACCGACAATCGTTGAAGAAGAAAAACCCACAAGAACCTCCTCACCTCGGTCGTTGCCGCTGGCATATTGTAGAGGTTTGCTTTTGTCGATGCTGTTGAAACTCTGACTGCGGCGGTTGAGGTTGGAGGAACCCGGGCTCCTGGAGGCCCCGCTGCCTGCAGCAGAGACTCTGGAGGGTCCTGGTAACCTGGAGACACGTAGAATAAGGAAGGTGACGTATGTGTGAATATAAACTAAAACACATTTTAGGAACATCAGCAGCACATTTACACTCTTTGGTTTAAAACAAAAGTCCCTGTTGTGTGTGATGTCAGTCCATATTTAATCAATTTATCACTAACTAACTAACCTTTCTTCTGCAGAAAAGGAAACATTTCAGATTCAAGCTACTGTATTTGTCGCATTAAACAATCAGCTTTTGCCCTCCGGAGGTATGACAAAAACTATTCAAAAGATGAGGATAAATAAGTGCAAAAAATGACAGAAAAAGTCAAGGTAAAGTAAAGCAGCAAAATGTGACATTTTGACATTATTGTTTTTCATATTTTCAGTAATGATGAGTTTAGTTTTGAACAAGCATGACTGGTGCAGTGGAATTCTTTTTCAAACAACCTCATTTAGTACTTTTTATTTTACCAATAAAGTGCTTTACAAGAGTAGGTCAAAGACAGTGTTTTCATATGAAGTATTTAGAGATTTTTTGAATTTAACAGAAAAATAAAACCAGAAACTAAAACAATAAGCGCATTTATCTTGTTTTGAAAACAAATATACATGCTGTGTTGTGCAATGGCGCAACAGAGATTGTACAACACATTTCTGACATGCAAGATAAGCAGAATTTTGTTTTTAATTGTGAGTGTTGTCTGTAAATAGTTGTGGGTGTTTTCGTGGTCAAACATTTGTTTATTTGGCTGAACGATGTGTGAGAGTTCAGGGGTTTTTAAGTGAGTCGAGGGTTAAAATACCAGCACGTAAACAAAATTAAAACATGACTTAATCCTGAAAATATTTTTGAAATAGATTTTATAACATGGTTTCCAGGTCTGACGGAAACTAAGAGGCTGATTCTAAGGCGTCATGAAGCTAGTTTCTCTCTGGCACAGATGCAGAAAAAAAAAAAAAACAGTCTCTGATCTCAACGAGTCTCTTTTGGTTTCATATCTACTTTCCTTTGGTGTGTCGCGTCCTGCCTTGTTGGCCTGATGTGTCTGACAAAAACCCACGAAAAGCAGCAGAATAGGATTCATGCTAAACATTGGCAGTAATCTTTGCCTGCGTTTGCTTTTAATTTGTTTACATTTTGTGATAAAAACCCTTTTTGTCTCCACGCCTGCAGCCGCACTAACGTCTGAGCTCAGAGATAATCGATTTGCCGCGGACAGAATGCCAGAAGGGTTTGTCCGACGCAGATGGCGACGGGATGTCGGGGAGCGCCGCTCCAAAGTTGGTCGAGGAACCCGAAATATCTAACTTTTTTTTTTTTTTATTGTTGTTCGAGTCGCAAACACGGAGCAGGATTGAAAGAGTCAGGAAGATTATAAAAAAGTGCTGACTCGCTGTGTTCAACACTCGGATTGGCTGCTGTTCCTCCACTAAAATATTGAATATAAATGTGTCCAATAATGTGAATTAAAGTGACATTTGTGTGCACGAGATGGTGTGCATGAGGGGCTTGTCTATACTTTTAAAAACAAGGTACATTTTAAACGTTTAGACATAAATGTTTGATTAGGGAAAATGACAGACAAAACGCATGGAAATCTGCTTTACCTTTTAAGGTAAGGTAAGGTAAGGTAAGGTAAGATAGAACTTTATTGATTAAATTGATTAAATTGTTTTTTTTCCAATAACCACAGCAAATACAGCAATTTTTCACCAAAAATAAACCAAAATAAAATAAGAACAAGAACAAAGAGAAATAAAGAGAAAGAACAAGATGGCCCAGTTTCTACAATAAAAATGAATAGAAAGTAAGTAAGTAAGTAATTTTTATTTGTATAGCGCTTTTCCAGACCAGGGTCACAAAGCGCTTAAACAATCAAAACAATATTCAATAAAGTATATACTTTAAAGATCAAGATAAAACTGATAACACAACAGGAGTTCCAGAAAATCAAGGAAAAGCCTGAACAAATAAAAACGTCTTAAGATATTTCTTAAAGGAGTCAGTAGACTCCATCAAGGTATGAATAAGGGGCAGAAATAATACTAATAATAATAAGAATCACTTCTCTCATAAAGGTTAAAATCTCAAAATGATTTTTTTTAAAAGTTTAAAATGCTTTTTCCAAGCAAAGTTTAAAAATCGGTTGATTATAGTTAAAATTCTACATGTATGACGTTTCTAAAACACACGTCTAAAAGACACGGTTCTATCATGAAACAGAACACAGGAGACATTTTTAAACAACGGAAGTCAATCGTGTTCGGATCAGTGGCGACGAGTGTTTTGAGGCGACGCAGCAGGGATTGAAGAGCGTATTGATGTGCGATATCTCACTAGCCTGGCCAAGATGACAGAGAACCAGGCACGACTCTGTCTAAACATGAATTTAAACGGATGATGAAAGTACGGCTCGGATGAGAGACAACAGTGATGGCTTCATTAACAGAGCCAGCCTGTGTGTGTCTTTCTCTACCCCCTACCCCCCAAAAAGAACGACAGATGAGCCGTGAGAAAATGAGCCCAAAAATTGAAACCACTTCGGAGGAAAATCAAAGGTGGATATTTCATCACGCACTTCTTTCATCTCCTGCAAAATGCAGCGGCGAAATGGGTCCGAAAAAGCGGGCCGACGTGATGTAAATCACTGGCATTACTTTCATTTTTTGCAGGAAAGAATTGACATCGAAAGTATATCGGGGACAAATGTGAGAAAGACAGATTACACACAAATGTGAGTATTACAATAGTAACACGTACTCGTCGTCATTTTTTACATCGAATAAAAGGCTGCTTTGCTGATATATGAACAGGAACTTGAGGTCTTCTGCTAAAATGGATGGTTGTTGTCGGACTATTTTCATAACAGTATTGAAAGGTTTGAGGATCACAATAACAACAACAATAATAATAATGATGGTATACATAACTATTGTAATCATAAAATAAACATTAATAAAAGTGAATCGATTCAATTGTAAGACATATATTTTGTATACATTTTATTTTCATCATAAATATTAAAAATATTTTTGGTTCATTTTCTTTTGTAGGAAACAGGACCAATTAATGTGAAAAAAGTTAAAAAGTAAAAATCAGAACGATTGCTTTATGATCAGGTTTAGAGTTCTCGAACTCCTGTGTTGTTCTCAGTATTACCTTGATCTTTAAAGTATGTACTTTTTTGAGTATTGTTTTGATTGTCTAAGCGCTTTGTGACCCTGGTCTCGAAAAGCGCTATATAAATAAATATTACTTACTTACTTACTTATAAAGTTGCATTACATTAAAGTATGTACTTTTTTGAGTATTGTTTTGATTGTTTAAGCGCTTTGTGACCCTGGTCTCGAAAAGCGCTATATAAATAAATATTACTTACTTACTTACTTACTTACATGGGACTCGAGGCTCGGGGGCCTAATATGGCCGTGGGAGTCATTTTATGTGGCCCGTTGGATGATTGGCTTAAATCACGTAAGAGACATTTTTATTTTGATATTGTGACCTAAAATATGCTAGTGTTTATTATTATTATTATTAATAATAATAAAAAGAATAATAACAATAATAATAATAATAATACATCATATTTATTTAGCAGTTTTCGGGACACACAAAAGGATGAGATCACACAAGAAAAAGGTTTAAACAAGTAAACAAACATTTTAAGATAAGATAAGGAACAGATATTATCTACCACTTCATAAAGACATTTCTAGTTAAAATATAAGTAACCCGCGACTCACACTTTATGAGACAATCAGTTTAGTAAAGATATAATCATTTTGGCATCTGTTAAATTCTTATTTTGTGTGATTGAGTTTGACATCCCGGGTCTACATTGTTGAGGTTCAATATGTTTTTATTCAATTAAATTAAAAAAGGGGAAATATTTTTAAAAATGTAAAGTCAGTTTTAGACGTTTTTATATTTGACCGCGCAAACACATATGAAACGCCTTTAGACTAAAGTTCCGGGGCCACATGTTATACATGAACACTTGCACTCCATAAACCGTGACATAAAGTCAATCAAATGACAAAAAATGAAGGTGCTGATCTCTTGTAAACACAATATTTCACGCCATCTTTTTGCCGCATCCATGAAAAAAAAATCATTTTTAAGCATCAAAAATCAAGACGTGTTACCTTGTGTTCTTCTTCTGCGGAGATCCTAGTCCGCTGTGACCCGGAGGACTTGCATATCGTGCTGCGACACTGGAGCGGGACGGAGCAGAGGGAGGGACACTTAACACAATTAAACCACCGACACGGACCGCAGGAATGTTTTCATGTCTTGATGCAATGCTGTGGATAAAAGAAGGCATTCAGGACGAGAGCGGCGCAGAAGGAGCACATGCCTCATGTTCCCTGCCAAATGTGAGTTGAACTTTCTCACATGATGCCTCACATTTGTTTACCGCTACATGCTTATGACTAAACTATGACTGTTGCTCTAAACTCCTGCAGGCGAGGACGACTTCAAACGTCGCCGCGGAACTTTCCTCAATCTGCTTGTTGGAATCGTTTAAGGGAATTTCTGCTCACAAACAAACCCGCAAGAGCCGAGGTGAGGGAAGTGCTGCCGCGGCCGCCGCCGTTTACGAGGCCCTGAGTCACACGGAGAGAGTTCAGAGCCGGAGCTCACAGATGGGCCTTTCCCTCCCCGACAGGAAGTTGTTTACACTCAACAAAGGCATTTGTTTAATCAGCCCACAACTTTGGCTACTACGCCGTTGAGGTCAGGGATACGAAGCTGTGTCTGGAGGGAAAGTTGGAGAGGATGTTGCCCACATATGACACATGGTCATGATTTCATTCATTCATTCTCGGTTTAATTAAGAGAAAGATGAATATCAAGGCCCTTGAGCAGATTTAAAAAGGCCTTCCTTGTTATCAAATTTGCCAAACTACATGAATCATTGCTAGCTTTATTTAGGACGCATTCATTCTAGAGTGTGTTTTCCGGTTATGGAATTTTCTTCTTGTCGCTTGAATAATCAAAAACATATGATGGAGTTTCAAAATGCAACCGAAACACTTTTTGCTTCAGAGTAATACTGGAAATTTTAATAAGAAGGTTCTGTATTATTCTCTCCTAGTTGCAAGTAAAATAGTTGTGACTTTAAACCAAGTATGATCTCTGATATCTATTTTTTTTAAGTCAGATTCCTAACCTGACAGATGGTAATTAGACAACACCAAAATAAAATTAAAAAATACAACTTTTAAAGGACAGACATGCTTTTTATGACAAAATCCCAAAATTTGTATGAAAAGACCACATAGTGTGAATGAAAATCCATGGTTGTTGAATATGTTTTTTCCTTTGAAATGCATTGAAATGAAATGAAATAAACATTTATATTTTGTTGTACATAAATGAAGTGCAGTTAAGATGTGAAAATATTGCTCCAGGATCCAAAGTAAAAACACTCAAACATCCTCACACACACACACACACACACATATGCTCAGACAGAACCCAGACATGTTGTAAAATGGCCATTAGGGATGGATAGTAATGAACTATGTAGATGAACAGACACATGTTGAGCAGCAGCCTTTGATATTAAGTGCACAACAGTTACAGTTACCTTAAAATTCAATGTTGAAAACTACCATAGTAGTTGAAAAAAGTTGAAAACAGATGCATTTCTGGATTATTTAAACATCCTGAGAGCTCATGCGTTAAAGCAGTTGCTCGATCTGGTGGTTCTGGATTGAAAATTGATGGCAGCAGTTCCAAGTGTTTATGGAGCCATTATGATGAATCAGAGAAAAAGTTTTTAAGGGTCAAGCAGTGACTCTTGAAGACTTCTTGGACAGAAGAGAAGGAACCCAATGACCCTCCCAGCTGCAGTACCATGTTGCATCAATGTGTAGCACACACTCTGTAGAACATTCTCAGTCATTCTTCAGTTCATCTCTTTCGCTTTCCCAATCTGCACAGACTGTTTTCTCAGTCATAAAGTCGAGGACCAGGAGGCATGTGTCACATGGTGAGTGAGGACAGTGTGGACTGTAAGAACGGTCTCTGTTTTTTGTTTTGAACTAGAAGACACTTTATATTTAAAACTACTCAAGGAATGTCATGTTTTAGCTGATGGTAGTTAAACTTAACACAACAGTTTAAATAAGTTTTTTTTTTAAATACTTTTAGCTACTTTTGACCATGTAAACCAATTCCAACATTATTTTAAATCTAAAACCCGGATTAAGAATGATTTCGCTTCATTAACTGTCCTTCTAAAGAATTGTTAACGGTAGAAAAAGTAAGATCAAGTTGAAAACAAAATGACAAACGATCTATTTTGAGACGTGTCAGCGTTTCAGCTACTAATGGTTGTTAGCAAGTTATGGCTTGAACTGATCCATCCATCATTTCTTCTGACATTCAGGGGTCAAGCGGCGCTGGTTCGAATCCCAGTCCCAACTTGCTCGTCAGCACTTTATCACTGATCACACAGACGTCGACCAGAACCAACTGACACTGACAGAAGACTTCCCTTTTAACCTTAAATATCAATATAATTGACGAAATATGTCGAAACGTATGAAGTTTTGTTTAAGTTAAATAATTGCAATTTAATAAATGGTTGCTTAAGTGTGAAAAAGTCTCGCTGTCACGTTTTATAATCAGTTTTATATTTCAATGTAAATGATTGTCACTTCTGATTGAGGAAATATAAAAATTATAATAATGGGATATGGAATTAAAACTGTCACCTATACAACAAATATAATAATAAATAATATTAATTATGCTAATCTTCATGAATATAAAAAAGAATAACATGCAAATCGGCAATAAGAACATTTAAAAACATTTAAAAATTCATGTTGGTTTAAAGCAATAATAATAATAAAGTTATGAAAATTCAACGTTATTTACGTCAGAAATTCAAATAAAATTCAAGATAATGTGACGTAACATTGATGCGGGGGTTTTGAAAGTTCTTAAGTTTTAACTTTAACTGAATATAAATGATATTAGTACAAAAACATGCATTAATAATATGAACTTGATTCATATGACAGAACAAATGGTGGGGCTGGATAACATTATTATTAATCCGTCAGGTTCATGAAAATATCAATATATAGTCTCTGTGTATGATATTTCAGAGAAATATCAACTTTTTTTTCTGTCCTATCCAACATTAATTTTGTTTAACAGTCAGTATTTGTTAACAAACAGACAGGAAAAGAAGACTTTAAGCTCTACTATATCGGATGAATCTTGATTTAATCTCGTCAATTAGTCACTCGCTAAAACTCAACTGACAACACAGACTCGGCAAATACATCTCAGCAGTAACACCATGTTGGCACGACACACAGCCACACTAGTACCTAGGAGACGAGTTGGGTTTGACCTGGGTACCCGCCCTCCCATACGGTGAGCGGCTCTTCCTGTCGCGAGACACGGCGGTCGGCAGGCGAGAGGAACGCCACACCGTCGGGTCGACCTGTTCTCCTCTGGACATGGCGACTGGAAGAGGGGAGCAGCCCCCCTCGGGAACCAGCGGAGCTCCGGTGCAGGACTTCAGAGCCGCGAACGCTCGCTTCAATGAGGGAGATTTCCCTTCTAGTCAGAGCCGCCGAGACCCTGCCCTGGACCAGCAGGTGCCGTCTATAGAAAGATCTCGCTGGAGGCTAAATATGTGCCAGCGTGAGAGTATGTGGGTGTTTGTGTTGAAACCAGAGACTGATAATTGGAACATCTTCATTTTAGATAACATAAGCTTGATCTAAAGATAAAAAAACCAACAACATTACAACTTAAACAGCCAAACTAGCTCTTAACAGAGAGTTCCTGACACTTTGATAAACAGAAAAGAAAACTATATATAGCAAATTTAAAAAAGTGGATAGATTTCTATTTTTAACGTTAAATATTATCGTTTTCATTTAAGTGAATGAACAAGAATCAAAAAGTTTTAAATATACTGTACATCAAGAAGTATTGCAGTTGTGATGTTATAAATTGTTTTTATTTTATGTTCCCAAAATAGAATTTCTTTTTTAAAACATAGCATTTTTATTATTGTTTTAATTATATTTTTATAAAAATTATTATCAATATTTTAATTATTAAATGTGATACTTTACCAGAACAGTCTTTTTTTTTATATTTATTTAAAGAATGTAATATAATAGAAACGGGCAATAACAATAAAACACCATAATAAAATAATAATACTGTACTAATACTTATAATAGTAGGAAGAAAACAACTAATATATATATTAATATTGGTAAATTAAACGTTAAAAATTAAAAAAAAAAGAAGAATGAAGTTAAGACATGTGGCGTCAAATGCAGTGTTTTGTACTAGTAACAAAACACAAAACTGCTGATAAAAATTAATAAACTAATGAACATTCTAAATATATTTATTTCTGTAAAAATGTGTATAATTCAAAATGTGTTTTATAAAGGCAATAGCATTTTTTTTACGGGATAAAATTTGTGAGAGACTTATAGTAATTCACCTTCATCTCAGTTCCAACAGCAGCGATAAACAGATAAAACTGACACAGAAAATCAAAAGCGATCGTGAGTTTGTTGATCCTGCTGAAGCCCGACTGAGCAACGATCCATTGAAACTCTCGACGTTCCGTCCCGAGGGAAACTAATTACGCCGACTGGCCCTTAAACACTGGGAGATTAATGAGTGGCTTTATCGCCGACAGACACCGACCGCCCCTCTGACCTCTGCCGTGGCTCCCAGCATTCACGTGTGATTAACTTCTCGGACCCGGGCGAGTGACATGTCACGGGGGCAATTTGGGATAAATTAAGGTGCTGCCTTTTCAAACTCTTTCACGTTTCAGAAGTTTTAAGTCCACAGTGTTGCTGTGGAACTGTGGCGTGTTTCGAATGGGTTTGATCAAGTGGGACGGGATCTCCACCTGTTGTTGTTGGGGGGTGGGGGGGGGGGAGTAGGAGTCAGCTGTGCCCCGAATAACCCTTCACACACACACACACACACACACACACACACACGATACACTGACCTACTATCAGATCAAAGTCTTTACAATGTCATATTACATACACACATTCTGTAAACGGACTGATCTCATTGCAGATCACGCACTCATGCACTGTAGCAAAACAAAGAGCAAACTTGATCAGGAAGAATTGAATATTCTGCATGACTGACATGTCGGTCATTTCTGAGTCTATTTACATC
The DNA here is from genome assembly GCF_982586985.1 of Callionymus lyra. Taxonomy (NCBI): domain Eukaryota; kingdom Metazoa; phylum Chordata; class Actinopteri; order Syngnathiformes; family Callionymidae; genus Callionymus; species Callionymus lyra. Next base: position 19,396,098 of record NC_141820.1, read on the forward strand.
CCTGATGACGCACCCACTCCAGAGTCATTAACTTCCAACGAACAGCGACCGTCTTATAAAAGATTATTATTGATAGCATGAGCTTCGACAGTTGGTCTGAACAACACGTACAGAGTAAACCAAGTAAACCAAGAAGAAAGATAGTGGAGTTCAGGCCGTTTCTAGTCTTGACAGCAAGTGAGAAATCCTTCAAAATATTCCTGGAACCGGGTGGTAATACATCATTCAAAATGTAGTGAAACTAACTAATCTTTTTTGTCACATGTGTAGGAGATAATCTTATTAAGTACAAAGGCAAAAATTTCCAAAAATATAATTCCACGATTCACGACATGCGTTTGCTCATAAATACTAGGTTTGGTCACTGGGTATCTAACTCGCCTTGAGGATTAAACATGTTTACAAGTGCACTGGTTTTAAAGTGCACTTTAAAACGGTGTACATACAGGGTAGTACTGTAACAAATCAAACACTGCAGCTACACACTTACCGGAAATTACTCGACAGCTTCTTCTTCTACTACTTTTTAAGTGCAACCGACCGTTGGAACACTATCGCTGACACTTGACAGCGCTTTTCGCCAATTGAAACAAATTATTAAGTTGTGTTTCATTTTGTTATTTCTGTTGTCGTGTTGTTTTGTGGTAAAATTAGTTTTTTCTCAAGACATTTACGCCGGTGTCTGCTCTAAGGACCCACTAAGATGGAAGACCTTAAGTGTCTATCGATCCAATTAGAAGTGTCACAGGGACACAGCCAAAGTCTAAAAACTAAAATGTAATTAAAAATGACATGTCATGAAAGTAGACTTATCTTAATGATTAATTCTGTTTTTAAGTCAATATTTCCTTTTTGGGCTTTGCTAAACCCAAATACTTCTAAGATAGTCCAGACCAAACTAATCCCATTGATTGACATTATTTTAAAACTCCATTGATTCATTCTATTCTAAATCCAGAATTGTATTAGCATTTGTAAGAGATCATTCATGGCAAATCTGGGGACGTGCACAGACAACTGGGAAGCTAATTCCTTTAACAGCAAAACCGATATCTGATGCTGGATCTCTGAGGAAGTCGTTTGAGAAATCCAAAGTTGGCCCTAAGCCAGGGAGGGATCCCAGTGTCTGTTTTTGATCCTACTCAGCAGTTTCTTCACGGATAGATTCCTACAGACTCCTACTTTGACAGAGAACATTTCACTTTGGATTGTCTGGTTCAAGCTTTAAAATAACCCCCATTTTTTTTATATACATCTAAAGAGGACTTTTAACCACGTTGCAGTTACACTGTTCTGACACAGGGGGAGCTAGAAACAAACCAGTTCAAATGCACTTATAAGCAGTAACAAATATGAGGAGGATGGTGGGAGTTATGGGAGGATCATGAGATCATGTGAGACATTCGTTGAGTACTGTGTGTTGGAACAATAAATAAACAATTATTCAATTATATTTTCCCAAAGTAGTAAATGATGATTTCAGACACAACATGGTCGTATCTATCATAAAGTCAAAGTTATTAAGCACCAGAAAGGGATGAAACTGTTGAGTCGAACCCCTCACCTGGACTGCATGTCTTGCGTCTTGCTGGCGGGCGGCGTGGTGCTGCTGGTCTGCTGGCTGAGCTCCACCAGCGACTGATAGTACTGCTGCTGCTGCTGCTGCTGCTGCTTGTAGCGCGAGAGGATGAAGAAGAGACCCAGGATGCTCTTCAGGTTGCCATTCCTGATCTCTGCAGGGAGCACATGTGAAGAAGGAGAGGCATGTTAACTTCAGTCATGCGTGGATCAAGCGAGCGCACACGGTTATTTAAGCCACTAAAGTTGTAAACCCTGCAGACAGACGGGCTCACAGGCTCTTCTCAATGATGTCAAAGGGTCTATTGAAAAAATAGAAATCAAGGACATTTGGGAGCAAACAACAAGCTGCATTTACTACCTTTCATTAAAAGAAATGGATTATGAAACCATTTCTAAAACACTGGAGGTGACATGACATATTAAAGTGCTCATGTTTTTTGGGCATATTTGGAATTATAAGTTGATTTATGGATTTGATTTACAAAAGCTGAACAAAGAGCAGCATTGCTTAGCTTTATGAATTGACGTCATTGTAGAAAATATTTCAAAATCTAAAAGAAATTCTTAAAAGAGAATTATGGGACTGACCTTAAAAATAGGGGCAAAAATAAGAATCACAAGGTTTTGTATTACATGGGAGGAGGAATCAATGAGCCTTGGAAATGTCAAGTCTCTGACGCACCAGTTCGCTTCCCTAGACATGTGGAAGTTGAATTCTACAAGTGGGTTCATCTTCGACGTGAAATTGTAGAAAAACATTCAACTTTAGAACTACTGGAAGGTGAAAACTTTCACATCGATTCATCATTGATAATAGATTATAAAGCAGCAAGAGCTTCCAGGATGTTTCTTGTTGGTAAAAGAAAATGAAGTTTATTCATCATTTTTTATGATATTTTTATATCATTAATTACTGCTATGTCCAAATTTACTTAGCTGTGAAAGTACCACAGGACATTTTGCACCTACTTCTTGTATGGATAATAAATAATATAGACATAGATGTAGATGTAGATGTAGATATAGATATAGACAGAGATTGAGACAGAGACCTAGACATGGATATACAGTAGATGTAGATGTAGATGTAGATATAGATATATATATAGATATAGATATAGATATAGATGTAGATGTAGATGTAGATGTAGATATAGACAGAGATTGAGACAGAGACCTAGACATGGATATAGAGTAGATGTAGATGTAGATGTAGATATAGATATATATATAGATATAGATATAGATATAGATGTAGATGTAGATGTAGATATAGACAGAGACAGAGACCTAGACATGGATATACAGTAGATGTAGATGTAGATATAGATATAGATATAGATATAGATATAGATATAGATGTAGATGTAGATGTAGATGTAGATATAGATATAGACAGAGATTGAGACAGAGACCTAGACATGGATATACAGTAGATGTAGATGTAGATGTAGATATAGATATAGATATAGATATAGATGTAGATGTAGATGTAGATGTAGATGTAGATGTAGATATAGATATAGACAGAGATTGAGACAGAGACCTAGACATGGATATACAGTAGATGTAGATGTAGATGCAGATGTAGATGTAGATATAGATATAGATGTAGATGTAGATGTAGATGTAGATGTAGATGTAGATATAGATATAGATATAGGTAAAAGTAAAAGTAGAGATAGAGACGTAGACGTAGACGTATACATTAACTTTGACATAGAGATAGAGATAGAGATAAAGACAGAGACAGAGACAGAGATATACAGTAGATATAGATATACTGTAGATATAGACAGAGACAGAGACTGAGACAGAGACAGAGACAGAGACAGAGATATACAGTAGATATAGATATAGATATAGATATAGACAGAGACAGAGACATAGATATACAGTAGATATAGATATAGATATAAACAGAAATAATAATAGATAAATATGAGAAATAATGATAAAAATAAAATGACAATTTAAAATGTAAATAGTTGCAACCACTTTTATCGAGAATATATTGGGTTGCGTTGAAAAAGTTATAAATAATTATAAATATAAAATGTAATAAGATAGTGATCTGTCTGAATATTATTTACTTTCAGTTGTTTTCAACTATAAATAAATGCGTACAAATTAAAGGTTGGAGTTTTAAAAAATATCACTTCAGAAATATAAAACTGGGAAAAAAGATAAGAAAACTTTTATTGCCAGTGTTGCCCTGAAATTCCTTATGTGGTGACAACATAAAATGACATGTAAATAATAAATATATAATGATTAAAATATTCATTAAAAGACAACAAAATACATATAATTAATTAATTAAACAATATTCATGATATATTTTCGGTAAATAAGATGACAAGTACATCATGGACATTTTCACCAAAAAAGTACATGTCGTAAAAAGCAGGTTTTTGATCGAAGGCAAGAGTTTATCCAAACTTCTGTCTAATGTTTAGTCATAAACCTCACTATGATTGAAGCATATTTCAAACATTAATGAACTCATGTTTGTACCCAATTTTTTCCCTCCTATTATGATATTCATGAATTGTTCATCGAAAAGAACAACTTTGACAAAACTGAACAACACAAAAAAACAAAGCCGAGCCAGCAGGAAGGATTGATCGCTGCCCACTAGTTAACGCAGCCATTTGTGAAATGGACTTTTTAAATCAAACTGCGAGCAGACGCGCCGAGACTCGGGGAGAAAAGCCGAAGCTGACACAGGAGTTTTGATTCGATTTTTCAATCAGCCGCTCGTTCACAGCTCGTGGAGAAAGTTGGAGATGATTCATCAGAGCGGCTGCAGGCAGCACGGCAGTAGTTTTGTTTTAGTGGAGAGTTGACGGTGCAGATTCATCTAAACATGGCTGATGAAACTTCGGAGGAGGCTTTCTCGAGCCTCTTGGCAAAGACGTTTGTCAGTAAGAAGGATGGCTTGATCTTGAAAATACTCATCTCTGGCTTCAACCATTTGTTGACCGGCCTGTTAGTGCCAACGCGACTTGACATGAACATTTGAAACACTCGTAATAAGCAGAGAATCGTGGCTTTGCGCTCATACAACTGTCTTTACGGTAGCACTTTCGCAGTAGGACCACACATGATTCAAGAGTCGGACAATAATGACACTTTTCCAGTGATGTACAGTATGTCAACACGGGTTGAGTTCGCTGACAGTGAATGAGACGAAAGTCTGAAAATTATTGTTAGGTGAGATAACTTGTAACCAAATAAAAATAAATATTATCTTCAGTTTTATTTGAAGTCCTACCAGGTGAAACACCAGGGTTTTAAACTAACAACCGAACAATGATAACTGAAGAAGGAAAGAAAGGAGGTCAAACTGATGAAACAAAACTCCGGCAGTAGCACGGGTGGGCTGGGTAACCCCCTTTTATCTTCAGAATCCTCTTTAAATGCCAGGCGTGGTGAGTCAAGACTGTTTTTAGTGCATGACATGGGGGGTTGCTGTGTACTCGGGGCTCTTGGTCAGTATGTCAGGCGCTCACAGAATCCTACTGTTGCAGAGGTCAAGGTTACGTTAACCTCGTTACAGAATCAACAGGGGGTCTGAGGTCTGGAAAACATCTGGTTGATTAATGTTCAATGCTAAACTCTTCCCAGTTATTAGCAGGGATATTGAAATCTTAACACCAGATAATCAAGAAAAGGTGTATTTTGGCCTGAATAAAGGTGATGAAAGGGACTATTAAGAGGTGATTATTGAGTGGGGTGTCATGATGGTGAAATCGTTGGTTCCTTATCTGTATTATTTCATCTTACTTCAGCTCGATTCCTGTTACAAGGAGGCGAAGCTTTGAGCCTGAGTCACCATTTTCACTGAATCCTTGAAATGATTTAGTTACTCATAATAAAACCAACCATATGCTGCACCATCCGCGGGGAAAGGGGTGAAGTAAAAACACTGATTCCCTCAAGGTTTCCCTTAATCACACACATTATCAGACAATTAAAAATCCAAGAACACGTTTGGCTTCCATCATCAGTGTGAAACATCTGCCTGTCAAGAAGCCAGATCCCATCGCCATGATGTTTAAATCAAATTGTTGCCTTTATTTCCCAACGACAGACCTAAAAAGGCATCTTCACTCTGGGAAAATCTATATTGACGATAAGTATTCAGATATTCACATTTTAAAGTCATGTTCTGGTACCCCAGACTCATCAGAGAAAGCAAATGAAATGATGTATCTTACCCTCCGCTGATAGCCCTTGTACATTCACTCCTCTGGCATCCAAAAAATTGAGACAAGCGTCCACATTCTCAATCTGCAAGAGATAAATTAAAGAAGATGAGCACATGGCAGAGAGCTGAGACAAAAGACAGACACAGCAGGAATGTGACGAGACTTAAAAAATTCAATCTCTCAGGCCGCGGGGCTCTGAGGAGCAGACCATTACTGTTAGGAATAAAGGATGTGATTGTGTGGTCATTACCGGACACCCGCTCGACCTCTAAAGCCGGCTGCGCGATACACTGACCACAGTGTATAACCACCCACGCAGTCCTGGCGATGTTGGCCATCGCATATTTATCACACCCGTTCAGTAATAACAAGTCGGCAGCACGTGAGCGCCGCACGTTCGTCCGTACACAAATGACCCAATAGAAGAAACCCGAGTAATTGAGTCTTTCCTCTGTACATTTATACATGGCAGCAACACTTGACAGGTGTCATACATTAAAATGTCATCCCATAAAACTTTTCATATCTAAACATTTTCAAGATTACAAAAAACTATGAAACTTGTATTACTTATTTCAAATCAAAAATACAATTATATAACAGGAAACCATTGAAGGTTTGGAAATACATGAATTCAACATATAGAGATCCATTACTTGAATGATTTTCTTGGCAAAAATAGAAGTGGTAGTTAGTAGAATGATCCACAATAGCTTCAGCTTATAGGTTTCCTAACCTAAGGAGATAAAATGTTAAGGGGCCATAAGGGCCATAAATGGACTTCAGGAAGTTCACTATTGGAAAACATTTGAGCCTGTGGAAATATTGCACTGTAATCAATGGATTGCGTGTACTTCTTAATGTACAACAGATGCACTACCGCTACATTGACACTGCATGTATTCTGCCATGATTCTTCCAATTTATATTTCCACCGAGTTGTTAAGAAGTCGGGTCAGAACTACCTGTTGAACAATGTTGCATGTTTATCTTTAAACATGTTTAAATAACATGATAAAATAGAAGTATTCAACAAGTAGTCTGGTCAGTAAATAGAACACATAGTTAGTGTGACAACATATTGTTTACGACAATCGACGACACGGTGGCACCGCGCTCGCAACCATTAGGCGACACTGACATACATTTCCAGCCTTAGACACCAGACATTGGTTATCCGAGGTCATGTCAATATCTCTCTCTCAAGAAAACCCTTCTAGCTTTTCTGGGATATCGTTTAGGTGTTCCTAGGAAACAAACTAGGCTCCTCCGACAGGTCCTCCAGGTCTCCCCTTCCCATTTGATTTGCCCGTATCGCCTCCCAAAGAAGAAGTCAAGGAGGCATCCTAAAAGAGGGCCTAAGAAACCACACTGGTTCTATGAGGTCTGCTGTGAACTGGAAAATTAATTTCCCAAAGTAGATCTTCACGGAAATAATAAAGTGCATCTAATCTTATCTAATCTAATCTAATCTAATCTTCCAGTGTGTCTTCAAAAGGTATCAATAACTACATACGAACAAAATAAGACGTCCTTCTGGTGGACCTGACGAAGATTCTTGAAAGACCGGATTTGGACTATCGGCAGCTATTCTAAGATCAAAATGAACGGTGGATGTATCGTCATATACTAGTGTATTAATCATGTTGTGTCTACACATGCTCCATGGATAACAGGAAAGAGACATTGAATTGTTGTCGACCCTGCGATCTGTGTGGGCCATGTCAGGTCATGAGGTTGCAGTTATGAAAGGATGCTAGAGAGGCTGACAGCTTCATAAGCACAGGGTTCGGCCTTTAAAGCCAACAGGAGGTGGTTTATGTTCAAGTGAGAGGTCAGAGGTGTTCTCTTGAGTGTAGTTTATCTCTGGCCTCCAGGAAATGAAGATTCATAAGCTTTGACCTCTTGTCGCCATTTGGAAACATCATCTTTCTATAAACGACTATTTGTTCGAAAGGGAGGCTGGAGTCACCTCATGTATTGACTTGTTTAACTAGCAGCTGATGGATTATAGTCATTAGGCAAAAATAGTGTTGGGAAATGAAATACATTTTTATCCGTCTCATACATTCGACTCCGTTAATGTAAAGCCTCACTTACCCTCAGATTATGAGCAGATACACAACGATTTCAAGGACATTTTGAGAAACGTTGATATTGGTCGAAATTGTTTTTTAAATGAATTACTTTCTAATTAACCATGTGGACCCAAATATATTTCTGAAGTAGCCGTCACTCTTTTAATTAATGGTTGTGGCACGATCATTTGAAATAATAATAAATAAAAAAAATCAGAAAATAACAGCCACTATTTGTCCAAATAATCATAATTAAAAACAACTATTAATGATATCGATTGACATTTCAAGGGTAAACAGGAGTTTTCTGGTCGGCTTCCAGCTTGAAGGGTTTACTTTAGGAACTCTGTTTTCCTCCCACAGAGATTGATTGAAAAAGTCTAGATTTTCTCTAAGTTTGAGTGTTTATCTCTGTCTGTGACATACTGGTGTCCCTGCCTATCGCCCTAAATAGCTGGGATGGGCTACAGCCCCTGGTGGCCCGGATTAGGGAATAACCAGTAGAAAAATAATGGATGGTAATGGAAGGTATAAATAAATGCAGGAGAATAACATTGGGTAGTAAATATGGTTAGTGATAAAGTTAAATACTAAAAGAAACTAAAGCAAAAAATAGGAAAACATTAATATAATATCCTTATAAATATCCAAACTTAAATGTGACAATAAACTTTTCCCCAGGTCTGTTAGAAAGTGTGAATTCAATTGAAAATAAAATCAGTGATTTCAACTGATTCACTATAATATAACACTTACAGAATAGAAACTCACTCACATTTCCAACCTTCTCCTAAGTCTCCTCCCGACACAGTCACTCCACACACATGTTTCCTGCTGCTAGTGTATCTTTTTATGATCGACCCACACACAACTTTGGGAGACATGTGTGATGCAGGAACGCTCGTAAATTTAATTGGATTGACACAAAAGGTTCAACGTGTGGGAGTTCTCAGAGCAGGACTTTTTAGATGTATGTCCTACATATGTACGTTTTCCAAACACTCCAGGTTCAAATCAACCTCACGTCTTTCAACGTTTATGAGTTGATAAAAAAAAAAAGGGGTGAACTCATAAACACATTGCTTTGTGCTGGAAACACCTCGGCTCGCTATTTCAAAGAACATTCCAGTAAAAAAGAATGCGACACACCGAGGGATTGAGTCGTAACTCCTAAATGACGTTAACAGGCGGGATATTGATTGAAGGTGTCGACGACTGGAGCGCCACTAAAGCTCCACAGGGTTTCTGCTGATGTTTAACTGCTGGAATTTGTGGGAGGTTTGGATCTTTTTTACAGAACCGGCATCATTTATTTTTCCGCTGCAAACTGGCACTATTGTTAACTGACTGCAATCTGTGAAAGCATATCGGGAGGATGAGGACGGCTTCAATGCATATAGAAGGAAAACCACATTTAAAGTGCACATGTGCTCCTAAGACTGTGGGAAGGAAACCATCTCGCTAAGGCGCGGAACAGTAATGGTAGGGGAGCTGCTTGGCGATAATCAGTTTCAATTAAGAAATGTAGCGCTCAGTGAGCCGCGTGGCGAATCAAACGATCCTGTTACAAATGACACAGGCAGCTGAACGGAGGAAATCTCGCAGCGTGGCTGAGAGACATGAGGTTTGCTGAGCATGAAACCGCAAAAACTGTAGCGCGACCTGCACCTCAACTGCTGTCGGCAAATTTCCGTGAAAATCCCGGAACTCCAGGGCTTTGACAAAACTTGACTCATGTCGCCCGTCGACTCATAAAAGATGTCTTACCTAAACTTAAAAAAAAAAAAGTATTACAAATTTGAATTTAGTGTCTGTGTTAAAGTGATAGTTCACCGAAAATTCAAATTTCACTCATTTTCTACTCGCCCTCATGTTGACTAAGGGTTGGGAATATTTCAGTATATTTTTTTCTTTTTAGAGTTATAGGTTAAAAAGTATGTTTATTTTAATGTAGCGACTGGATCTCAGTTGTCTTCGTCTTCATTTACGTCCAAAAATACACTTAAAAACATCCAAATACCTCCATACCTTTGTAACTTCTATCCTGCATTAAAGCCTTGACAAGAGGAATTGTTCCGGAAAAACTAAAACAAATCTATATTTAAAGCTGTTTTTTAGCGGAAGGTGATAATCTAGCAGCCTTAATCTTGTGCCTGCGCACTGACACTGATAAATTCAGCTTGAAACAAACTTAAAATATACAGACTTATATAGGTTTTCTTGGAACAATTCCTCTTGTCGAGGCTTCAATACAAGATGGATGTTAAGACGAAGACAACTGAGCTCCAGTCGCTACATTAAAATGAACATTTTTTTCTATGACTCTAAAAAGGAACAGACTACTGTGAAAATAAAACACAAGCTTTAGTCAACACTTTAAACCTTTATATATTTTCCCCAAATTTTTTTTTAACTATCAATATTTTTTAAGGGTGTTTCCTTGTTTTCAGGACTTTCCCAATTTATTTAAAAGGGTACTAATAATACTAAGGTTGGTCTGGACCCCTACATCATGGACCAGACCAATACCTGCAGTTGAGAAAGTGGGCTGGAGTCTGGACCAGATCATCACTCAGTCGATTGCTGGGTTAAACAAAACTTTGTTTGAAAGAAGAAAAGTGAACGTTGAAAGTTCCAGGTACCATCATCTGCAGAATACTGAGCTGAACAAGCCGATGATCTGCTCATGACATAATGAGTGACAAATGTAGGTTAAAAAGGTACTTGTAAAAATATACCAGTTGATTTATAAATGTAAGGACCTTGTTATGACACACCACCAACAGAGACATTAGATAATATGACCAACCTACCTTGGAAACATTATTCAATGACACTAAAAGTTGCTTTATGATAGACAAATTAAGAAAGAAGTGTTCCAGTTACTTCATAAAAATTATATTGAGCTCCTTGAACACCAAAGCTTAATGGCCTGTGGCTTTGCTCATATTCTGCATATCTGCAGGATAACTTTGTATTTAGATCATCAACTGACTGATAATGAAAGCACATGATGCAACTGCCTATTAGAAATGGGCCAGACCACTTCCTGTGGGACACCGAGTTATCTTCTCCAGGACAGAAGTGGAAAACCAGGCTATAAGTGATTTGCAGCGGAGAGAACAGCTGATAATTGTGGGGTTTTACTCCAAAATGCTGAGCATCCCCCTGGAAAGAACATACCAAATAAACCAGTTATTAGCCCTTTTTTTTTATTTTTATTTTTTAAATCTGATGACTCAAGCCCTAGAACAAGAAGTATTTTACGAGTCATCAGATGACTCAGTGGATTTTTCTTTCCAGTCATTTTAGCCTGCTAAACTTGTGATTATGTTCTCAATGCTGTCATTGTTTGTTATTTTCACACCATCATCAAAATAGATTCCAAATCGAATCCCTGTGGTTGGAAATTAAATTTGGGGTTCAGAACGTCTGACTCAGAATATATTCTGCTTCGACCATCTGATAATAGAAATCAACATATTTAGAAAAGAAAAAAAAAGTTTGTAATTGATGTTTCACCGAGTCAAGCTGCTAGAAACATGTCTGTGTGTCTATTAGTCCCTCTTGACACTTGGAAACCAATTAGCCGAGCTCATCAATCACACTGGACCGCATTACTGAGAAGTTTTTCCACACTTTGAATATGCTTCATTAATAAGCGCGGGTGAGTTGAGCTGATTAGAAACACAAACATTAGTATGCTGACACGGTCCAACTCCGGGGCTGCTGATGAGTTCAAGCTTAAATCATCCTGCTGTGGGCGGCTTATTACCTTCGGCACGTCGCTGCGTCTGTTAACAAACAAAACGTTTCTCAGGGCCTCTCTCTCTCTCTCTTGCCAAACACTTATCTTGTCATCTTCCACTCAATCCCCAACTCTTTTTCTTCATCGCAAACAGTCCATTGCCTCCCCCCTCACCCTGCTCCATCACTCTCAATGTCCCCCAGGAAGACAAGCCGCTGACAGACAATGAATCAGACTGATATGCAAAAGTAGGAGTTAGCATACGTCCTTTTCACGATCCGGCTTTCATCACTCATCGATGTAAAAAGCACAGGCATTTGCGTTGGCACTTGAGGAACCGCTCCTCTCCATATTGACTAATAGTGATCGCCAGGCATTCTGACCGAAGGACTTCACCCCCGTTGAAAATAGTTTTCTTAAAACTCCATCATGCAGTCGTTCCACGTTGGAGAACTCATGAATTTAAAAAAGCCAGAGCCAATCGCCATGAATCCACAGGGATCCACAGATCGCAGAAATTGCATCCCTTCAATCTAGGTCCTCGTGTTTAGGGAGACCATCACTGTATTATTTACCAAAATAAAAACACCAAACACATTCAGGATAAAATAAAGGAGTGGCAAAAGAATACATTTTTACGTGAGTCAGATCTGCAGTTTATACATCGGCCAATTCCTACTGGTAAACCGGTGAAACTTTGTATCATTGAACACAAAAAAGAAGAAACATATTTAAGATACGTACAATGAACCAGTTTAAGTTCCATTGCACTGACTTAAAGATGTAATAAATGTTTGTTAAAGCAACAATACGCACATTCAATAAAGTTTTTTCTGGCGACCCCACATGTCTGAAAAGTGTTACTGCAATTCCCCCAAATCTCAGAGCGTGATAACCAAAAAAAGGGTTTAAAAAAAAAGAAGCAGATCAAATCTTTTATTATTTGATTCTAGTTCTTCCTGGTAACCCTGGTAAGACCCTCAGACCCTGAAACACTGTCTCTGACCCACTGCTGAAAACCGACCAAGTTTACAAGACATGCTTGTTCATAGCTAAAGAACCGGTACAGTAAATATGAAAAGTAAATATTGTTGCGTTTAAGCACATTTTGGAGTCCCCCTCAAGAGCCTCGAATTTTTCTGTCCAAGGAAAGAAAAATCCAAGCTAGAGTCCCCAAAGTCAAGCGTTGAAATTTAAGTTCCTGCCTGATCTTCCCTTTGAAAACCTCACCTTAAGAATTTCTTCCTCCACTTATGTTATACGGACATCTTTCCCCACTTACTTATGTTTTCCTGTATATTTCACTTCACAGGTTTAAGCCCATGGTACAGTATTATTTCCAATTATTTTCAAAAAGATGACCTTTAAAATTGGCATAATGTGGAAAATGAAATGCCAAGAATGTTGTTAGTCATTGAGCTCAACAAATACCGTTGTTGAGTTGATGATGAAATGTTTTAATTACATTTATTACTACAAGTTACTAATACTTTCAAGTACAGTGCAGAAACATCCAGAGCTTTAAGTGGGAAAAAAACACAACATTTGTAGTTAAGTGTATGTTCTTTAGCGTTCTGAAATTTTGCCAAGATTTATGATTTTTATATTTAAGTAAATTATTATTTTGAGACAAGTAAAAGTTGGTTACATTTTAGTTGTGGTGGTCAAAATTACCATCCGGATCCACAAGTCATTTGAAGATTTATCACCTTTAGCTGAAACACCAACAAGTATTCTGTTCTGTTTGTGTCCAGCAAGCGAAGCTTGTAAAAGTTTCTGACACCTGCTTGTTATGTATGTTATACCTAAATATTCTTGGAGACATTTGCAAGATTGTGGCTTCTTAAGAATTGAATATATAACTGAGCTTGACATCTCTTATCCTTTAATAAATAAAGTAAAAAATATAGGATTACATGGCAAATCAATGTATATATAAATAAATGCATTGAGCGTGTTTAAAAACTGGCCGATATTTATATTTAATTGTTACGTGACTGTCTCATCTCAACCAGAACTAAACCCATGAGTTCATGCGAGACGGAGTTTACGACGAATCTGCTGTCATGTCTCACTAACACAGTCGTCGTATAGAAATGGTTTCTTTCCATCCGCGCCGACCGCAGGACTTATGTAACCAGACTTAAGAAGCATACCGAGCCCACAGCCTGATGTTCATCACACTTATGCTCCTCTAAATAAAGACATTTGTGCAAAACTACTGTTCCCGCTCAGTCAGCAGATGAACTGACAAGATGCATAATCAACACAGATCCACGGACGTCTCCAGGATATATGCTGGTTTGGTTTCAGATGTTTACATCTCTGAGTGACTTGGACGTCGGCCACGAGGCATCTGTTGCACAGACCGTTTTGAGAGAGAGACTTAAAGAACTTCAAGTCAAACGAAGATGTTGCACGGATGACAAAGACTATTTGCGTCAATGTCTGTGTTGATGTTCTCTGTCATGGAAGCACCAACTTGTGAGCAGATGATGTGGTTTGTGACTCTTAAGAAGCTTCTGCTTTAGATGTTATTTCATATCAGATCCCAGTGCAGCACCACCTTAGGTTTCTTTAATTATATACTCAACATTTTACAATTATGCTCAGAAGAAGTTTGTCATTTCTCTCAGTTCGCTCATATTCTCAGATGCGCTGTTTAGATAAGAAGATGCTCTTCTTTCTGGTCAACCCCAAGGTTGTCACTGGTCTAAAGCCTGTTTCAGTTAAGTGGAGATTTGAGCTGGAAACCATAAACAAAAACTCATAATATGGTGGTCACTGAAATCTCTCCATTCATGTTAGTCTGATCCTGTTTGAAGATCTTTAATCCGCATTTTAACCTGAAAGTAGTGCTTCACACATAACACGTAAGTACAGTATATCACTGAACACTCTTTTGGTGGAAAAAATACGTTTTAACTTTGCAGATTTTACGAGACGAAAAAGCATTTTAAAGAAGAAGTGTTGTAGTTATCTCAATGGTCTTTGGTTTTCGTCTGGGGTTCTCTCCATCTCGGCCACAGTCTCGGGTCATAATGTGGTCTTTTATAACATAACATTTATTTACAACATTATCTTTAACAAGTTTCTATTTAAAAAAGGAAAACATAAGTTTTATTTTCTAGACTATGTTTTCAACTCATGAGGTTGTGGTAACGTGTACATTGAAATCAGAGTGTTTATAAATGAAACCTCATCCATGTCTGGGGCATGTTTGTTCATTATTTGTTTTAAAGTCTAAAACAATGATTTTTAATATTAGTTTGGCTAAAGACAGTATTTGTTATAACTAAAATGACACAAAATTCCAAGTTATCTTAAGGAAAACTACAATAATATATCAATATAAACTAATTTAGTTGACTTAACTGGACTAGAAAGGTAAGGATGTAACATGAATGAATAAAAAATAAAATAAATCCATGGCTGAAAAAAAGAACATTCATTTACTAATTTTATTTTTAATTCTTCATTTGCGGTCTTAGTCCATCTGGAAAAGTCTTGGTCTAAGCAACAAAGTTCAACAAAAAAAGTAAGTAATAAGGTAAGTAATTTATATTTATAGAGCGCTTTTCTAGACAAGGGTCACAAAGCGCTTAATCAAAAAATAAAACCGAAAAAGTGTCAATTTTGACTTTTAAATCGACTAAAAATGAAAGATTGTCCTAAAAACGAGTTGATCAGTTTATCATTATTTTTTTTGGATTTCATAGAAGTTGTGATGTAGAAGGAGAGAAGGAAATAACTGTTCAAATGTTATCGCCATGATAAAAAGAGCTTTCAGAAATCTGCATTAAAATATCTTAATTGAGTTGTGTCATATAAAGTTTCAGTCGAGTCTGTCTTCTGAGGTGTCACACTTTGCATAAATAATTTGACTCTTACCTTCCCTTCACACCTCACAGGAATGTTTCACGCTCTCCTCAGTGACCTTAACTCACACTTTGCACAAGTATGCATCAACAAAAAAGACAGATAGCGTTCTCAAAAACCGTTTAGCTGTCAGTCTGGTTGCAGACCGGCCAAAACGATTTGCAGGGTTAAGCAACTGACATTCAAAGCCTCTTCACGGTGATGATAAATATCCAAAATGTCTGGCTGTTGCTCCATCTCAGAAACATTATATTGGCTGTTAAAATGGGCTGTCAATCAAATGTTTTGTCCAGACCAAAGTTACTGAGGAGTAAATGTAAACTACTCTTGCTTGGTTTGTACAAAAACGTGCATCCACTTAGATATTTTCTGGAAATACGACTACAAAAAAGCTTTAAATGAGTTCAAAAAAGGGATAAATTCTCAATATAACTGAAGCTGATTGAGCTACTTTCCTAGACAGAACATCTGTTGATGTCAATCATTGAAAAACGAGTCAGTAAAAGTTTTAACAGGAGTCTCAGTGGAGCCCTTTTAGCCACAAACATGCTGCCCAACTGTCGTTTTACTAGATGAGGGTCAACGTTTGTCACTGACCTCCTCACATTTATTCCACAGCTAATAGCTTGATGGTAGTTGAATAAAAACTTAACAAGAGATGACAAAATGAAGCAAAAAAAAAAAAGAGGAAGCAAACTTAAAAGAGTCTTGAGTTTCTGGGTCACCAGAGCTCCCGCTCATTTCAGGACGTTGCACAGTCATCAACGGTCGTTTTCATCGCGACTGTAAGAGGAATAAAGAGAGTCGCTGACACGAGACTTTAAGTCAAGCTAACTGAAGATTGCTTGTTTATGTTAAGAGACCTTAGACGGTCGTAATCTATTGGTCAGGACTGAGAGTTGGAGGTAAAAGTGTTCGCTGGTTTCTTATTGACAGATTAAAAAGACACATCGTTGACCTAGATAGTAGCGTTTATCTGAGACGCATATTGCACGGGTCAATCAAAAAGATAAAGAAGAAGAGGAAGTAGAAAAAGAAAGGAATAATGTAGTACTTTTAGCTAAGCTAACTAAATATGGTGTATATATGTACCGTACTTAAAATCTTTTAATTTTCTCAAAAAACGACAGTGCGCCTTATAATCCTGAGCGCCTTAAATATGAACATTATCTGGTGGGTGACTTGTTTACAAACACTTTCATGACTCTGCGCTGACTGAGTCGACACGCCGTGGGATTTACGACGCACGTCACATCATGACGAACGTTTATGGAGTGATATTACTGCCACCGGTTTGAGTGAGTGTGTCTTGTTTGTTGTACACTCAAAATCACTCATTAAAGGTGCACTTTATAATCCGGTGAGCCTAAGTGAAGAAAATACCTTAATCCAATATTGTCTCACATTGTTTCTCTAAGATCTTACACTCAAACATCATCATTTAACAGTGCATCTGTGAGATAGTACTATTTAAAGCAAAACATGTATTTGAATGGAGACTATGGTACGGTTTGGTAACCGCTGTGTTGCTCCATCAGTCGATTCTTAAAGATTCTTACAAGAAATCTCTGAGTACAGATTTAAAACTGTCGTCAAGACATTCACGATCGTGACATTGAACCTGTCCAGCGTGAGTGAGACCATCACTGGTCAACACAGTCATCGCTCCAGCATCATGTCTGCATCCAAACCCTTAAACACCGTCGGACATTTTCAGATGAAGGTTGTGCTAAGAAAGCAGCTTAAAAAACAGCTTTGAGTAGAACCCATGATATTTAGATGAAAGTTGCTTATGCATTTTAAAAGTGTAGTGTAAGAGGTTGCTCTCCCAGAGTTAACGCTGATGTAACCCTCGTGCAAACGTAATGGTCATGAAGCACACTGAAAAAAAACTTTACTAACAAGCTCCATTTTTCTTTTTAAAGAAAAATAATTAAATTCCTAGATGATGCCATGGTAAATTTGGGCTCTAATGTTCTATTACAAATAAAAACTTCCATCTTAGAATCTTGTTGAAAAACTCCAGAGAGGAACTGTTTGTTCCTTCAACCCTCGTGGAAAGCTCCGTAGAAACGTCCTAATGACTCCGAGGCGGCGAGGAAGTGCGGAGTCAGAGGGCAGGAGGGTTGAGGAGGAAGCTGCACGGTCAGACACGCAGCGAGGTGAGTGCACGCTGAGAAGGATTTACACAGATGCTGAGCGAGATAATCGATGAGATCACTCTCACGGTTGCATCACTTGCAGTCCGGCGGAGCGTTTCGCCCACGAGTCCATCCTGCGGACGCACCGACGACTCTGGGAGCACATTTGTAATGAACGAATCTGAGGGCAGGAGGAACGAGAGGCAAAGATTCAAGTAACAATACGACCGGCACTTGAAGCAGAGGTCACCTGATCTGCAGCTGTTATCTAATCTTGTTGATCGACGTCAAAAACTCAAAGAAACATTTAAACGATGGCTCAAAATGAATGACTAGAGCTGTGAAGACATTCAAAAATGTTGAGAGATTCATTCATCATGATCTGTAAATAATTGATCGAATTAATCTATTTTTAATTTCACATAATTGCTGAGAAAAGGATGCAACTTTTTTTCTTTTTTTTTTTTTAATTAAAATGTATTATTGAACAGATTCAGTTACATTCTGTTGTCTTTGAGTTTTGATGCAACATTTAGTTTCCACCAGCAGGGCTGATTATCGCTTGTGTATCTTTTATTTTTATAATTAAGACTAATTATGGGATGGTGTCCCACGAGACACTGGAGAGATGATGTATTTCACCTCAGAAGATGTGGAAGACTCAAATGTAGGTGTCTTGCCTGGACGGTAGCCCCTGCGATCTCATCTTCAGGTCAAGTTAAATGGCGACTCATGTAAAACCCAACTCTCCTGACTGACTCACATGTTTCAAATGTTGAAGTCTTCCTCTCCAAGATGCAGTAGGTCTCTCATCCTGACCAAGGTTTTGAACTTATTACTTTATAAAGTTCTCCCCCGTCTGAAATCCCAGCAAACGAGAGGTTACGAGAGCGGATTCCATTATGACTTAATAATGGGCTTCACTCCTCCAGAAAGCTGTAATCACACCTCGCTTTGTTTATACAACAAGTCCCTCGGAGGTGAGGAGTTTCAGGATTGATGGCGCAGTGCTGACTAACCTCGATGTTTAATCCAATCACAGCAGAGTGGGTGTGGTTATGGTAAACAAGATTTTTATCTCCATGAAAAAAGTGTTTTGTGCGTTTTTTCTAATGTAAATATTTCAATGAAAAGAGAGTTTTGTACAAACAGACACATACTAATGCATACAATAGAGTCCAACATCTATTTAAGACTCACTTAAATCATTCGTTTCCTGATCACATCCTTACGTTAAGCAAAAGCATGAAAACATTTGTTATGTATACGTTAGTCTTCTCTGACGTCCTGACTTCTGTGTTTACGTCTGCCTCGCTGAGAACAACAATCCTCCCTATCATCTTTGCCCGATGAGCACAGACGCCCCGGCAGATGCTGAACTTCCAGACCAGCTGTTCCGTCGTCTTCACTCACAGACCAGGGCAGCCCAAGAAACCGACTCGCAACTTCAGACTGCAGTCTCACGTCCGGAGTCGAGTCCACGGAGGGAGAAGTCGCAACAATGGCAGCTGTGACTAACATGATATCCATATATAATGCCATTAAGCTTTAGATCATTTGTGACAGATTATTTTGTAAAATTGGATATTCAAGCATGACTTAATAAATCATTATATAGTTTAATGTTTTTTAATAGTTGAGATTTGAGTTCCAGTATGTGTGTGTGTGTGTGTGTGTGTGTGTGTGTGTGTGTCAGTTCCTTCCTAAAGGCAACTGTGTTTCCTTAAAGTTAATTTTCCCAAGCGTGCTGGGCTCACAGTGGTGAGAGCAGGTGGTGGATCAATGGGCTTAGTAAGTGACTGAGGCAACACACACACACGCACGCACACACACACACATACACACACACACACACACACAATTCTTGCTGCTTTCGGGATGCAGCTGAATAATCTTGACCAGAAGTTCTGCTCTGGACTGCTTCAAACCACACTTTGTGTGACAACATTCATTAAAGTGTGTGAGGCTGAGAAACTAGTGTTGGAAATGGATTCAGATGCCAGAAGAGACTCATGTGTTGTACGACAGATTTTCTCATATTTATTCTGTACAAAAAAATGAATCACTTTCTACTCAAGGTGTCCAGAGTTTGCTCAGTATGGACTGTGGGAGGAAACCAGAGCACGCAGACACATACAAGTGCAAGGAGGACAAGCAAAGTCCACATGAAATATATATACACATACATATACACATACATATATATATATATATATATATATATATATATATATATATATATTGTTTATAATTCAACTGCAGCTCTGAGAGACTACAGATATCTGACAGTCAATTATAGCTATTTTGTTATCTTGTTTTTATCCCTTCATTTAAGATCTTTTTTTAGCATTTGAAATTTTGTTTGTTTTTACAGCAATGAGATTAAATGTATATCAGGAGACACTTAAATCTTTGGGAGATTATTATGCTCTTTCCGCAAGAGAGAGTGACAGATCCTTTAAAATATTTGTGAATCCAGATGGTCATTTTGAACCCCTCTACAAATAAAAATGTTTTTTTCTTAATCCTAAAATGTACTAATGAACTTTTAACTAAAAAAAACAGACAGTCGGTCATACAATCTCCAGAGGAACAACATTCATATGAACTCACAAACTCAAGTATATTTTTTTGAATTGTAGTTACACTTTTGTGTAAGTAGTGTCTTAGTTACACTGTCAACATGATTTACTGTGTATTATAAAGTCTTATTATAAGTTACATTTCTTTAAGATACAACTATTAATCCTTCACCACTTCCCTCGATCTAGAGCTAGAGAGCCGATTTTTCATCAACTGTTCTTTGACGCTTATCAACATTATTTCATGATTAACTATAACTCAGACAGGCAAGAACTGACAACCTCACAACCTCCTTGGCAGAGGTAATAAACAGGGCAATAACACATCATACGCCTTAAGACTGCAGCCGCACATAATCAATCTAATATTCCGGAGGCTGAAAGAGCCCTTTTCATGCTTTTGCTGAAGAGATTTCAACATCAAATTACTTCATAATCCAGTGGTTTTACTTTTACTAGCAACTCATGACCGACCGTGATCCGAGAGCCTTCAGTCAACGACCCGTAACGTCTGACGACCAACGATTCACTTCACAGCGAGGAATCAAACGAAGTTCGGCTCCAACGTTTTGAATAAGAAAGTGCAGCTTTAGTCCCTGTTTTATAGCCGGGCAGGAAGTGAGCCGCCGAACACGGTCAAAGCACTGATTCATCAGGACTTTAAGTGAGGAGTCATTTTCTCAAGTGTCGACAATGAGCAGTTGTTTAGTCAGTTCACTAACTGAGCTCAGAGTTAGTCATGTCACAAATCGCCCCCAAAAAAAAGGTTGTTAAAATGTTTTTACGATCGAAAAGGATAATATGTAGTTTGAACTCGTAAAAAACATAATTTCATGAATAAAACAAACACTTTAACCACATTTGAAAGGTTTCGTTTTCCATCTTCTTCCATTTAGTTGCATTACTTTAATTCCAATTCACTTCCTTTATATGTTGGACTTTTCTTCCTGTCACTTTTTGATTCTCCTATTTTTCACAAATGTTGTTTTTGTCTGAATATCTAATGTTTTTTTTAAATTTATTAGATCTTTTCTTCACATTAATTTACTTTTTTTTGGTAGTTACATGTGTTAAAATGATTTTAATAATAATGTTTTTTATTCATATTTTATCCATCTGGTCTTAGAGTTTTTGTCCGACAATAAAGTTTTGGATGATTGGGGTAAAGAAAACTATTAAGCTTGAAACAAGAATGTCTTAATATCTTTATCATCCCCTTACTAACCTGCTCCTCATCCATCTTCCCGCACAAGAGATTTCAAAAGCTGTACTCACCATTTGTGTTTGGCTCCGCGGGCTGCCATTTATATCCTCCACCTTCTCATTGGCTGTGTGAGAGAGGAAATGAGATTATTACTTCTGTTCCATATCCATGTCCAGCGACTCCTGAGTTGAGGTACAAGAAAATCCAGAACGGATGTGATTGAGTGTGTGTGTGAGTGTGTGTGTGTGTGTGTGTGAGTGTGTGTGTAAGAGAGATGCAGGAGAGGTCTGGGAAGCAGAGCTGCCTAATTCGTCAGCTGCCGCCAAAGAATTACTGACAGGCCAACTTGGCCTCATTGTCTGCGAGGGTGAGTGGGGAGGGTGAAGTTACAATCCAACACAGAGAGGGAGAGAGACTGTGCATGTGAGTGTGCGAGTGTGTGTGTGTGTGTGTGTGTGCACATGTGTTGGGGTTCATGTAATTGTGAATGAAAGGTGATGTTTTTTGAGAGACTCAAATAATGCTAATGTTAATTTAATCAATAAATGATTGGAGAAAAACGTAAGAATATCAGTATAAGTAATATTTATTTAATATTATAATAATAATTATAATAAAAGTATAATGTAAATATATATTCTGACATATTTATATGGAATATATAGTTTACAAGAAGTTTTCACAAGCTGATCAATTCATGTTTCCTTTTTGTTAGACTACAGTTATTTTACAGATTCTTTCTCATAATAAATTTGTACTTAAGTAAGTAAGTAAGTAATATTTATTTATATAGCGCTTTTCCAGACCAGGGTCACAAGGCGCTTTAACGATTTAAACAAAACTCAAAAAAGTATATACTTTAAAGATCAAGATAAGTGAAGGACAATAAGGCTCTGAATGATGTTTAACACACAACAACAAGCTTTAATAACATAAACTTTTATATCTATAGTTGGACTAAATGTAGAGCCGAGGTTTGTGTATAATGTCATTAGGAATAAAATGATAATAATACTGTGTAGTATCTTTGATCGGGGCGATACCAACCTGACATGTTTCAAATATTGACATAAGAATTAAGAAGTGGCTACACAACCTTATTACAGGTCCGATAGAATCTTTTTTTTAAATGTATTATTTAGACAAACAAAAAAAATGGGCGCCTAAAATAGAGCTTAAATGTGATTTCAAAGTCAGCAAAATATGATTTTATTTAAAAGCGGAGTGAAGAAACTTGTGTGCTCTTAAATAATCAGCAAAAAACTTAAATTACACTTTGTAAATCACCAACATCTCAACATTTATGAAACTGAAAGAACCACATTAATCCGTCTTACTAAAGAACAACATTAATGGTTGGTGGGAGGGGGGGTCAACATGTGGCTCTGGAGCCCTGGGTTGCAGACCCCTGGTCTAGAAGAACAGAAGCACTGTTTGAATCTACCTCCCAGGTTTAATCATAAGAAATGATGGTCTCCGAGGCTGTGTTGCACAATATAAAAAAAGAAAAGAAGCACAACCTACACAGAGCTGTAGAGCAAATTGAATATTTAAAGAAGGTTTTGGTCTCAGTATCAGTACTATGTTTTGCTTCTGGGAGTGTGTTCTGAGAAAGTGGTAAATACTAAATAACGTACTTTTCCCTCAAAATTCCCCTTCAATTAAAATGGAGACTGACATTGTTTTTTTGTTTTTTTATTTTCTTACGCGGTGAACCTCTTTCAAATATAAAAATAAACGTGGCTCAGTGTTTTAAATCTCAGCATCTTGCTGTTTTTACATTAATAAATGGTGTATAACGAGAGGAAAAGAGAAGAGAAGCCACTGATGTGGATGTTAAGACCTGGAGCTAAGTAAGAACAGACATAAACTTAACACAAATGTTTCTTCAGTCTAACTGGGTTTCACCCGGTGCGAGTGTACAGAGGGAAAAACGGGAGACGCTCGAGCACAACCAGGTGCTAGCGTCGTATAGCTCCAGCAGCTCACCCAGCACCCAGAACACAAGCTCTACTGCTGAGATTTGGCCCAAATATCAAGCCCAGCTTCCCTCAAACGCACCACAACAAAGACCTCACAGTCACACGTGTGTGTTCAAGCTTCAAACATAACAAAGCTTTTATTGGTACGATTGATGTTATTTAATGTATATATATTTAAAAAGTGGACACTGATAGGATTCAATTAGGTGAGAAAAGCTGCACATGTGGGACTCTGCTGTGCATTTGTGGCAAATCTGCGGAACGAGCATGTTTTTTGGCCTGACCAGAATAGTCAGTGAAGGGTTCCACCAACTAGGAGTTTGCTTTGCTACATTTGTGCAAATTTAGTAAATTAGCTCTTAAACATGAATAAAAAAAGGCAATTTAACTATTAACAGAGAGCAGATCTTTAGTCACATGACGTATCCTTGTAATCCTTATCACGGCTGGAAGTACAGAGATTGAAAAAGTTTCCTTCAACTGAGAAAAAATCTCTTAACTCAGGAAAATCATGTCACAACACGATATGGATCTTATAATCCATGCGTTCATGTCTTCTCGTTCAGACTGTTAGCAAATAAGCAGAAGCCGTCTCTCCTGAAGTCAATACAAAACTCTGCAGCGAGAATTCTGACCCGCTCTAGTAGAAGAACTCACATTTCTCCGATCCTTAAAACTCTTCACTGGCTGCCAGTTTCTTTCAGGATCAACTTTAAAATTCTGGTTCTTACTTTCAGATCTATTCATGGTCAGACTCCTCCTTACATCACTGATCTGATCCAGCCTTACACCCCAGCTCGGGCTCTGAGGTCTGTGGATCAGAATCTACTGATGGTTCCTGAACACACTTCAGGGCCAGAGGAGAGAAATCCTTCCAGACTGTTGCTCCTAAGCTTTGGAACAATATTCCTCTCTCTGTGTTTGATGATCTACTGACTCCTTCAAGAAACATCTTAAGACATTTTTATTTGCTTTTCCCCAATTTTCTGGGACTCCTGTGTTTGGCTTATTAAAATATATATGTGTTAACTGTGTATTGTTCTTGATTGTTAAAGTTTTTTTGTGTCAAAACAAAAAGAATGAGCAAATACCACCTTTTCTTATCTGCATCCATTATTACAGAAGAATATTCCTACATGTCAAATATGAGTGTGTTGTCTTCTTCAGAATATCTTGTGTTTATTAAAAATGGTTGATATGGCGATCAGTTTCTTGGAATGACCCAGTTAGAAGTCACTGATTCTCAGGATTTAATTTGGATTTAATAGAAATGACAAGAAATAGATATAATGAGGGACATGTGGGGAAGTTCAGAGACAAAGGTAGGGATGTATATTGGACTATAGATGTGTTATAAAAAGTAGGTAAAAGAAGAAGGGAAAGACATGGTTCACATGGGGGGGAGAATAGGGACATGAAGAGGAAAGGTTTGCTGATGGAAGGATGATCAATGGTTTGATGTAGAGATGCTTTTATAGCAAATATTAAATGACACAGAAGAAGAAAATTAGGATTTTTTTCTCACTCTATTTAGTGACAAAGGTTTAGTTACAAACATCATTTCTGGGACAGAAGAGACACCTACCGATGATCTGGATTATTTGTGCCAACAGGACTCCATCTGTGACGTCCTGGCTGAGATCCTTGATGAGGCGAGGACAGCCGGACTTGGCCAGGTAATGGTTTGCCCAATCTGTGTAAATCTGGGATGACAAGAGAAAACATGCGGTCAGACCGGTGTGATAAAAGAGGAGAGGCAAAGGTCTGTGTGTCAAAGTACCAGGACATCCACTGCACAGCCCAGAATAATCAAACGTATGTCTCAATGAAATCACAATGTTCGCTTATAATGAAATATATTAAAGGGTCAAAACAATTAAAGGGACGCAGATGAAGACATTGAGCTCCAGCCACTACATTAAAATGAACATACATTTTTGTTTTTAACTCTAAAAAGGAACAGATTACTCTGAAAAAAATCCCAACCCTTAGTTGACATAAGGGAGAGTAGAAAAATGTGAATGTGAATTTTGGGTGAACTTTCACTTATAAAACAAGGATCAACCAAAATGTTTGATGTGAGCTCCCTTTGTGAAGGTTTGAAAACTCTAGCTGTCCCTAGTTTACAAACTACAATCTTGTTGAAGAACAGAACAAGTTTGCCTTCTCAGCCTCGAGTTGTCAGGTTGTGTGTCACAAACCAACCCTGATATAAATGTAGAGGAGTTAAAGTAAAAAGAAATCACAGCTCAAAATGCAAACTGAAGTGCAAAAACTCTTTCAGCTGCACAAGTAGTTCAACAAATGAACTCTGTTTCCTTTCAATCTTGTCCTTTCTAACCCATCCTGCCAGAGAAATACAAACACCCAACGGACATAAATATTCTGCTCAACCATCCTCTCGGTCCAAAGACGGGGCCGGGGGCCCTTGAGCAGATTGAACTACATTTTTTCACCGAGAGAAAGTGAAATACACATTTTTTGAAGATTCAAAACCTTTTGAATACAAAACAAGATCACAATTCAATTGAAAAGCCTTATTCAGAGGCATTTTTGGTCGAACTGGATAAAGGTAGAGACACTTTATACGCTTATAAATGGCATAACTCTGGGTATGATGCCACTGTTTGGCCCCAGCTCGTTTTCACGTCATCAAATGTGGCCCTCTTCCTAAAACGTTTGGATCCCTCTGCTCTAGGTGCTTTAATAACATGTGACGTTCAGGGGCCACAAGTGGCCTGCCCTGTACTTGCATGGTCTTTATAAGTTATAAGTGAAACACTGAAATTAGACTGAATCATCTCTGCTGTAAATATAAATACATTTCAATTTTTTTTAACATTTTATAATTTTATGACACTCTTGGTTAAAAGTTTTGGAATAGATTTAACTTTTTCCCCTTAGTTAAATTTAGTTTTTTATTAATTCCCTTTTCAATGAAATTCAATATTTTTGTCCCTAAGATTTGAATAAAAATATTGTATATTGTTTGAAATGTATGATGAAACATGAATATTATATTAATCTCTTTCATTTTTAGAATGACATTGAATAACTACAATCACAAAGTCATTCTCAAGTTATTCTCTTCAATGTTACGATTTCCTTTTGCCTCGATTCAATAGCTTGAACCTAATCTCCATCCATTAAAGCAGAAGGTGCGAATTCCACTTATAATAGTACATGGAGAAAAAAATACAAAGTTATACTCTAAATTCACGGCCTGGTTTTCTCTCCAGCTCAGCAGCCTGGTGGATAATCTCTTTTTTTTTTTGTCACTTCAACATCTTAAAGTCCTCGTGTCTTTCGTTCAAAGCAATAAGTCGACTGATAAGTGACACTCGGTCTGTCGAGCGGCGGAGTGATGTCGACAGCTGCTGCGGTTCTGATGAAAGATTCAAAATCACGTTTGGCCTCAAAGTGACTGGCCCCGTTATTGCAGATATAAGCTGGAGTTCTTTATGCTCCTTCACATCAGTCCTGAACGAGGCAGCGTTTGACCGCATACATAATCATTCTTTAGTCAGATTCTTAATGGAAAATATAACTCAATTAATCTGAGTCCCACTGAAGACTTTTGGATAAATATAGACATACATACATTTTTTTTGTCAGCGTTAAAAATAGACTGACAAAACACATGGTAGGACAATAGAGACATTTAATTCTGGAATTTTGGATACAGATGGTAATCCATACATAAATAACATATTATTATATTATCACGCTATAGCTAGCTTTATGGTATTTAATCATTTGATTTCTTGAGATATATTTGCAAACATTCACAAGACTTTGTTTCTATATATGTTTGGTATCGGGCCAACAGGATTTGTTTTTAGGCCACATAGCAAAAAAACAATTAAGGTTATTTCTTTTGTTGGATTATTGCTGATTTTTTTTAAATAGACCAGGATTTCTGTGGAGGAATATTAGCCTGTGACCCTTGTCAAAAAACAAGTCTATAAACTAGTAAAGATGAGTAAAACTTTAACTCTATATATTCCTTTAGCGTTATAGTCAGATTTATTTTTCATGATCTTTATTATTAGATCTTTTACCGGTCATGCTATTCTATATTTTCTGTTTCTATCTGGAGGTTTGTCCATGAAAATAATGCAGACATTTAACAGGTCTGTGTCGTGAATGTCCTGTTCTTTGCAACAGATACACTTGTCGAGATACAAACGGATCTGAATTCACCCAACCCTTCAGATGTTCCTTTTTCCAAACCCTGCAGTCGTACTTTGTAGCAGATCCCGAACATCTGCTGGATGAGTACGAGCCGCCCTCAGCCCATTTTCCGAAGGAATTCCCTCATAAAGTTCCATTAAATAATTCCCTTTTTCCTCTCATTTACCTCACACACCACAGTCAATTAAAATCAAGCTTTCTACTCCTTTCCTCAGACGTTTGCTTCCGCAAAGATGTTGCTTTCGCAAACGTCTGTTGTGGTTTGCTGTTGTGACTTTCTCGGCGATGAGAAGTTGAAGCCGCAACGTGCAGAGAAACTTGGAGAATTAAAGTCACTTGAGTGAAGTTATAACAGGAGGCGACCAACATAAGACGAAGAAAACACAGAGGTGGAGAGAGCTTGAGAACATTAGATTAGCTTGTTGTTTACTGTCCTGCAGCATAAACAGGTATTGAAAGAGCAAGATAGAAATGTTGTTCATAAACGGGTCTGAGGGCAGAGTTGTAGGTACACTTTGATATTCTCTCTACTGGTGTGAAGCCAAGTAACCACTTTACTTTTGTTAAAGCTACATGGAGTTCTGAGTAGTTTCTGTTAATTTTTTTTTATTTTTATTTTTTAAAGGCACAGAGTTGGACAAATTAGGAAAGAAAAGCAATGTTTTAACATCACGCTTCCCACATTATTTGATCCTTAATAAGAATAGACAAAAGGAAATCAATAAATTAAAAAAAAGAGATAAGGGATAGCTATCGGACAGCAGGTGGCAGTAGTGTTCACTAACATACTTGCACAACAAACAGTAGGAGAAGAAGAAAAGTGTAGCTATCTTTCACTAGCGACAAATACTTAAAAAGATTCCTGGATCCGGATGGTAATTCGCTACCACCAATAAGAGTGAATCATTGATTTACTTTTAATGAGTTGAACTTCCACAAAGAAGTCCTTGAGGAAAGAGTCGTAAAGGGCTGATCCAGACATGGCGAACTTCATACCGATCCATCCGTTGACCACGCTCCGTCTTTCCCACGCTCGTGATCAAGACGTCGGGCAGAGATTTGATTCGAAACAAGGTCCAGATCATTTACTATGAACGAGAACTATGGTCTCTGACTTTTATTGTGATGTATCCACTATATTTTTCAACTTTAGATCAATCACAAGTGACAAAAAAAGTTATTTTAAGGCACTTAATGAAAATATGGAAGTTTGTCCAGTAAAATCTAATTTAAAAAAAAGCACGGAAAAGTCACATACCTCTGCCAAGCAGCTCATTTCACTTATAAAACACAACATTAAAAACACGCCTTAAAAAAATAGTGTTGGCTCAAAGCAAAAAACCTAATCTCTAACCCAGAATCATTGGGTCTTACCATAAAAAGAAAAAGTACCTCAACTACCCGGCAACCCGTCAACAATGTCACATGACCAACACGACAACATATCTTCTCTTTAGTGATTGATATTAACCTTCAAAACCTTTTTGAATCCAGATGGAACTTTTAATTATCAACATTTTATTAAAATTCCAAACTTTGCGTTATTTGGGGAAAATGTGTCAGAATATATACACTATCCACAATCTATTCAAACTTTACTGAGAATTTCGTGGCGTTTTTTTTAAACTTAAAACTCAAAGTATTGTACGAGTCTTTAAAAAAAGAGAAATCCCTGAAAACCCATCACCAGAGAAACGAGCTGCTCTTCGGAGACACTTCACACTCTTCACTCTTCTTTCCTCCATCTGAGAAAAAGTGATGCTGATGCAGCAGATAGGATAACATCCACCGAAAACATCACGCTGCTGACATCATACAAAAACACAGACTGGATGACACAGTATATGTCACAATGAAGTCATTCACAACATCCCGGAAACCAAACACACTCATCCGAGCCCCACCGTTCCTTTCTCTTCTTCCTCCTCCCAGCCGCCAGCATCTATTCCTCGGACGACGTTCCCCCTTGTTTCAAGGAGCTCCGGGAGAAGCTGTCTGTTGCCGACAGCCGCTCCTGGGATGCTGCGAACAACAACAGCCGGCTCTCACCCTTTAAACAGTCTTCATCACAATGCGGAGAGACTACGCAGGTGCTAATGGAAGAAGCTGCAGTGTCAGCGTGCTGCCTCAGGGTGGAGCCTGTCAGTAGAAGAGAGGAGAAAAACTCCAGGAGTACAGCAAGAAAAGGCAGCTTTATTAATGCACTACACGGAGGGAGTTTAATGGATTGGCTCTCGCATCGAGGCATCGCTCCAACTCTATCAAATAAATTAAGAGCTTAAATGCATCCTAGAGGTTTGAGTCCCGACACGATCACTCCGAAGGAGCGGATGTGTTTTCGATGCAACTTTCGCTTTGGCATCCATCCGGCTCCTCCACTGTAATTAAAAGTCTGCATGAAGCGGGAGGTGGCCCCCGAAGTTAGCCAGGGGCCAATAAAAGTGTGACACGGTGGGGCTTCACCCCCGAAGTGCTCTGCCACGAGTTTAACTCCCGAGCATAGATCAGGATTTATGTGGTGGAAAGGGCTGGACGGGACCGTGGTGTCACTTTCCAGACAGTTTATGGAGCATGTGCGGAAAATGGGGGGAAAAGAAAAAAAAAAAGATTCTTGATTCAGCTGCTGCTGCTGCAACTGTTTCAAAAAGTGACAAAAGATGAAATTGAAATATCGATAGTCTTATTCAATCTCAGGAACCACTTTCATTCATTTTGTGTAATTTAATTAAGAGTCTTATTCTTAAGCCAGACTTACTAACTCTTAGACAAATTTAATTTTTGAATGTCTTATGTGAGGAGCCTTTAAACCTCATTATAGGATTTATAATGTTAATTAGATCATATAGAACCTCATTTTTTAAACAGAAAGAGCTACAATAACTTGTAAAAGAAACAAAAAGGAAAAAAGGATGGTGATATTTTCAAAAAGTTTTTTTTTTCCCAGCTGAAATCAATAAATATGTAAAGGTTTATTTAAAAGAAAAGTAGATAAAATCTGAGATAAATGTTCAACAAAACAATTTCCTGAAAATGGATTTCAATGGAGTCGCGGCGGGTGGGCTGAGAACGCCTCTGTTGCCATGCCAACTGTCGATCACCGCACAAGTATTCCCCACCTCAGGTAAGACGAGCCTGACTCGCACATGTGCGATAGTGTGAGAGGAATGACTCGGACGTTATTGACTTCAGGAAGAGGGGCTAATATGGGGGCTACAGACACATGTCCAACTTTCCTTCCAAGGGTTTTTTTTTTTTTTTTTTTAAACTACTCGCCAAAACCTTACTCATCATTTCCTGAAAGCCAATTTAGAGCATCTCTGTTTACATTTCCTAATTTTTCCAGGATAAACTGCACACACATGTTTGTTGCTTTGAAGACTCGGCATCGACCAATAGTTGTATTGTTCACACAAACATCTCAGAGCTGCTTTGTTGGCCAGATGCTGAGTGTTGTAGGGCTTTGGTGCGTAAGTACAACTATCAGATTCCTCCGTTCCCAAACATTATGTTTTGGATTATTTTTTAGTGAGGTTGGTTTCAAAAGGGTTCTTATGGTTTACCAAATCAACCAGTCACTCATAATATAACAGCTATACATTTGTTTGTATACTTTTTAGCTTAGCTAGTGAATAACAATGGTAGATAGTCATTTACCAGCTGGTACACTTTGTATTGTTTGTACATTTTAAGATTAGACTCTAGATCTTTTCAATATCCAATGATAAAAAATGCATTGGACATTTACAAAAGTATTGAATATTTAGAAATAAATATATGCATTATGGCTCAAATAGAGTGCATTAAAAAACAAGTAGTAAATAGTTATGAACTTTCGCATTTTTCATTAAATAAACAAAACACATTGTGGAACATCAAAGGGACAACTGGAGTTGAAATATAAAATGTGTGGGTCTTGCTAAATTCAAAATTACATTTTCTTGTGGGCCAGATAAAATCACTAGCTCGTCCAGATTTGACACGTATGCCTTAAACACACATTCACTCGCATCAATCATTTATTCATTAACCGTGGGTTTCTTGAAGAGGAAACAAGAGTGTGTGGAGAAAACTCTCACTAGGAAGAACACATAAACTCCACCTAAAAGCCTCAAACTGGACTCATCCAATGTGCCATCAGAAAAAAAAAAATAGATAAATTGTCCGACGCCGAGCTTCAGTGCTCATCTTTGGTCGGGATGCAAGGCCAACAAGTGGAATGAGAAGAGCGAGCGGAGCGTCGGAGAAAATGGAAAAGATGACAGCAACAGAAACAGATCCAAGACAGATGAGCACACTTCAGCAGCGACAGCAGCAGGAAGGGAAGAAGACGGATGGAACTGTCGTCTGCCAGCTTCACATATCAGCCACATTTTTTAGAAACGACAGGAATCCTTGAGTTGAATCAAGTAAAAAAAGAACAAATTGTACACTTGAATTCATAATTTAGGTTTAATTTAATAATAACTTTATGTCTTTAAAAGCTCTTGAAATCACACAGAATGAGTTTAACACTTGTTTACGATATGAAAGCACTTTTTATTTGTGGAGTAACTAGGTTAAATGTTGTCCTAAGTGATGGTTAGCTCTGAATTCATCTTCAGGTTACAATACAAGACTGGTTTAAATTAAGCTTCTTACAAGTCAAAGTTGATCACAGAAAAACACAATTTCTCTTCTTCAGTCAGTTTGGAACTAAACTGAATGTGATATCATTCTCTGTTTTTGATTTCTCGATGCTAATCGTGGTTTTTAAAAACGTATTTCCACCTCATGACACATGAAACATTCTTCAAAACACATCTTCCATCTCATCCATCATTGAGTTTGCTTCTCTGTGAATACTTTTTCCAGCTTTTGAAGATGAATGGAAGAAATCTTAGATATTTGCCTGCAACAAAACAGTCTCTTATTAACATGTATTGGTGATTAATTGTATTTAATTTAATTTTCCCGTAACAACTGAGTTGGTGGGCTGGATTTAGCCCCTGAGTCTTGTGTCTTTGATACTTTGATTCTCATCACAGAAACTGACTCTGTGTCTCAGAGACGCAAACTCATTTACCTGTTGGATATTTGTTCATCCCTGAGACATGCAGGGAAGATGCACAGGAGTCATTAAGCTCGTGCAAATAAAGAGCCCTGCAGACATATTTAAACAGTCAACAAAGGGGGGAAAATAGAAAGACAACCTCTCAGTCAGGATCCAGTTTGATTTAATTGGGTGGGTGCAGCATCATTTTGATGTATATCTGACCTTTACAGGCAACACATCCCGTTTAGTCCCACTGTGGACCATCAGCTGTGTGTGAGACGAATGAAGTACAAGATTAATGTGACTCTGATGAAGAGGAGGTTCCAGTGCCAGGAGCCAGTTATGACTAATAAATCAGTCAGAAGACAGAACCTGCATTTATAAACTGACAGAGAGGAGCCAAATTGTTGTTTCAACATTTGATCATCCATCAACTGTCAAAGCTCATTTGGTGACATGTCGCAGAGGCAGCAGGCGGGTCAAAGATGCCCAGTGACCAAAGTGTCATGGGTCTGAACCTGGGCCTCCTCTCAGTGTATTTTTACCTGAAAAAACAAATAAGAAAGTGATTCTAAAGAAAAAAAATGCACCTTCTTTCCATGTGCAGCAGATCTACTTTGGGTCCCTACTGGATGATCTCCTTATCTTATCTCTATAAGAAACCAACTAAGCCTACGTAGATTTAAACTCATGTTTTGGCTCAGTTCGTTCTTCACCATGATGCTTCACTCATTTGTCTCTCAATATCATCCTGACATTCTCCAGCAGATTGTAAAATATTTCTATTATATTTTCAGATTGATGTAAGTTCATTTAAATTGAAAAATTAAGGTACATGTCCTTTAACTAGGAAAAAGATCTGTTCGATTTTTTTAAAATCCACTAAAATATAATTTTAAGGGTGAAATCTTAAAGAGACAGGAAAAAAAACATGATCTGATTGAATAGGTTTTAATTTTTAGAGAAATGTTTTATTATTATTTCAGTTTTTGCTAAATGTTTGAGATTTTTGCAAATAATTATACATTAAATTCATAAAAAAGAAGAAGAAAATAATGGGGAAAAAAAAGGTAAAATCACCTTTTATTTCTCTGTGCTATAGTACAAAAAAAAAGGTTTATAGATATGAAATGTTTTAGCTATTACACATGTAATGTGATTTAGAAACCACTTAAAATAAATAAAAAATAAAAAGCTAAAGCTGATACTATCAAGCTCTTGAGAGACAGACAGAAATTCCAGTGTATTTTCCATCTTGAGCAGCAGAGGGCTTCAACGCTGCAATTCCAAACAACCTCCCGCCGCAGGATCCACCTGATCCTGCCCCTCGACCTTTCATGTGGAACGAGTCGAAAACAGTCAGGGGTCATGAGGAATGAGAGTCATTGGAGGCTCATCTGTGAATCAGTGTTTGTCAGTAGAAGCCAAATCTGTCAGTTCAAACGACGAGAGGCTCTTTGGTGAGTAATGAGGCTTATTTCCCTTCGTACTCCGCAGCCACGACCAATAAACCAGATACGCCGTCTAGACTTCCACGTCAATAGGAGAGCATTGTGTAACATTGTCAGTGGAATATACATTTTAATGTGTGTTGAGGTCTTTTCAGAAACACAAGTCAGTGTGTGCAGGGAATTCAAACAGTGATACACACTTCCTCAGCTGTGACACACGCTTCTAGACGTGTTCAAAGCTGTTTTTATTCTCTTAATGCGACCATTTGTTTGCTTCAAAGCAATTTAAGATTAACAACCATTCTCATGACTACATTTTTGTTTAAGAGACACTTTTAAATCAGATAAAAGTTTTTATGTTAAAAAGAGACTAAAAGTTAATAGTCACTTTAGTACCATACGGGGGCAATAAGCACTTCCCTAGTTAACACAAATATATAGAATTGATATCTTTATTTTATCTTTTATATTTTCTGACAGTCTCCGAACAGGTGATAAAATAGGAAATCT
This sequence comes from Callionymus lyra, assembly GCF_982586985.1. Classification (NCBI taxonomy): domain Eukaryota; kingdom Metazoa; phylum Chordata; class Actinopteri; order Syngnathiformes; family Callionymidae; genus Callionymus; species Callionymus lyra. Next base: position 19,430,694 of record NC_141820.1, read on the forward strand.
ATTTATTTTTAGGAATGGTTACAATGGGCTAAAGAAATGCAATTCAAATGTGATAATGAGGTCTTTGTGTGTCCTGTCCAGAGTGTCCCCTGCCTCTCGCGTGTAGGAACTGGGATAGGCTCCAGCCCGCGACCACCATAAGGAAATAAGAGTTGGAAAAAGAATGGATGGCTGGAGTCGGGAGTACAGTCTGGAGACTAGGATTTGTCATTGACTTGTATGGCTTCTAATTGTTTCAAATTAAAAAAATTAATCAAACTGACATGGATTTTATATTTTAACTATTATATGTGTATTAATATGTACAAAAATAGTGTTAATATGTGTTTGTGTTATTGTTTTACAGAAGAAAAAAAAGTTTAAAAAAACAATACTAGCTTACTATGAACATTAAAACATTTAAATCATGAAAATAAATCAACTTCCATGTTGCGATGGTTTCAAAATATGTTGTTCTTGGTAATTCCATATTTTAGTTGGTAGTAAGAGTGAAATCACAGAATCATGATACAATCCTTGCTTTAGAATCTTTGGCCTTCATCTACAAGTTCAATTAGATCTGGCATCAAAAGTTAAAACTTTAGAGCCCTCTAGTGGCCGTTCAAAATAAAATAAAAAAATGAAGCCTCATTAACCCATCAGGTCAGTTGCTAAATGCAATAATTTTTGCAGTGAGTTCCCTGTATTATTACAATAAGAACTTTTGTAGACTTGATTGGATTCTGTGTTTTGTGTCTTTGGCAGACTTATGTTCTCTTTATGTGCCTTTTCTTACCATTTTTTCTTCCATGTTTTTAACATCAAATGATAGCTTGTTTGAAAGTATTCAGTCTATCTGTCTCTCAATAAATGTCTCTGTCATTGCCTTGACCCTCCTCACAGCAGTCTTCAATGTGGCCCTTAACTGACCCCCCTGATTCAAGACAGTAATTCTGGGAAATAAAAGTAATCGCCTCAATCCAGAATCATCACATTAAAGCCATGAAAGTGAACTATTTCCACAGATACCTCTTGGTCCCTGAACGCATCAAGAGCAGGCAGTCCACTGACAAAAACACATGACTAAATGCTCGACTGCCACTACTCATCATCTGAAAAAGAAGGAAAAGTCACGACTCCCCAGACTTCCCTAAATCTTCTAAAGAGTTCCAGTAACAGATTATGCAACCATCAAAGGGGTCTCGGAGCGAAAACAGCAGTTAAATAACGGCGCAGTAGCCGAGCGCCGTCGCTGGCCCCGGCTGTGTGGATACTGTAAACATGTAGGTCCCGCAAGTCCATTACTAAACCCTGAATCACAGGTGACGACCGCTGACTCACACGCTGCTCAACAGTGTGGTTTTCCTGCAGCCGCGTTCACCTGCCAGCAGACTGACTCACACATTCTTCTGTCTTGTGAGTTTGGGTCGTAATCAGCTTCCATTCCTTTGCTTCCCTAACATGTGCCGATTGATTTTTTTTTTTTCTTTTCTGGGCTTCGATTAGATAAGGCTGCTACTGTTGTAACAAGGAAAGCTCGATTCTCTCCGCCAGTCCCTTATTAGTCCAATGAAAGCTGCCTAAATTCAGGACACTTGTTGTGGATTACAGTCGATTTGAGAAATGTTTGGCTCTCAGCCACAACTTTCTATTTCATTTCCCTGCCCTGTTGGGAGCGTGATCAGGATTTCATAGCATTATAATAGCGGCGAAAATAGCTAGGCTGCTTCATCCTTAAAGAAGCTTTTGTTCCATGTGATTGGTGTCTTAGTTTCGGGGCTCAGTAGGTTCGTTGTTTCAATTTACGAACATGGATTTATTGAGAGAGTTCAGATAGAGACAGTGTATCATGAAACCTCATCCGATGTTTCACGACACCGGTTATAGCTATAGAAACCCTTTTGGTGGGAATATTTCTGTCACAGACGTGTCCTTTCCAAAGGAAACCTGTTGATATCACAGCGGCACCACCTGGAGTCACAACCACTGACTCACAACTAGGACTCGGTATCGATCCAAAATATTCGATACTCATACTAGGTACTTAACTTTGCTGCCTGTTCCCGAATAATACTTTGTTCATACCAATTTTATATGAGCAATTCTAAGAAAAGCAAAAATGACATTACACTTGGTATAAATCTTGAATTTATATTTTCAGATTTAAAGAAACTAATCTAAAGTTCACTGCCTTTGTCACCTTTTAGTTTTTCTACAGAAAAATCCCCACATTATCAAGTTTTGATGACGCGTGAGTTAAAAAACTTGAAAGACAAGCATGTTTCGATACTCTGTACTCTCCATTAACAAAGAAGTTAACAAACATCATAAGCGTAAATTGACTTACTTTTAATCATGAAACCATTCCTGGATCTGTCCCAAGTTAGTCAGTACATCTTTAAAAAAGTATACTGGACAGATGCACAGCTAGATCTACTGTAATGATAAAGATAAGAGTCAAGTCAATCTCCAGGTGTTTTTTAGCTGGTGTGGTAGAACTAAATCTGACATTTTGACTTTTTCTTCTTGTGTGCTTTTTATTTTATTTTTTTTCCGTTTTTTATTTCTATTTTATTTTATTTTTATTCAATTTTATTTTGTTAATAGTGTCAATTTCTAATTTTGTAAATAATTTGTATATTTTTAAGATCGTTTTTATTTTATTTTGTATTATCTCTTGTACTATTTCTTTCTCCTTCCACTTTATTTTCTTCCAACTGCGCTGTTGTAAAAGTGTGTTTCCCCTCTGGGGATGAATAAAGCCTTTCTATTCTATTCTATTCTAAAATATGAAACGCTGAACAACTAGTCTCAATAAAAATGACTTTCAGACTCACTTAAACACCCAATATTTTGAACTTAACACTCATTTTCTACTCGCCCTCATGTCATTATTTTCAGAGTAATCTTTTCCCTTAAGAGTTATAGGTGAAAATGTATGTTCATTTTATTGTAGCGACCCATGCTAAGTTGTCTTTTGTTTTCATTTGTCCAAAAATAAAACATCCAAATACCTCCGCCTGTAACGTCCCTCCTGTAATGACGAGTCGACATAAGGAATTGTTTCAAAATGTTTTCAATAAGTCTTTATTTTAAGTTTGTTTTTAGCAGACGCTGCCAACCTAGTTTCTAGGCCAACTACGCAGACAGTGTAGACAGTGATTACATCCATGGTTCACAAGTCATTGTTTATTCAGAAGCCAGTTTACTTCTTAAACAAATCTTTCAAATAGTGTTTGGATTTTCTACAACATTTAATGAGCTATGGGGAACATTGAGGTTACCTCAAGATTCCTGCATGTACAACTCTGTGATCCGATTACCAAGAAAAAAAAGCAGCAGCTGACAACTGCAGTAATGACCCATTTCTAATGGATTCAGAGTGACAGCAGCGTGGGGCCACTGCCAGGGGTCAAAGGCAAAGACAACATTAAGCAAAAGCCGGCGGTGGTACATGACCCTTTTCGGCTGCGGGTTAGCGCAAGGAAGGCTGTGAAAATTGGAGGAGTTAAAGAAGATCAGGGTCTGAGGAAAAAAAAAAAGAAATTCATTTTCCCTGGCGACAGTGATAGAGAGGGATGTGTCTGCGACCAGACAGGGAGTGTTTTTCCACTCGATTTGCCCGGTGTCTAGACCGGAGTCAAAGGGACACGCTCAATAAAAAAAAAAAAAAAGGGTGAATATTACAGGTTCATAAATATTGATGAAAGTCTTTACGTATCCTGGAAGACACAAATAGGAAAAACTCTTAAATTGACTTTGTGCTGCAGCAACACAGACTCCATTTGTCTTTTTCGAGCAACTGACCGGACAGGATTCTGGTGAAAGTCGCAGAGGATTTCGGCTAAAAGCGGTCAGCAGGCGGACAAATAGATTCATTAAACTGGAATAAATATTAACATGGGCACGCTTTTCTTTTTCCTAGCTACTGGTAGCAGATGGAAAAAAAACTATGGCCTTCAGAAACATAACTTTCCTCAGTACTTTCTGTAGAGCAACACTACAACTTCCAGGAGATAAATACATAAATTAAAGATCAAATTTAGGCGGTATGGGGATCAAAGTGTATGTTTGATGTATCCACGGACTGGAGATGTGCATACTTAAGAGGATACAGTGAGAATCTTGTGACTGATTAATGCATATTCGCTTTTATGAGGGAGATTTCGTTATCAGCCTTCTACGATCAAAGACCAGGCTCAAGTATGTACTTTTAAATGTCTGAAGACCTCCAGTGCTGTGGAAGCCTCATTTCAGGCTGGAAGGTCGATGAGCAAGGCAGTCCTCTTGTCGTTATTGATTGCTCTGAGCATACATTTCATTTCAGTGTATAAAAACTAGCTATTAATGCTGGGAGTTATAACAGAAAAACCTAACTGGAAACTCTCACTCAGTTTTGTTCTAGGCGGCACAATTCTCCCTATCAGAACACCCTTAGATGAACTTAAACAAATGAACTTCTTCAATTATAAATTGTACTATAATTTTAAATTACACATTAGCTACTTTTGGAACATCTTCAAGAAGGAAAACTTGGATATCCTCTTTTCTCTGTAGAATCGTTAAATAAACGGATTGTTTTTGGTACTTTACATTTGGCCAAAGTAACGACCTGTTACAAGACGGCGTATTAGTCAGTGATGAATGCGTAACACCGACATTTTTGGCTGTTATTGAGTTCCGATCTACCACCACCTTCCCTCGAATTATCCCATAGTTTGATGGTCCCGAACCACCGGTCTGGGTAGTGATAACGGTCAGCGAGACATTAGTAACCAGGCCACACAGAAAGAAAGAAAAAAGTTATATTATTATATATAAAGGGGTTTTATTTAGGAAAAGAAAATAGATTTTCTTAGAAATAACATTACAGTAGACTCTTGACAATTATAAATGACTAAACAACAAACTCTAGAAACAAAACTCATATAAATCCATATAAATAATGCTAAAACACAAACATTCACACATTTGTACAAATTCTTCAAAAGCTAGGAGACACACACCTACAATCAAATATACATAGATGCAAATACACAAACATAACCAGCCCAGAGCTCTTGCTGATTCAGCGTTATTATGTTTTTTCATGCACTTAATATCTGAACGTCAGTCTGTGAATATAATCATAATCTTGCATTTGCCTTAGTTGATCTGTTTTTTTTCTGGTGTCCCATTTGTCAAAACCTTTTTGCTAAACAATATTTGACTGCACTTCCAGTTTCTATTAGTCACCTTCTAAACTTAAACTCAGTCTGGGCTTCTTCAACACTTCTTCTTTCTGCTTTATTAAGCTACTCTTCCACTGTTTCTCTTCTGTGCAATGTAAGTTCAAACTCACCAAGGGTCGTCGCCCGTGTATCTCAAGACTAGGGAGTCTGAAAGCAGCGTGAGCAAATACAACTAACCTCTGGTCCTCTGGTGTAAAGAAGACTCCTCTTCCTCAGGCTGAGCCGCAGTTTTAATTCTTAGTGGCATTAAAAGTAAACAACTCTGCACATTCACTTGTGTTTATTTATTCTTCCTCTCTTCCAGCATTAGCATGAATGCATCACCGGAAAAGTGCAGCCAAAAGCGAGCAGATCCATAACTCCTGATGCCTGCCAGGTCACACTTCCTCTGACGAACTGTTGGATCGGCTCCCCACGCTAAACACTGACTGATTTGTTTTTTGCTGATTTAGCTGTAATAAACCCAGAGGTGTGGAGCTCCATCCAGACAAACTAAGTAATCTAGCTCCCAGAATGCACTGCAGCGCATGCTGGCCCACTCCATCTGGAGAACCCAAGGGTTTGTTAGATTGATTTTATTTTCAGTGATAGAAGAATTGCCCCAAAAATGCATTTGTTTGTGCTGAGGGAGTTTCTAATTGTGTGGTTTTCCATCAGTACAACACACAGAGAGGGAAGTAGAGGCGCAGAGTACGTGTAGAAAACATTCAGACATACACTTGTCTGCCAGACCAACGCTAAGAGGTTTTTCAACATCAATATGTAGTCCACTTCTTTAACTAACAAACGACCACGGGGGAAGAAACTCAATCCAAGAGACGACAAGACCTTGGAAGACGATTCAAATGGTGAACTTTCCCATCGAATGCATGTTTGTGCTCTCATGAGCTCAGGCATGTTTCCACTCAAAGACAGACTTTTATGTCCGTCAGAGCGCTGGAATAAAGAACTGGCTATGAACAATTATTAAATTGAAAAGAAGTTGAAAGAGATTTTGATGTACGATGATCTGATCTGAGTTTAAAATCTCACACTCTCAGAACTGAACAAAAATCCAAATGTTTTCCACTAACATGGCTGCTCTCATACAGTATAAAGGGAGTACTTATTGGTTTAAGCAGGAGTGGAAGTAGAATTCATTATATAAAAAATCCATTAAGAGGGATATTAGGCATGGAGTTCCACCAGGCTCAGTACTTGGATACAAAATGTTTAATATTCTTCAAGATATTAAGAGATTTTTTCTTTAATTTTACCTATTAGCAAGATATAGTGAGATGACTCACACCATCTTTTGGTAATAACACAACGCTGCCATTTAATTTTAGCAAAAGACTTGTAATGCCTCTCATTCATTTTCTACCGCTTATTTCCAAATCATGGTCTTAGAGGCTGGAGCCCATCCCAGCTTTTTTAGGGCAAGAGGCTACTCAAACTAAAACAAAAATCTAGGTAAAGCTATCGATCAACATCTGGTTGAATTTTGGACTCGACAGGAAACCGGAGTACCCGGAGAAAGCGCAGGGGAAACAACTCATAAAGCAGCGATCAAATGAAAAGGTATTATTTATTGCATGTCAGAACAAATGAACCGTACACTTGACACAGACATTGATAACTAAAGGGAGGATATACAAACCTTAATTGAGAAAACTGAGAAGGAAATATAGGCAATTAAAACCGGTAAAACAAAAATGAACTTTCATTTTAACCTAATTTCACAGAACACAAGATTAAGGATTAATGGTTAATGAAACCGTTTATCAGTCTATTCTCTATCTGTGCAGGTATGATATGGATTAACAGACTTTTCTTACATATATAGAGTTGAATTTCTCTGTTCTCTTGTTTTAATGTATATGATGATGGCATAAAGCAGGTCAATAGATGAGAAGTGAACCCATCCACAAGTGTCTGCTGGATATCAAGCATCGAGTGTCTCGTCTAGTAAGTGTTGACGTGAATAGAAAGCAGGTAATCCGACCACATCTGCAGCCCACTGAAGGAGGAAGAGAAAGCTGGAGCTAATAGCCTCATACTTCAAGTAGCCTGTGGTTCTGGAGGTTTGGGATTAAAATGCAAGAATACACTCCAAACTCATTATCCGCGACTGGCTGGCCGGATTTAAATAACATCGCATTAGAAGGAGCGGCTGATAAATAGGGTTATAATCCTCCTCCACTAATGGCTTAACAGGTAGTTTAGTCTCAGGCTTTTATTTCATGACCTTTTAGCCAGAGACCATCCTGATGTAGTCAGTGGGAAATTAAAACAAAACAAAACATCGGACGGCTTTTGTGAATGAAAGAACTTGCTAAGAAGTGGATTCACTGTTTTTTTCCTTTCGAATAAAGACGGCACCACTTCCACCTACCTTTTATAGACGCCACGTACTGGATGTAAAAATCCATTTCAACATTAAAATTGTTGTTTCAAGAGCTCATGAAATGGACCAGAAAGAAAACAGGGCTCAGAGAAATCCTAACTTAAAATGATTCATGGATATTTATGGGGAAAAGATGTCCAGGTAGAACAGATAAACCTGTCACACACACTCACTCTCTGGGCAAGATGACCTCAAGCAACAAAATAATCAGCACAACTCCAAAAAGCAGCCAAAGAAACAAAAACATTTGCACTAAGAATATAGAGATCTCAGCATTCCCAGCTCACGTTGCTGCTTCATTCTTCATTTTGACTACTTTAGTGTCACTTGTCCCTCCCACGAATCCATCTGGTTGCCTCTGCAGACAAGTTATCGCACAGAAGGCACGTCCTCTCCCTGGAAAAGGTCGGGAGGGAGTGAGGGGACTGATCTTACTTACGAGAATGAGGGGAGATGATGAGGAAATCAGATGGCTCGTCTAGACGACACCATGTGACTGAATAAGCAAAGGGTCAGATTCGGGGCCTTAAAAAATTGATTTCTCTGTCACCGCCTCTTCCAGCGTTATCGCTGTGCCGTGACTTTTCCTTCCACTTAATCGTTCCCTCCTTTAAGGGGAAAATTCCACCGCGATCCCAGCGCCGGCGTCCACCAAAAACACAACCGTCGAGAAAAGACAACAAGGAGACCCCGAAGGAGGGGAGTCTGATTTACCACCGCAATATATCGTGACCTTCCCTGCGACCACCCGTGCTGTGGCGATAAAACCCATCACCTTTCGCCGGTGCGCAGCTGCACATTTGACGTGAATAAATACACAATAAAAACAAATCCACTTGTTACACGCTGTCACCATAAGTGATTTTCGGTACAAGGGGGTCAAACCCTCGCCTGTGTGGATCTGGTTTTCAGCTTGGATTTCCCGAAATATTAACTTTTATTGCCAAGGAAACCTGAAGAGATCACTTTACAGAAAGCAGACAAGTGCAAACTATTAGTCGGTGAATCAGTGTACCGTCTATCAGTCTGTCAGTCTCTCTTTCCATTCATCTGTCCATTTTTCTATCCATCCATCCATCTATCTATCTTTGTATCTATCTATCTTTGTATCTATCTATCTTTGTATCTATCTATCTTTGTATCTATCTATCTATCTATCTATCTATCTATCTATCTATCTATCTATCTATCTATCTATCTATCTATCTATCTATCTATCTATCTATCTATCTATCTATCTATCTATCTATCTATCTATCTATCTTTGTATCTATCTATCTTTGTATCTTTGTATCCATCCCTCCATCCATCCATCCATTTTCCATCAATCTTTTCATCTATCTGTCCATCTATCTATACATGAGTCTAAATTCGACCCAACTGATTTTGAGTATGATGGATGTCAAGAAAGTCGGTGGAGAAAAGTGGGAATTGAATTACTGTGAAGACGGGAAAGCTGACGCATGTTTGTGTTTCAAAGGCGAAGAGACAGTTTAAGAAGGAACATATATGTAATTTACAGCCATGCCTTCTGCTATTGCACTCAGTTTTAAATCCTATTTCCTGTCAAAGTTAATAGAGTTATTATTCTTCAATGAAAACAAATTGTGTTTAGCTCAAGATTCAGATGTCATCTTTGATTGACATGATATAAATAAAAAAACAACCATAGAGCTTGTTTTTATTGATGTGTGTGTTGACAAACACGAATTAGTAGCTGGTCAAAACTCACAATCCCCTCTTTGAACCCGTCCCTTCTCCACTTTCTTCTTCTCATCCATCATTCAATGAGGTCAAGGCAACCTTTCAACTGAAATATTCTTCACCGAAAACATCCAAACAACCGTCATTCAACAGGAGTGAGTTTGATGGTGATAGGAAGGAGGGGAAGTCGTCTGTAGAACATTTTTAGAAAGCGGGCAACCCCCTAATTATCACGAGAGCCCAGAATATTCCATTCAACCCTCAGAAGCCGTGTGATGTCGAGACGGTTCTCTCTTCAAAATGAGACAGAATCACCTCCCAAAAAAAACAGTGAGTCATTCTTGCCAATAAAAACGAACACGCCGGGAAACCTTTGTAAATGATACACTGCTTCTCATCACAGGGGTTACATCTGCAGGCCTGTGAAACACTAGACTTCGGCCACTTGGCTTTTTTTTTGTGATGCTTGTCAGTAATGCCTCTCCCCCCCCCCCCCAACTAAGAGAGTGATTCTTTGCAGCCAAAGGAGAATTACCGCCACCACCACAAACCTCATCCAGCCAGCCCCGGTATACTGAGCATTTTCCACTGGAGGATGACGGAGGAATCGAAGAGAAAATGATGAGGTGAGTTAAATCAAATGGGGCAAATCAAAGAGTTGAAACTAATCACAAAGGGACACATGTACAAATACTTACAAGTATTCATTTAATCTAAAAAAGCCTGAATACAAGCAACAGTGTTTTTTTTTTAATACTATAGAACACTTGGTTTTTCCAAGTAACCAGGATCCCTTTTCATTGTTAAAAAGAAAAAGCTTTCTTAAAAACTATTTATGGGAATGTCCTGAGCTAATGTATGTTAATCAAATTCACTTAACCACATATAATATTATTATCTGACTGATTGTAAGTTTTTATTACTACAGTGTAAACCCTGATCTTGAGGATAACTTCCCGGCAAAAATATAATCTTGAGTAAGATAAGGAACGGCTTGTTAAACCGCTACGAAGATATAACAGCTGAGGGCTTCAGAAAGGATTGGGAAAGACCTGTAAACTCCAAATCTGAAGTCTATTCTTTAAATAAATTGAGTCAGATTTCTAACGTGGCACTGTTATTGCTGTATTTTTGTCTCACTGGTCCCCTGAAAACCACCATGGGGGCTCTTTCAAGTCAGTGCGACACTTAAGTTTCAGCCGCGTGAGGAAAGTGTTTTCGTCTATACTAATGTCTAAAAACCTCTAGTTTAAAAATGTATCTTGGTTACAATCAGAATGCAACATAAAAGGCTTTTTTTTAATGGAATTTAGGGATTCAATCTAGAAAGAAACGTGGTCGTCACTATTAAGACAACATTGAGTAAAAGATAAAATTATCACTTTTTACTTTTACTGATCACTATTAGCCCATAATTCACACCCCGTCTACCAGGTATTTGCAAATTTTGATTGGAGCGTTTCCCTGGCTGGAAATAAGGCAAATTAAAAGTATCATAAACATCCAGTTGACCGAAGGTCAAACCAAAAAAGGGCAATGTCCGAAACTACATTTAGTCAACTAATTTCAAACCCTGTAATATTTGGCGAGTGATACACAACTGTTTCATGAATCCTCATCACCTCATCACTACTGCTCGACAAACTTGTAAAATATCTGTGGATCCTGATGTTCAGCTGGAACAACATTCTAATGTTCATTTATTGACCTTAGTTTTGATTGAAATTTGCTACTGGTAACTTAAAGAGAATTAAGATAAGAACTATCTCGATTAAGGAGGTGGCTTGATTTACCTCATGAAACATACATTTAAAGCATTCAAAAATGTGTTCCTTGAGATCCACAAGAAAATAAATATTTATTTGATTTAAATTATATTTGAATATCAAACTTAGTCAGATGTTCTTATTCACAGCTTTTTTTTTTGTCAAAATCACATGAAAACAAAACACCCAGTTGCACGTGTTTGCTTAAAAATAAGGCAAATTAAAAAAAAGATCCTATAGAACTGCTTGAACGGACACATACAGTATATTTGATCCTTTTGATGGGAAGCCCCAGAGAGCTTAAAGCTTTGAAAACAACAAAAATGTTCACTAAATAACGCAAGTTCAATTCAATCATCTTTGAATGAGAATCATCACCAACAACAAAATGCCTCTCTCTGGTGTGATAAAACAACATTTTACTACATAAAAATAAACTTTTTTCATTTCATTTCATTCAACATGATCCAAAGCTGTTTGATTATCATGAACACAAATGCTTGTCGCCGGAATTGCCACACATCGACATCAAAGCACAAACAAAACTCCTGAACACAGAAACAACAACGAATATCGCAAATGCTGTTGGGTTTTTATCACACATGACAGAAGCATCACACGCACTCCCAAAGAATGTGTCACATGCCACAGTGTCAAAGTTGACCGTGGAATGTGTGTCACCCCTTTTCCCAAACAATGCTTAACTAGTGGAGACGGTACTTCCTCGCAGACAGAGCGACCTCAGACTTTTCGGTAAACACAGAATGACCCTTGGTAAATAGAGGCGGCTGTTTGCTGAAGTGACGACTCAGCAGTGTCATCTCTAGGCGACGCCCAAAGCTCCATCAATTCCAGGTCAAACTTCAGCATCGTGTCTTTCTTTTTCCCTGGTGGTGATCAACGAGTGGGCAAACAAAAGGGATGGAAAAAAAAGTTGGATTCCATTTGTTTTCGAGCACACCAGGAGCTCCTCTGAGTAAAAACACAACTACTAACACTCAATAACTAACATTGTCTGAATTGTTCCACACAACCTGCAGCAGACGGTAACTCGGTCTTAGCTTGCTCTGTTTCAGCTTTTGTTTGATGCTCAGTGAGTCCCATCCGCGAGGTTTCGAGATAAACTCGCCAGCTGGTCTGAGGCTAATGTGACAGGAGGACGGAGCCTCCTTGGAGTAAAGGGAGCACGTTTGAGCGATGGCAGCCAGCAAACAAACCTTCACGACTGCCAGTAAACACAATTAGCATGTCATAAAAGACCGATGGACCGTCTTCGCGGACGTCAAAAGGAATTACGCCCGAGAAACAAGCCAAGAACACTGGCAGGAGAGACAAGTGACCCGAGGCTTGTATTTTAGAAGCCAAGTTTATCCCAGCACAGAGGGTAACGTTCGTTAACTACAAGGACCGTTAGGGAAAACATCATTTGTTGCTTCTACTTGTAACTGTATTATTTCAGCACTCAAAATCAGAAATATTTCAGAAGAAACACTTGATGAATTTGACCCTTTTTCAGGGCCAAATTATGTATTTCTGGAATCCAGTGAGGTCGTTCACCTTCACCCACAGGCCAACACAAGAGATACCTCAAACACATTTGTTTTAAGGCCTTTGGGTCAACTTGACCCTGAGATAACACAAGGGTTAACATTGTTATTTAGATAAACTAAAGCTAAGTATTGTCTCTTTTGCGGCTGTGTTTCAATCACCCTTGGAAAGCCAAAACGGTAAAAAAAAAAAAAGAATCTTAAAGTATTTAAAACCCATCACATTTTGCCAAAACAAACCTGGTAAATACTACTTGTATACCCTTTTTCTGATTCAAATTCACAATTCATACCTTTTTCATCAATTGACCTGTTCATGAAAGTGAATGAATAAGCGATAAGAATAATTTATCATAAAGTGACTTTTGATATTTTCAACTCAAAGGCAAATATTCACGTATTTATGTATTTATAATGAGTATGTTGAAATAAAAAGTTAAGTATCAAATACGCACTTTTATAAAATTAATAGCAGCATAACATTTTTAAATATCTTAATTGACTTTTTTCCAATTATGTCCATTTTGCCTATATATTTTTCATTTTCACTGATTTTTGTTCACCAATGTGTCCACTACTGCAGTTTTAAGTGATCAACCTGCCGTACAAAAAAGTGCAGTCAAGTCAACAAATTTAAATGTAAAAAGTTGAGAAAGGTATTGGCAGAACACATTAGCTGCTGTATGATCTGATACTTCTTCCCACGACTCTCTCTTATCTTCACTCCTTACCATCTGCTTGAGGGCTTTTCTCAAATTTGTTCAAACGGATCCTGCCTACTATCTCTTCTTCATCGATCCCTCCTAATCGAATTTAAACTCAGATAGAGATCCAGTCAGTGTGTCAGTGGATTAGTAATCTTGTCGCCAAGGTTACCCCGAGGGCTTGCTGTCTCCAAACGACTCTGCAGAGCATCCTAGTTCAATATCCGCCTGCTAATGCTTCCTTCCTCCGTCTTCTCCTGCCACACATCATCTCTGGATCAGCAGGAAATGAGCACGGACGTAAAACACAAAAGCTCACGGTCGGGCCTGCCGTTGTTTCCACTAAAAGAAGCAAGAAAGTGTTCATTAAGACGACATAAACACAGACCTTTGGTTTTCGGATTCTATTATTTGCTCAAGTCAACTCGCTGGCAGCGAAGGAAGAAGCTCCCTGCAGTGGTTTCTGGCAGTTCCAGCTCGCCAAAGACCTTGAGACACGCTGACATGAATCCATGTGGGCCGCAGAGATCAGTCGCTTGAGACCGTGCCCGCTGTGGTCCGACGCTCGGGTGAGATACATCACGAACACTTCTGATCGTGACATGTGGTGGTTTTGTATGCGGTGTCACCTCAACTGACCACAGCAGTGCTGGTATGATCATCATAGGAGCGACCAGAAGCATGAAAGCACCATCACATCCTCTTTTCGGGCACTTTTCTAATGAAGTGTAGCTACAACACAGATGAGTGACGCCAACCGTGAAACCGAAAGGAAGAAAAGAGTAAACCAAAAAGCTTTGATAGCGATTCATTGCTAGATCTACTTCAAAGGTTACCAATTGGCGGTCTGTTCTCCATCCAGCCCACCAGAAGTTTATTTTATCTTGTCCATACTGCAAGAGGAGCCACGGCCCGTCAGACCCAACCGTAGCAGCAGTTTATGAACATACAAGGAAACGTACCATCTGGGGTTCACATAAAACTGAAATCTTAACATGTCCATATTTATTTTATTTTATTATTAGTTGCCTTTTTCTTAGGTGGCTGGCTGGTGTCTGCCTTAGCGATTGGGTTAGGAGCTAAAACATCCCCAAGATACTCAACATAGAGCAGTGGCTTCTCCACATAGAAGTTGAGTTGGTTCGGGCATCTTGCTCTGATGCCTGCTGGTCTCCTTGTTAATATGTTCCAGGTACGTCCAGGTGGGGGGAGAATATATGGACAGGCCAGTCTTGATGATCTTGAGATTCTTCTAAAAGACTTTTCGGACTTTACCAGGGATCAAGGAGTCTTTGCCTACTCCAAGAAGATTCTGGGCTCTTTTTTTAAAAGTTTGGGTTGTATTTACTTTTTCAATTTCAAAACATAACTTGAAAAAGTCGCTTGTTGTAGTACTTGCTTGATAATTAAAAAACATTTTAATATATTTAATGGTTCATAAGGAGCTAGCTGAACTTCCTTGTTTGTTTTTTAATAAGATACAAAACCACAAAACGTTTTTTTTAATTAAAATGATTTTTATTGTCTCTGTAACCTGCTTGAAAGCACTTAAAACAGTGCTAGCGTCATTCTTTTTGGTCAATCTTGTCCAATTCCAATAAAATGACACAGAAGCTGCTAAAACTAGGCCAAAAATGTTGGAAGATTTGAACATGTTAAAGGCTATATCTTTCTCAATATATCAGCTACAATGCTCTTATTTAGTTTCAATCTTCCGTGGAATGACACAATGAGCCAAAACACATACTCTATCAAATAATAAAGGAGTAGTTAGTGACTGTTTTTGGCCGTTGAGGAAGAATAAGGCCAAAACCGAAAATCCGGGAGTTCAGGTTATGGTGGTCATTTTGTGTCCAAGAAAATCTCTGTAGGACCCCCTGTATCAAACAGTTCCCTTTCCCTCAGAACTGTCCGAAAATAAACCTGTGTAAGCGAAGGGAAACAAAAATAGAACAACACAGGTTTTGATGGTTTTAGTGGTTTGAACATCCTTGATTCTTGGGAACTCCTCTTTGGTCAATGTAATGTGTCTCTTCCCTTCCTTCTGTTCTTCACGTCCAGTGTTATCTGGCAAGAAACAGGCTTTCAGGAGCTCAGAGACATCGCCAGCTAGCCGGGGTGGTTCCCCCAGGATTCGGTTCGAAAGCGAAGACAAAAGACGGTGAACATCAGGGACGGGCTTGACAATTGGACTTGTAGTCCGAGACTAAAGGAAGATAAGGTGAGTTAATTAAAAACCTATTTCTTTTTTTAAACAAAAATAATGACGCATGGATTCATTTGTTATGGCATGTGTGTTGAAAAAACACTTTCTAAGCTTCTGTGGGCTTGTCTGTTTCATCTGTGGATCACCTGGGCGGATTCCAAAACAGCCCGTCTGGCTCTGAACTGGGTACAAGCTTGTAAAATACATGAGAAGGCAACAGTGTGGGGGGAGGAGCTGGAAAGCATCCAAACAGGTGCTCTTTCAACTGAAGCTTCAACCCGTGGAGGCTGCAGACAACCACTTGTGCTTGGAAGTGTGTTGAAGAGAGAGCGAGAGAGACAGAGATGAATTATGGTCATTGTGTTGTGTTATTGACTCGAGAACCAGACCTACAGACACGATCTGTTGTTCCAGCTCAAGGGCAAGACAGTGAGAGATCGCACTCCACTCGGTCTGGACTTTTTTTTTATAGATCACAAAGAAACAAATTCTCACTTTCTTCCAAATATTCAGACCCCATCCGAAAGTTTCAATATTGCGTCATATCTGACCCTGTCAGGTTCAGACAACACAAAGAGAACTAAAAACAACATAAGGCAGGATTTTGTCGGAATCTGACGAACTGAGCTGGAATAAAACATGACTTAAAACACTTTTATTCGTGCAGGCTTTTCCTTGATTTTCTGAGACTCCTGTGTTCATCTCGGTGGTGTCTTGACCTTTTTAAGTAAATACTTTATTGGGTAATTGTTTAAGCGCTTTGTGACCCTAGAAATCTAATAATTGGGCAACACAGCCTAGTGGTTGTTGGTTAAAGCGACAGCCTTAGGATAAAAAAGGTTTTTGGTTGGAAAACAGTTTCCAACTGTGCTTGATCTGGTTTCCTCACCCAATCCAAGAAGTTCATTGATGTTACCAAAATGTTTATTGTTGTGAGTGTGTGCACACATTGTTGTATTTCTATAAGTGTACTGTCTGGCAACCTGTTATTGATGCCCCCCTCCCCTCACCCTGACTGGCTGGGATGGGCTAAAGCCAACACAATAGAATAAAATATAAAACAAGGTAAAGATAATCAACTTGATAGGGGTCAGAATCCATGACATATCTGAGAATGAGATACACTTGTAACGAATGAAAATAGGTTAATTTGCTGCGTTTTGTAGGAACCAATAATTCGACTACTTTGGCTAGAAATGCCACTTAAGCCAGGTCTCTTGACGATATCTGAGCCAATGGTACATCCTGTGACATCTACACAACTTCTATTCGACAACATACGTAGCTTAAACTACCAAGAAAAACTCTTATCTATGATCTGAATGCACTGACAAAGTAAACCAGCAGATTACAAACAACCACTATTTTTCACATCCATCTCCAGTTACCATGCTTAAAAAAAGCTAGCACAGTTGCTGAAGAAACTGCTGGCAAAAATTAAAAAAGACTTTGTTGTACATAGATCGATCGAAGAATAATAAAGCTGAGATGTTTTGTTTTTGTTGCAGATATTCCAAACAACATGCTGTCACTAGATCCCACCATCATGATCTGGGAGTATAAAAGTTGTAGAGTTTCATACACCTGGTGAGAATGCAGACTATTTTCCAACTATTACACCACAGTCTAGAGCGATGTGTTCAGAAACAACACAACCGCCTGACGGGCATGTCATGAACGTCTACTTCAAGAGAGCAGGTGGGACTCTCTGGGACTGAAGAACATCATAGAAACCCCTCTGAAGTGAAGTGTGATGCTGGAATGTTAACATCCACAGTTTCTCACAGACTCACACATGCGGGCACACAACACAACAACCCGCACACAGATAGACTTGCAACACTTGCTTTGACAATCTTCGATGCTGCCAGCACATTCAGGCGACAACAATGACTCCGAAATGTCATCAGGTTCAGGAAAGGGCAAAGCGTTTCCCAAGGGGTGCACAAGAAAGTGTTACTGATGCAGAGGCATGGTGTGATGAAAAAAAAAAAAAGTGAGATTAAATGAAAACGTTGAAAAAGGAAAAGTTGAAGTAAGGGTCACGAAGGAGAAGATAAACATGGAAATTGTTTACAATAAATAATTTAAGCAAATCAAAGCACTTTAAATATTTGTTACATGCAGAGTCTATACTGTAGTCACGTGTGTGTTTGGATTTATGAATGATTTTCCAGTTTCTTTTATTGATAAATCATTACATGAAACCAACCATGCTGAGTTCAAGAACCCTTGAGAGTGGCTCACTATTTTCAGTGCTTCCTTTGGTCAAAGATGAGGCTTGTAAACTTAAGTAGCGTCACCGTGTCATCTCAAACTTCAGCTCCGTGTCAAGACGGCAGCTTCAACGTCAAGTCCAGTCCAGTACGATGGTAAAAAACACATTTCACTTGGATATTGGGTCAAGAAAAAGACTATTGTACCTGCATATAGGAGGATTTTAAGTACATTTACTTGTACGGCTACTAACCACTAAATGTTTTTTTAAATTTTTTAAATGAATAGCAAGTCAGAGTACTTTCCATTTTTGCCACAAGCAATTATTAAATATAATAAGTTCTTCTATTATTTGAACTGTGTGTTGTGTTTTACAAAACAATATGAAATGAGCTCCCTTGTAAGAGTGGTGCAATAATTTCACGCTTCATTTGTTGGTTTTCTTCTTCAGAGTCAGGACATGGTGATTTGCTTTCAGTCAGGATGAAAGTCTGTCGCGACCTCTCACGTCGCATCTTTACAGCACCGATAAATATTTCTGGCCAACCCCGGCTACACTTGAGGTCCGTCACTCTGCCAGGTAGCAAATAGTTTCATTCCTCACCGAGCCAAATATCCGCAAACCTGCAGCCAAACCCCTCTTTCAATTCCACGTTTTGAACCTCGACCACAGAAACAATTACGGCCGGGTTTGAACGAGCCCCATGGCACACTCCCTAAAAACACAATCCATCAAGAAATGCGAGGGAGAGCTGCGGTCTGCATTTCCTCTCCGC
The DNA here is from genome assembly GCF_982586985.1 of Callionymus lyra. Taxonomy (NCBI): domain Eukaryota; kingdom Metazoa; phylum Chordata; class Actinopteri; order Syngnathiformes; family Callionymidae; genus Callionymus; species Callionymus lyra. The sequence continues at coordinate 19,449,210 of NC_141820.1, forward strand.
TTAATGAAATGCCTGGATACAGCTTGAACCGGCCCCAGGAACCAGGAGTGGGATTCAATTCCGGATATCAAACTAAGGTCACTAGTGTTTCCTTTAAGACGGTGGATCTTCCCGAATGTTCCTCAATGACTGACATGAATCCAAACTGTTGGCGTCTTTCTGAAGCATGAAGAAAAATAACTTTCATGTCACGGTTTGACTAGAAAAACTATTTTTTATTGTAAAGGTTAACGTAGCGTGATTAAGGAAATAATAATAATTTATTTTACAAAAGTATTTGGAAGTACAACTTATATTAAGAGAAAGACCCAGAAACAGCACACCCAGATGCAACTCTAATAGACTCAGGGACTCATTCATTCCTCTTGCTATTAGGCAGTTTATTCTTGAGTTTGGGGGCAGAAGTGGAGTGAAAAGATGATATTCCATCTTAATAATCTATCCATCTAGTTCTTTTGTGTGGGCCCAAAAGGCTTTATATACGTACAGAGGGGTTAAAATAATATCCTAAATTATAGTGCAGATTGTGGCTAATTCTAGTCCATATCACGACCTACAGAAAACTATAGTTACATCCAGTGACATCGGTCAATCGTAGCTTCTAGAGATGACAAACGAGACACTAAACGTAATCTTGTCAGGGAAGCAAACTGGTCTGAGAACGACAGTGGCTCGTGGTCACTGTTGTGGTTCAGGAAGCAGCCAAGATCTCTTGCCAGATAAACTGTTATGTTAGAGTGAACACTAGGGGGTTTGGGGGGTGGGGGTGACGCTCCCTGCAGCTGACTGGTGTAAACAACTCTTGTCGGTTCACCCTGACCTGTAGTCAGCGACCACCCCGGAGTATTATACGACCCTCTGAGCCTTGGACAGATTTGACAAGGCCGCCGTGCACGGTTAGGGGAGATGGTGGAAGAACATTGTGGTTTGAATAAACTTTTATTTTTTTTTACAACAAAACAAAATCTGATCCTATAAATGATGCCCTGGAGAATCCTTGAGTTTTTACAGTCATCAATTATCCTCATGTATTGGCTTCTTGCTCGAGGTCATTCAAGACTTGGTAAACTTTATACTGATTTAATGTGGATCAAATATATTTATAATAATTGTATTTATTTTTATTCATAATGTAAATTCACAATTATTTTGCTGCTATACGTCCAGGAATGGAGTGGCTCTAAATAAGTTGAATAAAATAATAATGATAATGGAATGTAGTCGTTCTGCTTCAGCTACATACAAGGTAATGCCTGTGGTAATGTATGTCTTATTTATGGATATATATATTTTTCTTTTCTCTTAAATGTGTTTTGTCTTTAAAACAGTGTGCCCTAACCTCCAGTCCGTGTATATTGATTATAATTGTTTTATATATATATATATATATTTTTTTTTTTAAAAGATGATATTGCCTCAGAAGTAACATTAGTCTCTGCCACATCTTAAGATGCTTGTTCAGTCAAGTTCACTCCAAAAATAAACGTGTAAACAAGTGGTCGGTCCGTGAATATAAAGCCCACATTGAACCGATCCACTGTGCCAAAAATGTTGGGGGACCCCTGAGGTAAAATATATTCTCAAACTCTTTAAATTTTGAGCTGTCGCCAGGTTATACCCGTAACAGATCAGATTATGGGATGGCGTAGATGATCATCTGCATCTCAAAGTTTTCATTTTTTACGATGTTGAATTGAGGACAAAAATGCCAACAAAAAAGTGTGTTGTCTAGTCTAGTTCCAATGCATTAAAGTATTAGTTAAGTCCCTCGCAGTCCCATCGTTTATACTTTTCACACAGTAATTGCTTTAACAAATTGTCTCTAAATGTACATATTAGTGTCTTCTAAAGCTTAAATATACATTAAAAGAAGAGGATTCTTTCTGTGACATTCAATGGGCAATGGGGAAACTTCATTTGCTGATCTAATGTGATAAATCTACTTAAATAGTAATCTGCCATTCAGAATATTCCCCCGACGGTTTGGAAAACTGCAGTTAACGTCGTCACTGACAGACCGAGCTTTTCCTCGCTGAGTAATGAATCACGTGCAGCTGACCGTTTTCCACACGGGACAGTCGGAGGTTCACCACTAAATACAATTTACTGTGTCGGCAGTGACGCAACAGCACCGCGATCCCACATGTCACACGGCATCAATAAATACTTTGAAATATTTCTGCAGATTTCCTTAATTACAGCCTTGCTGACCTTTGCTTGCCTAGCAGACGCGCGGGACACGTGTTGAAACGACCGCCAGTGTAATTGCCACCGTTAGGAACACAAGGTTCGCCCAGAAGTCTATTAGAGGGTTCACCACTTAAGCGAGGGTGCAATGCTCACCGGCACCGCGGCCACGTCCAAGTGAAATGCACTCCTGCCCGGACGGCTAATGCTCCATCCCGGTACATTAGTGTCTCTTTCTGAGCAGAGACAGATACGACCGCTAAGTAAGCTGGCTGCTGTCGTCGCGAGGTGTTTGGATTAGAGTCGTGGAAAATGTTCCCATAATCCTCTGGTTCTGCCACCCCAGTACTTACCACCACCACTAAAATGTCTCACGTGGGCTTTTTCCCTTTCCCCTCTGAATATTGATCTAATGCTTAAGACCGATGACAGATTCATGTAGAACAACCTACTCATGACTTCTTTCTCCAAAACAAAACAAGTCTCTCTGAAAGTTATTAGTAACGTCGGTCCACAAATCCAAAAGCCACGACTGTTGTCAGCGATAACGGAAAGATTTGTGCCACAACGAGAGCCAGACCATCTTGAAAAAAAAAAAGGCTGATAAGGGAATGAATGTGAAGGACTCATTAGACATGTGTGTGTGTGTTTCATGACAGAAACAAAATACTAACTTAAAGTCGGGTCATTTATTAGGAGTTTCACAAGAATATTTGGACAGTTTGTTGAACTGCTTTATTAGAAAATAAATACGGCTGCTGAGCTTGCACTTCCTTCAAAATGGTAAATGGTTGATCTCAAAATTCAACTGCTTTCAAAAGCCTACAGCGAGCACTTCATTAATTCATTCTTCCTAAATCCCGCATGAGGGCTGGAGTCTATCCCAGCTTCATTAGGTAAGAGGCGGGGGACACCCTGGACAGGACGCCAGTCTGTCGCTGTTTTTTGTTTTGTATTGAAAAACTTTAATATTGTAGACACTCAAGTACAAAAGATTAAAGAGCACTTTAGCACAGATTTCTGTGAGTTTATTAGCACTTTTCCTCTTATAAAGTTGTCAGTACTGCGTCCACCGCTGGTGAGCAGCAGCAGCAAGAAGCCATACAAGTAAATATAACCCTTATATATCCTCATTGAACTACATTACTCCTTTAAAATGTAGTATATATACATAGGATACATGTTCAGAAGTTATCTTGTAAGCATGCAGATATCAATAAGCACAATGCATATGAAGTCTTAATTAATTCCCAACATTGAAAACAGGATAAAGGGTTAATATTACTATATAGATACACGTCTGTTGGAGGAAATATTCGGTATAAATACATTGATGTATTCGTCCGTCAATCCGACGAGGACCGCTGTAAGTCATCCATTGGGTCGCATGTGTCCAAATGTGGGTGTAGAGTCCAATTTGGGACTTGAACCTCCGGTCACAGTGTTCACATTGGATCAGGGTCGTGCTCAGTGGGGGGTTGACTTCCTGTTTTCTTCCTGGCTCTCCTTTTCTGCTGTGCAGCAGCTTTCCGGGCTTCTTCACATGTGATGGCGCCATCTTGGACTTCATGTCGCCACAGTAGTCGATCGTTTACAACTTCTTGTGTCAGTTTTGATGTTGAAGGCCTTCAAAGATGCCTTTACAGAGTCTTTGTAGCGCTTTTTCTGGCCACCACGCAGGCGTGTACCTTCTTTAAGTTCACCATAGAACAGCCTCTTGGGCAGTTGGTTCTTGTTGTCTGGTTCTGCTTGAGGTTTCTGCAGTTTTTCCTCGCCACTGTCACAATGGATGGGGATTCACTTATTGCTGAGTCTCTGGGATCTGTTTTTCTTTTCTCCAATACAGTCTTACTTAAACTGTACAGTCCATAGAGATAACTTTGTAATTATTAGGCACTTTGAATAAGATTGAATTGAATTGAATTGATGGGACAATTAATCTATTTCTTTCTGTCCATATTATACATCAAGCACCTCACAGAACGCGACTCTGCACACCTTTCAGTCCGCACAGAAAGCTTTGTATTCAAGCGTCCTGGCATTTGAGAGAAGTTGATTGCATAACTGTATTATACAAACCCACACTTGCTCACAGGCAGTAAAACTTCTTACCGAACAGGCATTGAACCTATAAAGCAGCGAGACCTTGATAAGCCAAAGGCAACGGGACCCTCCCTGAAAAAAGGGGGTGAGGCGAGTTGATATGGAGAGTAAACAAGTCTTCAATTAAAGTGTTGCAGCACACGAGTCGGTGCCAATTTTTTCCTTTGGACTTGAGATGAGGGAAAAATCGAGCTCTTGCAAACCCACCCACACGTTTTCTTTTCACACGCTTCTTATTCTCTCTTTCGAGCTTCTACATATGTGAACAAAGACAGGCTTTTAACTCCAACTTTTTTTTTTCTAAACACAGATGGACTGACAGTTTTGTGAATGTGTTTCATTGATGCCATTGAGCATCGAAAATCTGAACCGAGGTTCAGGTTAAATCTTACTTGTGATATCACTGTAAAACAGTAAGTGAGAAACTGCATTGTGTCCTAAAAAGTGCTCAATAAATATGATGTATTATTTTATTATTATCAAAAATAGAACTGGATGTAGAGAGGAAGTTAGTAAAGAGATACTTAAATGCTTGGGGTGTTAAGATTAACCAGTATGAATTGGAAATTAACTTTAACTTAAGTGAATAAATACATTGTTTACAACGGACAAGCAATGTCTGAGAAGATATGAACCGGTTAAATTAAACTTTTCCAAAAACATGGCCGCTTCGATTGTGTTTATATTTTCACAATAGCAATAGTTTATTAGATAATAAACACAGATTGTTCTGACCTTTTACGTTCCTCCTTCTTTTTCCAACACACAAAAAGATATTAATATACTTTATCACAATTAATCAAAGCTTAAGTCTTTGCATCTAGATTGTATGTGTAGACACATTTGGAATCAGAATATATGATAGAGAACAAGTACTGTATTTGGTCTGCAGTCAGACATCGCCACCACATAAAACAAATGCAGATTTCTAGAGAAAAAAACAGATTTTCAACATGAACTGAAAAAAAAAAAGTCACGTCAAACAATAGAGTTTAGTTTGGACGTACAAGTGAAATAAGTATTTCAAAACTTTCTTCAGTTAAGATGAAGTACATGTTCTGATCGAGTTGCTGTAAGGAACAATGTGTTGTGCAAACCTCCAAATAATACCCAGGATCAAAGCTGAATTTCTCAAAGCAGTTTTCAGGTGAACCATCATGAGAAACGTCACAATAACGTATAATTAAAATTGATTCCAAAACAGAAACAGAGACACAAACCCTTGGCAGAGCGGTCAGTTGGAATCACACGGTTTACGCTGGATTACTGGATCTCGAAGCTGTGGCAAGTCCATGTCTGTCTCTGGTGTAAAGTTCTGCTTGAACAGCAGTCTGGGCTTTTTCAAAAAACGGATTTGTCGGAGCCAATTTATCCAACAAACCCCCTTGAGATGGAAAAGTAAAGTGGGGTCTGAGCGAAAATTGGTTGTAGTTATTGTTATCACAAGGTGGCTGACTGGAGGTGAGGAAAACCACCACCTTGCAAAAGATTTCAATTTCACTCCTGCGTGTTTCGTGGAATTGTCCCAGGATCGGCCGGAACATGACTGAGTCACATTTGTGTTGATAAAGTTAATTAAGACTTTGCTGCTCAGTTGCCTTCGTCTTTATTCAGTAAGTATCTGAAGTGATGCATTTAGTTAAATGCAGTTTCTCCTGCAATTAATTCATATTTGTTTAATTTACAATTGTGTTATCTCTGGGTCAAGGTGAGAAAATGCGTTTGTGGTATCCCTTGTGTCGTCTCTGGGTCAAGAAATACAAATGCGGTGTTGGATGTTGTTCACTTTGACCCAGAGACAACAAAAGGGGTTAAATTGATGTTTCCTTTTGTATTTGAATTTAAAGCTTCTAGTTTAACATTGCTTATAATGCAATTTGTATCCAAACAAAAATAAATTAATTCTTGTTAAACTAGAAGACAAAAAACAAACATGTTTCAAAAGTCGGACTGAGGCAGTGGTTAGATTAACATCAGGATATACTTGCAGGGGAGAAAGTCCAATTATTCAGTAGTAAAGTCACTTTTTCTTCAGTTTCTTCGGTTGAGCTGGTTTCATAAACCTGACAGTCACTTCAATAAAAGAGATTTGGACCGACCAAAAAAGTGCTAACTAAGCTAAATTTTATTTTGGCAGCAAGGCAGACCTTAAAATTGAGTATCTATCTACTATGGCTATTGCAATGATGTAGTTAGCTCAGCTAATGTGATAAGCAGTACAGGTAACAGTATACAATACTCTTTCAGTCAGACTAGAATCCCCCAGTAACCAAACAGGCTCACTGCAATCTAGCTAAACATGCTTAGAAAGGTAGAACTAGTCCATTATTTCCATGTCTCTTTGAGTATATATAGGGAAAACCCAATGAACAAGGTTATTTGGTTTAAAACCAACATGATTTAAAATGTACTACTGATTCATTTTGGAGATTAACTCAGTGTTTCCTATTACTTATACAAGCTTAATCAGTTTTAGTGCTGTGGTCAAGTCTGAATACCTACAAACCTGACATCATACACTTAATTATTGGATTCTTGTTGGCCATCTGTGAACTAAGCGGCTTCAGGGAAATCTAAATCAATCCCTGTCTTAACAGTTGTTGAACAAGTCTTGCACTTTTGATTAAAAAAAAAGACAGCCAGATCTAAGGGGCCAGTTTTAGGACCTTCTGCTATTTACTATTACTTTTTAAATATGAAGTTTAAATGACTCCAGCATACAGTGCTTCAAATACCAAGTGTGGCGGAAGTCAATGTCATCGGTTTCCCAGTCATCCAAATATACTTAAATACCATTAGCTGCTCAATTATTTTCTTACCTTTAGATTTATCTTTCCTAAAAGCTCTACCTTTGGCCCGTGGGTAACTTTACTTTCAAACTTCACCGTCTCCAAGGTCAAAACTGTGAGCCAGATGTGGTGAGAATGGTTTTAGGTTCGAGCATCTGCTCCCACTTCATCTGGACGTTAATTTCTACCATCCACAACTTTTCCTGGATGAAAACCCGCAGAACAAAGACCAGATCATGTCCAAATTCTTATTCGTGTCTCATCTTTGGAAAAAGTGATATCGCCTTAACTGATTCTAATTGCAACCAGTGCTTTCACTTTAGTGTGTTTCAACCAGACACGTTCCACTTAGAGTGTAATTGCTGAAGTGATTCCATGTGATGTTTCTGTATCTGCAGTGACTGGGAAGTTAATAGCTGCAAATTGCTAATGAACACTGTTTTTACAAGGACTGTAGCCCCATGTGGGGCGAGATAACTTCAGGACGGCGTGACCCAAACCTGTCCAGGATGGTCAAACGGCACTAATATGACTGATGGTGGACCAAGGTTTCAAGGCCGTTCTCATGCTACATTGGGTGTTCCAGATGAAGTCCAGATTGAAGGTTTGTACTGTCACGTTATTCATCAAATGATGGCCAGTCAGGATCCCCGTTTTTCAAGATGAAAAGAAGAATCTGCTTCCATGTAAAATCTAGGCAATTGTTGGTATTATCTAAGGCTGCTTTTTATTTTATTTCATTTTTTGCTGCTCAAATCAAAATAAAAAAAAGTAGGAAAAAAGCAACAATAACATGTGCTTTTTATTCTCCTTTCACACTCAATCATTGTAAACAGATTATAGTTCAATTCAATTGCATACAAAGAAACTGCTTGAACTGTTCATGATGCCATGGTGATTTAAAAAATTTGCTCCATTTCTATTTTGTCATGTCATTTAAGTTTTCCGAACATATTGTTCTCCTTTTTTTTTTTTTCATTATGGCTCGACAGCCCAATTTCTGAACACTAAATCCTGTAACTAAGAAAAAGAGAAAACAAATAAAAACCCAGATTCTCTTGTCTAGATGTTATTGTTATTGTATTGTAAATAATGGAAATAGAAACACAGAATAATAGTGAAACATGTTATATAATAGAAGTAAGGGAAAGGGGTCTGATAGAGAGACATAAAAGACGTTCTTGGGAAAATACGTTCTGGGGAAAATAAATGAACGTTTACTTGTTTATATGCAACACGACAAAACCACATATTGTTTAAGTGACAGCAGATATTTCGGGAAAGGAAATGAGAGGAGTTCCAAAATGCTCTCTCAGGATACATTAACTCAAAAAAAACCGGGGGTTGTAAAAACCCAAGTATGACTGTTTATGTGGCATGAGCTTGTAAATAAAGCCAAAAGAGAGGGTTCACTGAGAGAATTACCCTGTGAGAAAGTAGCGACGACTGAAGCTCCAGAGGTTTGTCGGCCCGTGTGGGGAGAGATGAGAGATTGTCAGATGAAACGTACAGATTCTCAAATGTTGGGGGAGTTACAGCAGAAATGCTGCAGGAAGATGGTGGACACATGATTCTGTCCACATCATGACTCGTCTGTTTCTTCTCACAGCGTAGAATCCAAACTCCAATAGACTCTAATAAAACCCACTGGGCTTTCACTGGTTTCTATTGGAGAAGCAGGCGTTAAATATTTAAAGCTTGAATTGTCTTGTTGTTCTTTTTGTTTAAATTACACCATGACACCATTTTTTTTTCTTTCGGCACTTGCGTCGCTCGACAGATTTAAAACGCTCACAAAACTTTAATGACCACATGACATCAAACAGAATGGTCTTAAGATCAACCACATGTGTATTTTAACATGTGATGGCCAGAGCTCACGCTTTGTGTTCTTGTTTAAAGAGAGCCGTTAAGTTGAAACTACGATCTCTTCATTCACTTGTCAAGACAAAACATTCTATTTCTCCTACTGCCAAATATACCATTTTAATAAAAAGCTTTACCTGCTGTTTTGTTTTAAGCAAAACAAGATATTTAAGATACATATATATATATATATATATATATATATACTGTATATATATATATATATATATATATACAGTGCCTTGCGAAAGTATTCGGCCCCCTTGAACCTTTCAACATTTCGCCACATTTCAGGCTTCAAACATAAAGATATAAAATTTTATTTTTTTTGTCATGAATCAACTACAAGTGGGACACAATCGTGAAGTGGAACGAAATTTATTGGATAATTTTAACTTTTTTAACAAATAAAAAACTGAAAAGTGGGGCGTGCAATATTATTCGGCCCCCTTGCGCTAATACTTTGTAGAGCCACCTTTTGCTGCAATTACAGCTGCAAGTCGCTTGGGGTATGTCTCTATCAGTTTTGCACATCGAGAGACTGGAATTCTTGCCCAAAACAGCTCGAGCTCATTGAGGTTGGATGGAGAGCGTTTGTGAACAGCAGTCTTCAGCTCTTTCCACAGATTCTCGATTGGATTCAGGTCTGGACTTTGACTTGGCCATTCTAACACCTGGATACGTCTATTTGTGAACCATTCCATTGTAGATTTGGCTTTATGTTTTGGATCATTGTCCTGTTGGAAGATAAATCTCCGTCCCAGTCTCAGGTCTTTTGCAGACTCCAACAGGTTTTCTTCCAGAATGGTCCTGTATTTGGCTCCATCCATCTTCCCATCAATTTTAGCCATCTTCCCTGTCCCTGCTGAAGAAAAGCAGGCCCAAACCATGATGCTGCCACCACCATGTTTGACAGTGGGGATGGTGTGTTCAGGGTGATGAGCTGTGTTGCTTTTACGCCAAACATATCGTTTTGCATTGTGGCCAAAAAGTTCGATTTTGGTTTCATCTGACCAGAGCACCTTCTTCCGCATGTTTGGTGTGTCTCCCAGGTGGCTTGTGGCAAACTTTAAACAAGACTTTTTATGGATATCTTTGAGAAATGGCTTTCTTCTTGCCACTCTTCCATAAAGGCCAGATTTGTGCAGTGCACGACTGATTGTTGTCCTATGGACAGACTCTCCCACCTCAGCTGTAGTTATCTGCAGTTCATCCAGAGTGATCATGGGCCTCTTGGCTGCATCTCTGATCAGTCTTCTCCTTGTTTGAGATGAAAGTTTGGAGGGACGGCCGGGTCTTGGTAGATTTGCAGTGGTCTGATACTCCTTCCATTTCAATATAATTGCTTGCACAGTGCTCCTTGAGATGTTTAAAGCTTGGGAAATCTTTTTGTATACAAATCCGGCTTTAAACTTCTCCACAACAGTATCTCGGACCTGCCTGGTGTGTTCCTTTGTCTTCATGGTTCTCTATCAAAGAGCAGGTGCATTTATACGGAGACTTGATTACACACAGGTGCATTCTATTTATCATCATCAGTCATTTAGGACAACATTGGATCATTCAAAGATCCTCACTGAACTTCTGGAGTGAGTTTGCTGCACTGAAAGTAGAGGGGCCGAATAATATTGCACGCCCCACTTTTCAGTTTTTTATTTGTTAAAATAAATAAATAAATGTTGAAAGGTGGGGGCCGAATACTTTCGCAAGGCACTGTATATATATACAGTATATTTGATTATATAGAAAAGGTTATAATAGTTCAAGGAGCAGGAAATAAGTTTTTGAACCTGTTTTTCACTTGTATGGCTTCTAACTGCTGCTGCTGCTATTGTCTGGCGTTCACATTGATAACACTTGGACTTTATAAAATATAGACTAAAAAATACTTTTTAAAAACACAGTGGACCATTAAAAAAACGTTTCAAATTCACAGCCCACATGATGATTTATTCAAAATCCAAGTAGATTGATGTTGATGTGTTGTTGACCTATAAAGAACCCGGAGTTTAAGGTAGGATTAGAGACTTTCAATAAAAGTAAAACTGTTAAAAAGTTAAAGAAATGAAGGGAACAAACATGGAGTTCTTGAAGACAGATGGATCACAAAAGTTGTTTCATTGATTTGATTATGAGTTGATTTTACGGGATCTAGACCTGAAATCCGTTTTTTTTTTTTACTATGATTATGAATTTATTTCAGGACTTGTCAAGAACCATATTCGTAAAGACGAAAACTTCAATGATTCTAGAAAGTATTTGGCTCAATATGCGTATTTATTTATAGAATATACAATGAGAACGATTGGTGGTGCACAAAGGCAAGAAAAACAAGTGGAAAAATAATTGGAAAATAGTCGTTGGTTTGGGGCAATGATGACTCTAAATGTGAGGGCAAACCTCTAAAGAAAAAAAAGAAAAAGAACATATGCGTTCACTCTGTTAAGCTCCCAGTAAAATCTGGTGCCAAGGGAGGCAACAAACCACCACCCACCATTGTAACAACAAATGAACCCGCGCCTGCCCATCACAGTCACGGTTTGTTTTGGATTAGTCAGTCACAAACATCGCAATCAAAGATTTAATGAAACCAAAATACTTGTAAAAAGCCGGCCAAAATCTCTTTTTACATGCAGAGGGATGGAAATATTCGCATGTGTTTGCAGACAGCTGTAAGTATTTTCCTGATGAGCTTAGCAGAGATGAACTTTACCTCAAATGTAGCCACCGAGGGAGAGAAATCAATGTTTTTCCCATTCCATCTCAGGATGAGGATTTCCCCCACTTGGCCCGGATTCAAACTAACAACTTTTCAACATCCCAATAAACACCCAGGAATTCACTACCTTTACGGTGCAAACCTGTTGATCTTTCCTTCATTCATCAGGTCGACCTTGTTAAGAGTTTAGAATACCATCATTAAAGACGTGGAATCTGTTTCACATTTTTCCTTTTACGACTTTCTTGTCGGTTATTGTAAGCAAGTTTTCTCTTGAGCTTGTATCATTAAAAATCACATAAAGATAATCTCTTCAGTTTATCCCTTGTGTTATCAAAGGGTCAAGGTGACCCGAAGTATCCCCTTTGTTGCTTCTGTAGTGGCAGAGATTTTTCACCTTGACCCAGAGAAAACACAAGAGTTACTAGAAACAAATTTGTATGAGGGGCCTTTGGGTCACCTTGACCCTGAGATAATAAGGATTAAGGTTTGTCCACTTCAGTGTTGGGCCAGAGGTGGCGAGTAAAACACTATAAATACCTTGTTACTGTATTTAAGTACAGACATCATTGTTTTACAAAAAAAACAACATTACTTAATCACAAAAAAGGAACGTAAAAGACCTGTGAAAACAGGTGCCAATTCCACTAAAGAAAATGCTTTTTTAGGATTCACAATAGAAGAAAATAATCTGTAAATATATCACACTCAATGCTTAAATTCCTATAAATACTTTATATTATATATTTTTTTTATAATATAATTATAAATTTTGTTATAGAGTAGACCAATTTTTTACTAACTAAATTTACGGCGTCAGTTAGCTCTACTATTTTAGTAGTTCACTATTATTTAAAAACAGCTACATCAAAAATGAATATGTGCATGATTTTTTTTCTTTGGCTGATTCCTTTAGCAGGGTCGTAGTGGTCAACCATTTAGATTTCTTAATTTTCCTCTGAATGTTTTTGAGATTGGGAAGAAAACTGGAGTGAATCTACTAAAAGCAAACCCACAACTTTATTACTGGGAGGTGGTCACAATTTTACAATATCATTTACCATGACCTTCATGATGATATAAACACTTCCATTGAAATATTGATGATTTCAAATCATTTTTTAACATTATTGTGTTACTTTTTTAGTTTCTACATTACATTTATGTAGAAAAGATGCATTCAAACTTTAGCTAGAGTAGATCTGTTTACTTTTACTCGACCTCCTGCAGTGCTTCCCAGCATTCAACACGTATAGAAGCAGCAGCTATGAGCCTCCAGTGACCCTTCATACACTTCTGGAGACGACGCACTTCCATCTAAAGAAAGCATTCATGCTAAAGGGCCGAAGAAGAATGTCGTCTTTTGAGTGTTTCCCATAAACAGCTTTCTCTCCAACACACGCTGGAGTCATTCCCTGATGAGCAAAATACCACACTCCGAGTGTTGATAGTGAGTTACCGCCACCGCTGCTCACTCCGTGACTGAAGCCCACTGGGACAACAAGTCAAACTCGGAGAGCATCAGCCCTCATTCTCCACACAAAACCTGAACACACAAACACACACACACACACACACTCTGAGCGCCTTGTCAGCACGTGTCCCGGCCGGTGTGAGGGCGCTCATGCTTGCTCAGGCACTTTTCACACCGGTTGTTTTGCCTTTTTTTCCAGATGTTTCCCTGCGACACGGGTCAAGGTTGGACATGCTGCGGTGGCGGAGATGAAAAAAAAGGGCAGCAGGAGATGTGTGGCGGGAGGAAAAAGATGATTCTTGTGGAGACAATAGGTTATCTTCGGCAGCTGCAGAGGGAGAAGTGGAGCAGCTGTGAGGCTGACTCGCCCCTGCTGCTTTTCTCATTACTGGTATCACAGGACACTGATCCAGGGAGAGGTCCAGAGAGACCTGGAGGTAGCTCCGAGTTGGTGGAAGAAAAAGTTTGTCTGGGCGGCAAATATCAGGAGACTTGTGTAGATGAGCCTTTATTTGACATAATATAACTCACTAATGAACTCATTTATCTTACCTTGAAAAAAGTATAGGACAAAATTATACGTCAGAGAAGGATTTCTGACATCGCGATGAGCAATACTGGCCAATGCTACTTCTACAATAAACCATATTTTAGGGCCAAAATTGCGGCCGAAATACTTATATCACAGACAGAAGACACACTGTTGCTATCATTCCAAACTTGATATGTCCAAAATGTGTCCGATTTATTGGGATCCTCTCCATTTCATCGCGACTTTACCTGACCCGCCTGGTCTTCGTCCATTGACACAAGTTCATAAATCAACACTTTACACTTGGGCGATGGAAAGACTCGAAGAAATGCTGTCACACAAGCAAATCATGCATTCAGTGGTTTCTGGAATGCTGTGATGCATACATGAGCGTAGAATATATTAATGAAATACACTTATTTCCGTCATTCACAAACCAACTAAGACACAGAAAACTCATGGACTTTCTAGGATACCAAATGCTGTGAAATGCTAAGGTTGAATAAGTGAAGCCGTTATTACGATGCAATTTCTATATATCTATTTAAATAGATACACATCATAATTTAAGTGTGTAAGAACAAACCAAAAAATAAGTTAATCTTATATCAAAGGACATGTGTTGATGGCCTTTTTACTGAATTTTTACCAAGTAATGCTAAAGGGACTTGTTTCATTTTTGTTTGTTTCCAAACAAATGGTTGAAACATGAATATATTTAAATGACATGGCCTCTGAACTCATGTCCTGTCAGGGATGAGTGAAGATTCATTTTTCGCCACGGCTTAAATACTCCATACATGTCTGTAACTATCCCGAATGAATTCCCATTGGATACAAGTGGGCTTTTATGTGTGAATAAACCCTACTTAAGCACTTTGTGTAGAACTTGTGCTCCTTCCAAACCGTTCCTCTAATGGTTCAAGCGTCTCTGCATCTGTGTTTCTTCGTTTAAGAGCATGACAAACAAGTGAAGCGTCCCTCTCCTGGACCATTTAGTCGGCCTACCTTTGAACTAGCAGACAGCCCGGAGGCTTCACGTTCACTAGTGCACAACACTTCAGCATGAGAACCGGGGAAACTACACGCACTCTTGGATGCAGCCAGCCAAGACCATGTAAAAAATATCAGAGAGAAACAGCAGAATCTGATTAGACAATAACAGTAGTTAGAGTTACCTTTCCTTAATCTGTGTTATTCGTTGTGTTCAAAAGTCTTTGGCGACCTGTTGAGTCAGAGCAAGTCTGCACGACTTAAGTATCCATTAGCCTCGTCGCGATCAGTGTTAATGAACTTGATTTTACTTTGAGACGACCTGCCTTGCAAGTTTTGAAAGCACAGTTTCCATTGAAAGGATATTTTAAACTGGTGTGTGTCAACTGTGAACAGCCACGTGTGTTCTCGCTCCAACATTTAAACACACCAGGCCGACAGCAGCCGCACCACCCACAGCACAAACCAATGAAATACCTTT
Organism: Callionymus lyra; assembly: GCF_982586985.1. NCBI lineage: Eukaryota > Metazoa > Chordata > Actinopteri > Syngnathiformes > Callionymidae > Callionymus > Callionymus lyra. The sequence continues at coordinate 19,464,354 of NC_141820.1, forward strand.
TATATGCAAAGAATACAAGAGGAGAGACACTGAACCGGGATTTTACTGAAGCTTTCACACAATAAGAACTATTTTAGATCCTTTTAAGGAACTAAAACGTTTTTATTTGGCTCACGCAGCAGGAAGTGGGAACTTTGTCCAGTTGTTCTTTGGACTTTTTTAGCACCTATTCTGGAGAAGGTTTCTTGTAATGATGGATGTATGAGAGTGAGTTTAATTTAATATCATAGTCCTAAATATAATTTGAAGATACAAGACATTCCCAGTGATGAATTAGTTGGTTGATAAGATAAAGGCTTTTGTGAGTTCTCTCTAACCTGGATTAGATTCAGCGATGAATGTGAACTTGATTTAAAAAGTATTATATATCTATAAAAATGAAGTTTCAATCCAGGGAAACACAATTGGGTCTCAACACACACACAAACCTGCACACACACTGCTGTTGGAATATCAAAGTGAGTCCATCATCCGTGTTTAAATGATCATCTTATCATGGTCAGTCGTTACAAAAATATTTGTCAATTACATCAAAGGTGGCCAATGTTAAAAACACAAAAATGATACTATCCACAACACGGAGAAAGATTTAAGTGATTGTGTGTCACTGGTTTTAGAACAGAACAGGTTGTTGAGTTCTGAAATAGTTCTTAAAAAAGGTTCTAGGAACTTTAATGGCACACCATGCATAAGGATAATTTTCTCGGCCATATAGAAGTGGAAATGTTTATGTCCATGTTCAAGTTACAGAACAAACACACATTTGTTTGAATATATTCTACTTAAAAAGCTGTCAATAAGAACTTCATGCTGTAGACCAACTTAACGTGTCATATCTGAAAAAAAAACGTTGTAGGTGAAGCATCGGAGTGCAAAGAGAAAAAACGCCAGGGCCACCCAGGAAAGAAGGAAAAACCTCAAAGGGTGAAAAGCAGGTTCAATTTGAAAGGAAAATCAAGAATGTACACAAAGACAAGAACAAATATGCAACACTAGAGCGTGTTTATTTCCTCTATGCTCAGTGTACACAGACACACAAGAGGGAGTCAACAGGATGTTTTTTTTTTGTTTTTTGGGGGGGTGTGGGCGAGTGTGTCTGGCGCTCATCCGTACTTCCGCTAAACACTTCTCCAGCAGTTACATCGTCATCCAACACCCATTGTAAATAGCTGCCTGCGCAGGCTCCGGTATACACGGAGATAAAGACACAGTGACCATATACAGTAACGCTCGTCTCTGTTGACACAAGGCCTGACATGTCAGGAGAGACCGAGGTATCTTGGAAGCTCTTCACAGCAGGTACTTTCAGGCTGTAAATATCCACCTCTGTTCATTTATCCTCGGCCAACTCCTTCACAGAGATGAATTGAGTCATTATCCGTCTGTTAGCAACTCAAAAAGTACTTCTATGAGTACTTCAGGGGGTGTTGGTGATTGAGGGAGGAACCGAAGATTCAATTTTCAGGTTACCAATGCACTTTTCGGAGCAATACAAAGAAAGCCTTAGAGAGTAATGCTACAGCGCCTTGTGTGTAATACCAAGGTGCCTTGTGTTCAATACAACAGCGCCTCGCGGAGTACTACTACACTGCCCGGCAGAGTAATATCATGGCACCTCGCTGAGTAATAATGCAGCGACTTACGGAGTCATACAAAAAAAAGCCTGATGGAATACTATCATCGGCGCCTCAAGAAGTAAAATCGCGGTTACTCATGGAGTACTACTAAGGTGTCCCGATAACCACAAAATCGAAATATATGACTTGTTACTGCTTCTTACTGAGCGCCCTGCTATGTTTGGGAATTACCAAAACACACACAGACAACACCACAACAAAAACCATTGAGATACATTAAAGCAGTACTGGGTAGTTTTGGGTACCCTAATATTTTTGTAATAAAATAACTTGTGTTATAACGTGTTATTTTAGTTGAATGTTTGAAGTTTTGTGTGATTTTTATTTTCACTGTAAAAGTTCTTGATGGAAAGTTCTACATATCGCGCTGGTTGTGGTGGGGGAGGGGGCGAGGGAATTACGTTACAAAAACAAAGTTAAAGTTATTTACAAAGTCGTCATAACGCATATCAGATTTCATTATCCACAATCTGATTCATCACCTCATCGATATCCATCTTTCATTCAGACAATGTAAGTCTGGAAACAGAAAATTTGTGCAACTGCTACAAACCGGGACATGGCAACTTTTGCGACGTTTAGCGAGTGCTCATGGGAAATGTTGTCTCTTGTCGGGCTGAACACTACCACTGTAGTCCACTGGCGTCGCTCGATTTCAAATCACATAGAGCTGCTTTAATACATTTCATATGAGAAAATATGTTACTTTCGATACAAAAAGTTTTAGGGTTGCTAGGTAAGATTTCTAGAGCTTCATGGTAAAGTGGTTAGAACGCTGTGTTGTCAACTTGACCAAGGTTTAAGTCAGAATTAATTCAGTAGAGTAACCTTCCGGCCTTGAGACCCATCATGGAAATGGTGCCACTAGTTTCGACAGCAACGCTGAGAAAGTCATCAGTCTTTCACACAAAGACAGAAAAACCTCCGACACCTATGGACAATTTACATTCATTCATAACCTTTTGGTCTGAGGGAGGAAATACACTGATCACATACAAACTCCCCACGGAACCAGAACCAGACTCTAGAAAAAGTCTCTGGCCTGTGGGAAAGTGTTGATGTACAGGATAAGTGGCTGTCATTGGCGATGTTGCTTGATTACAAGAGTAATCTCTCAGCCCCGCAGGCGCTGGAGGAAGTGATGGATGCAAACTGCCAGCGGAGGCTTCAGGGAGAACAAATGTCACCTGTTGTTAATATCTCCATAACAGAGTCATAACACCCAGATGAAAATAGAATGTTTGCGCAACATTACCGGATCAGGCGGCAGCTTGCTACTATGATGGACAGCTCTTCATGAGAGTGTGTGTACAAATACAGACATACGTTCGCCGTTAGTGGGACCGAAACACGTTTCACCACATTCCCATTCAGCGTTAATCGTAAATCACGTCTGCCAGTGGGAAGGAAACAGTCGGACAGTAGGCATGACGAAGTAGAAAATAAGAGCGTGGCGAGGTCAAGAAAAACTTTACTGACAAAATTCATATTAATGTGCATTTTCTTTTCCACAATATAAATTCATCCCCAAAAGCGGGGTGACTTTTAAACACTAGAATTTCCACTGGTGTGTAAAAAGCGACTGGATCACACCCAGATGCGAACAGATGTAGAAACACTCGCGTTAAGACGAGCTGCAGACTTCTCATACAAGTGATCCTCCAGGAATTATATCACACAATCCATACAAATTGTGTTAATCCTGCGGAGATTAGTCATTATTCAAACCAGCACGACGGGTACAAGGGAGTTGGACTGAACTCCTGGTGCACTGCGAGGACCCGAATCATATCACGAACATAGGAGGAATAAGATTAGCCGTCTATTGATTACATTTATGTGAGAGAGTGTGTTTAAGTGTGTCCAGTCGTGAAGAGATGACAGAAACACCCCGGCTTGGAAAATAGATCGGAAATCCTGGACTCTTCCAGCTTTTCGCTGAAGTAAAAAGAAATCTAAAAATCAGAAATAAATAATTGAATAATTACTATTTAAAAATGATAAAATCTAACCGTTGCTAACCCTTTTTTTTGTTGTCAAAATAGAGAGCGCCGATCGTCTCAGCTTGAACTTGAAAGTCAATGAAAAATCAATAGCTCGAGGTCAGAAAAAGCTCAAAACTGCAATTAACTTCATGAAATATGAGATAAAAAAAAAAGAAAGAGTCTCCACCGCACACAAAACTTGATCTCTGATAATAATAGCACTTTGGCTAACTGTGGAAACAGACTGACAGCATATAATCCACCTTCTCCTCCTTTTTTTTCTCCACTAAAAACAGGGAGAATGAAGCTCTTTAGGGACAACAGGATACAATTAGACAGGCTAATTACCTACTCCATACCACCCATTCCTCACCGATACTGACAGGCTGGGACAGGCACGAGGCTTCTATAAGCTTTTCCACAGGCAGGAACCGGCGCAGACTGACATGTGAGACCATTTTTCAACACATTCTACACAACACTGTGTCCGTCAAGTGCAATGACAAACTTCAAATGGATATTAATTGAACGTTACCCTGTATTAGACAATAGTAGAATGATTCATTTTGAAGAAATGTGAACTTGGCATTATTCTTCTTTAAATGGCAGAGATGTTCGCCAGCTCACGATATGATCGTATCGTTGTGTTCCTCAGCAAAACACTCAAAACACCCAAAATTCGTTGTTAACTAAGGGTTGGGTTGGCATATTCCGTTTTTTTCAAGGTACAGACAGAAATTGATGTCAATATGACGGTCACCATCCGGGGCTCAAATTTATTCGTCCAAAAAGTCACACCAAAATATACCCAAATATGTCTATACAGCTCGTCTGTAATACTTGTTCCTAATGGTGAGCTGGCACATTGCATCACGGCCTACTCCCATCAATGTGTAATTGTGTGTATGAAAGGGTAACTAGTCGTAAAGCGTGCTGGATAATCCTTACTTTAAACAGTAGGAATATTTAGGGCATCAACACTTGAATGGAATAGGTCTTTTTTTTTAATCACAATCATAGGTGGCCAGGGAAAAAACTGTTTTAAAAATTATACTACTTGAATCAAAGCACTTTTATGTCCCTTAGAGAGAACAAATACATTTCCAATATCTGGAAGTTATTCAATGTTTCTGTATGTAAGTTTAAATCGGGGAGAAAAGACCATACATTTTAACATTAAAATGACATACATATGCAAGCTGAGAAGATACAGTTATTTGACATGAATGTAATAATAAACTTTCACTGTCAATGTTTTTTCTTCTTCGTTTGTTGGTATTTAAACAGTTCTTTAACTTATAATGATAGTTTTGAGACACTCCTTCTGTGTCACTCCCTCTCAGTGAACTCAACACCGCAGCAAAACACCAAATCCCTTGCTTTAATATTGTGTTTCAATTTTCTAGATCTAGTTCCATTATATACTTTCAGCTCAACTATAAATAATAGATGATCAAAATGTTGAACATGATGAAACTGACGTTCCTTTAAATCAGCAGATAGAAAACCTATATAATCCTTATCTTTATGTTGATCTCCAGCTTACACGTCTCATGTTTACAAGAGCTCTGAAAAGTGTAAAACTGCCAGTTCAGCAGCAGGTTAATGATGAAGCAAGTCGCCTCCTTCACGCTCACAGTGGCCCCGCAGGCTCAGACGCCGAGCGGCTTCAGGAACAGACGACGTGACCCAGGAATCTTTAACCAAAACTTCCTTCAGTCAGAATTAGAACTGTCGGAAACTGAGAAGAACTCACGCGGAGAAACTATCTTGATAAAAAAAAAAAAAAGTCAGTCGACCTGTTAAACAGGAAAGTTTCCATGTGTCAGTTGTGGATGAAGAAGAAGTATTTGGCGGGGATTTTCAAACACGCTTCCCCTCGGCAGACGACACCGCCTCCTTTGTTGCAGCTAAACAAACAGTTCTGCTGAAACTTGGCGAACCATCGGGAGCTGATTCAACGATCTCGGCCGGTGCATTACGCCACCTGCTTAGAGGGTCTGGGGGGGGGGGGGGGGGGCATCATTTCACCTGAAGTAACATTCACACAATGCTCCTTCATCTTTGAGGCTTCTCAAGTATCCGCGGCTACAAGTGTATTAACTTTCCTTCCCACAGCACTTCTTCTTGTTCCACCAATGCATCCCGACAACAGATCAATGCTATCGTCCAAACAGCAGTTTCTTTTTATTTTTTGGGACCAATACCAACTAGAGTTGACAAGTCTACTGACCTTGCAGATCTTGCTCTCCTCATTCTCCGCTCTGGACCTGGACTCAGTAGTCCTGGTCTGCTGGAAGTCTGACTTGTTTGACAGCTGGTAGGAGACCCTCGGCGTGGATTCACCTGTCTTGAGCTCCTGCTGGCGAGGCACCAACCCCTGCGCGGTGGCAGCCCTCACCGCGCTGGGGATGGGGAGAGCCGTGTGAACCGGTTTGGTGCCCACGCCGGTGGGTTGCCTGAGCTTAGAGGCAACACCGACGACCGGCATGATGCTGCTGTCAAGGAAGGTCTCTCGGGCCGCAAGGGGAAGTGACTCTGTGATGCCTCCCGAAACGAAGTCCGGGATCAAGTGATTGAAGAAGAGGCAAAAGAAGCCGCTGCCTCTCTCAGGCTGAGAGGAAAGCAACTGCACTCATGCTGTAGCCCAGAGCGTGCAGGACTTTCACAAACTCAGATCTCCTGTCTTTTCTCCAGTTCACTCCCCTCCTGCTTCTCCTCCCACAAGCAACACTCCTCCCCCCTCGTCTCCCTCGTCTCCCTCGCTGCTCTTTCTCTCCTCGGCTACAGGAGTGAAACCCAAAGTCAGCCAAAACATTTGAAGGGGGCGTGAACTCTCCTGGAAGGTATCCACCGCTCAACAAATCTGTGATTAAAGAGATCGGCTTGTCAGCTAACTGGCCTTCATCCATTCTTTCTTTCATTTCATTTTCATCTTTCACTTTTAGGACGTACACTTGATCATGTGGAGAAACCCGGGGGTGTAAAGCGACGTTTTAATGAGTCCAGGTCTTGATACGTTGCTTAATAGAGAAGTTAATCAACAAATAGATTAGATAGACATTAATGTGAGTGCTACATAGTTAACAACAGAGGTGTCACTGGCATTAAATAGGCAAGTTGTTGTGTAAAGAATAATAATTCAAAACTGGTGATAAACATTATAAAATACTGGTCTCATGAGGAGATTTTCGAGATATTACATAATACAAAAAGTCAATAGAAACTGACTCTCCTCAACCACCAATCACAGAAAGGGACATACTTAGTTCCATGGCAGGTTTACTCAGAGAACAAAGTGCAGAAATTTGTAGCCAAAGGACAAGAAAAGAGAAAATACGGAATTGAAATACATATTCTAAGAGTCAATATTCTGAAGCAAAGTATTACAGATAGGTGGGTCCTCCCAAAATACAATGAAATGTAGGCACATAGTACTTTTTTTTAATTTTCATGTTATTATATATATATATATTATTATTTTTTTACCTTCAAGAAATGATGCTGGACCAATCCGGGTACTCAATGTGACACAGTCTTTTTACAATTTTTATTTACATTTAGTTAATGTATTGATATAATATGAAGGCTATTAGGAATTTAAATCCAGAGACAACGATCTGTTCTTGGATGTGAAAGACATTTGCTTTTATTTTTTTTCTATACTAGGCTTGTGCAAGTCTGGCTAGGGAGACATTCTGTTAATCAGATTTTGCATGGCTCACGGCCACTGTCATAAAATGTTTTATCTGTGGCTCAAGAGCGTCGTCAACCATGGAACGTTAAAGACTCAATTCTATATTACGACTGTAAATAAAAAAGTAAACGTAACTAGTTTATTTTGACTTTAAAATAAAAATTAAAAAAATCAATGTGTCATTGTTAAATATCAAAAACTTTTTCCATTAATTTCCTTCAGCTGTTTTTTCTACACAGGGGTCTATCAGGGGTCAGTAATATTTCTTGCGTAAAAAGCCATTTAAACCCTGTGATATCTCTGGGTCAAGGTGACCCGAAGGCCCGAAAACAAATGTGTTTGAGGTATCCTTTGTTTGACCGATAAACTGAAGTTAACCCAATTGTTAGTTCCATAAAATTTCAACAATTATCAAAACACCATGTTAAATCTCACACACTTTTTTCACTTTTACACATGTGATGTCTCCTTTTAACCCCTGACTGGATTCATCAATGGCCTTTTACTCTCCTTTACAGTGTTTTATCATATTATTTAATATTATTATTTAATATTATTTTCCCTGAATGGAAAGCATGTTGTTTTCCCTTGTTTTACTACTGTGCTGTTTAAATGGGTTGTGTCATTTTTAACTGAAGTTGTTTGCTTTTATGTTACTACTATTAAAAAAAAACACAATTAAATTTAAAAAAAATAAAACCAGACTAGTGTAGATCTGTCTAAAAAAAGATGCCTCTTCAGAAGGTTTAACTTTCCAGAAACATTCTAGAGTTTCCAAAAAACTGTGCTCAAAACTACTACTAATTACAATACATTGAATTAATTTGGTAATATTTATTCACATTTTTTTTACCCCCAAATTTGTAAAATTCTAAACTGCAGGAGCTGCATCAAAGGCATGAAAAAGAAATGGAGTTCTACAGAACATGCTATATAAGACATCTATCCGTCCGTCCATCTTTCCATCAATCCATCCATCCATCCATTCCAACCAATGGTTCCAACAATGTGTGCTGGGTCTGCCCTAGGGACTCCACCTAGAAGTCCAAATGTTGAGCAGTAATTGAGTCATAATCCAGTCGAACAGCCTCTACAGATTGGGCATTTGAGTGGAGTTTAAAAAAAGGTTTGCGAGTGGTTAACTATGTATGCAGAGTTGACGAATGACAACGTGTTGAAGTTGTAAGCAAACAGATGGTGGAAGAGGCCTAATGAAAGAATCCTGCAGCATGTTAGCAGAGAAACCACCAGCGAGGACAACGTGACGCCAAACGAATTACCGCTCCACCAATACAATAAAGTGGTTCAATGAACTGGAGTAAACAAATAAAGGATTGGAAAATGATGATCTGGGTCTTCAAAGAAAAGTCATCAGCGTATATTCAACAAAAGCTGGACCGTTTGGACCAAATTAACTGGACACGATGTTGCACATGCTTCTGCTGTGGAGCTCCGGAGACAGACAGGAGAGAAGTTTTTATAAAGGACGTCCATCTGGTTCAGTTTATAGCAGCGAGGAGATGTGCTGGACTCGCATGGGGACGCCACGGTTTCACAGAGAGACGGAACCCACGAGCATGGCAGGGTCTCATTATTTGAGGGATGGGCAAGTGAACTAAATCCTCCCTAATGGCTTAAAATATAGAACATAAACCAGAGCTATTTTTGGTTATCAGGCTCTTCGTTGGGGAATTGTGGGGAACGTACGCTGACAGGAAGGGCCACAACTGAAAATACAGTCAACTTTTCCAACAGGAACTCATGGGTCAATATGGCTAGTTTAGTGATGAACCACATTGTATATAAGTAGCAAAAATGTTTTGGTTTTCCCGAGAAAAATTGAAAATACCATGTTTTTTTTGTAATTTCTGGAAACTTCGGGGAAATATGATCTTATCAAAATGTTTTAATTTGAAAGGTTACCAGTGTATTCAAGCTTGCGCCATCATGTGAAAGGCAATATTTGAAAACAAGCACCTCCAATTTAAAAGGAGATTCCAAAATTACAACTGAAAAAAATTCTAATTATCAAACATTTGAAAGCTTTATTATTATTATTTTATTTTATTGTAAAAGGCAATGTTAATATGGATTATTCGCATAAAACCGAATGATTAATTGGATCATACAATTTTTTTAAAGAAATGTTTAATTTGCACATTTTCGGTTCAAGTTGGCATTAAAGGGGTTGATATATATTAATTTTCTTTTTCTTTTGAGTAACTTTAATGAAGAAAAATATAATAATAAATGATTAATGGTAAAAAAAACAAAAAAAAACATGGGAAAAAGGATTCTTAATCTCTTAAAACAATTTAACACATGAAAATCAATGTAGCCATTAATCATTGACTGATTCAACCTTCTTTAATGACCTCTAATATACCGTATTTCCCGCAGTAGTTGGCACACTGGATTATGAGGCACAATGTCAATGAATAGACAATGAATGTTTAGTTTTACCTTTTTTTTTTAATTCATACATTTCGGCGCATTATAAGGCGCATTAAGTGGAACAAAATAGTCAGTGAGTCAAGCGTGTTCCCAATATCTTTTAACTTCGTTCAGTTCATTTTTTGTGAAGAAAATTAAAATGCTTTCAGGTGTTCCTTATAGTCCGGAAAAAACAGTATAAAACTTTCCATTGACAGCTGTACTCCATGGAATAAATATGACAAAGAAAGAGTTATTTTCTGAACCCACATGAATACAGTAACTATGACCAGACGACAACAGAAGTCAAAGATGTGTTTAAAAATAAGGCGAGTTTAAGTGAAAGACTTTGAAATGGGAAGCATAAGATCTAGGACAGTAGCAGGTATCAGGGTTTAATCAAACTTATCTCATTCTTTGGAATCTAAACATCCAGGTTCACTGACCGCTTCCCTTTTCCCTCAAAAACCTCAGTTTATTCTTCTTAACATGAACACAACTTTCCTTCACCCGAATCGGCTTCAACGTGTTTCCAATCACTCACCGGGGGGCTATCATGACAGGCCTAAAACAACAGGATACCACGTGAATGAGTGGCCCGAGTCCAGCTCGGACTACACCGGCCTGTTTAGCTGCACGGAGCAGATCCTACTTGGAAAGCCTCCAAATTCCCAGCGCTGGCTTTCGGGAAACCCGCCTCTGATGAGCGTCGCTCCCTCGAGTGCTCGAGTCGAAGAAACATACTCCACAGGCCCAGAAAATCTATCCGAACATTTCCCCAGTGCAACAAGTGAAAAATCCACCTCCTGCACCTCAACTGACATCCGTGCTCCAAAATCAACTTGGGCACGCACACCGCGGCTTTATTGCAATTTGCGAGCAGCAGTGGCTGATTTTTTGGGGATTGACCACAGCTGACCACCTCTATAAATAGTCCAGCGGCTCCATGGTTCAGCTGGGGAGAGGAAAGTGGGCGAAGATGAGGACTATTAAATGGGACAAAGATGTTGACATGGACTCCAATAATCAGGAAGACCTATATTTCTAAATGTGATTAGCGGTGTCCCAGATCCACTTACCCCGAGACATGCGGTTAAGAACTGACACGAGGACAGGAGGCCAGAGAGAGTCGGACCACTTATACATACATGGAACTGACTGTGGACCAGCTCCCAGTAGAAACAGGTTCTGCAGAAGTTTCAACCATACCATTTTTTTTAAACTTTTTTCTATTAACTTTTAGGATTTATCTCCCTTAACAAGCCTTCAGATACCATGTTTTTTAACCCCTTTTTCAGTCTTCTTTACCAGTTTCTATCCCTTCTTTATTCATAATATCAATCTTTATTAATTCTACTGTATATCCTTCCTTATGAGTTCATGTTGTTTTACTTTCTTCTCCTCCTTCATGTCATCCATCCTTTCTCCTGACCTCTTTTCTTAAAATGACGGTAACCTCGTTCCCATGTTAACATCACCTTTAATCTAGTTGTAAAGTGATCTAAACTTTCTTCCTCGCTTTACTTTTTTTCTTTTTCGATCCATGTTTCCCAGACACCTCTTTCGTTTCATCTTCCCATCCTAATGATGTGTTTTGTTTCTAAACAACGTAGCTGAAAAACATTGAAAATGGATTTTCCCAATTGTGCAGAGACACACTGACTTGTGAGTGATTAAATGTAGGCGTTATCGAAAGATCAATTTGGATCAATGATGAAGGTTTTATGATTCACTTTTACAGACAGAGTGGCTCCTGACCATAGTTCTGCTCAAATAGAACGAACATGCAATGGAATCACTAGAAGAACATTTCTGATGTGACTGTGGTGACAAGATGTTTCGTAGCTGTTCGTTTAACAACATTTTCCAGTTGGAAGTTTCACTCGTTAGAGCTTTGTAATCTTTGGAATGCCACTGACCAAACTATCCGTTTGTGCGGTGATTCACACTTAAGTTCAATTCCTGGTCCGTTACATTTGCCGTGAACCAACACAATTCCTTAAAACCTTGATTTTGATTCTATATCTCAACTGTTTGTTGTGTTTTTAAATCCATGTGGTAAAGGCTTGGCTAAGGTATTCACTCTATTAGAGCTAACGTTATCCAATATCCCTTCAATTAATCTATTTATTTGTTTATTTTCCAAATAAAACGTTTTTTCTGTCATTTAATTATTTTTGTTTTAACATGTTTTCCGTTTTTTCTCCTCCATTTATTAAAAAAACTGTAAATCAAATAACTTCACAATCTAAAACTCCTATTATTACATGAATACCTATTAACCGTTGTGTTGTCTCTGGTCAAAATAACCCAAGGGCCCGAAATCAAATGTATTTGTGGCATCCCTTGGGTTCTCTCCCTTTTTGGGCCTCCGGGTCACCATGACCCCGAGATAACAAAACGATTAAGCACTTGTTATGAAAACCAAGACAGAAAAATACCATCAATAATAAGTAACTTTCTCTTCCAGTGTACGATTAATTGACCTGCATGTACTTGTGTGTGTGTGTGTGTGTTAGTGTGCGCCCACACAGCATGGGGTTGTACCGTGGCTGTGAAAACAAACATGGGGGTACAACAGATAAGAGAGTCACACATACAGTCCTTTCGAATGCGTCCCCTCCCGACTCCCCGCGGGATCAAGATAAACCCTGTCAACACGGTGAACGCTATCAGTCAACCGCACGTCAGGCAACGTGGAAAATAAAACAAACACACACTTGCCGGGCCGCACACAACAAAGGTCTGAACATGCTTTTTTCGGGGAGGTTCGAGAGCGGCTCAGTGCACACAGGCATGTGTCATTAACATACATGAGCCGGGGAGGAAATAAACATACATTCCCTCTCAGGCTCCCGCAGTAGATTCCTTCTCCTCACTCAACCTTCTGCCTTCGAGCAATCAAACACCCACATTCATGAGAACAAGAGGAAGAAAGAATGGCTCATTATTTACCACATCTTCATTTTCATTGCTTTTCAAAACCGCAGAGAAGCGTTCTGAAGGCCAACACGTCAAGCTGATTCTCACAGTTCTGAGCGGAACGAACGGAGAGAGGAATCAATGTTATGTAGACGTGGCCAAAGAAATGTTCCATCAACCTTCAATACATATAGAGTCTGTGGTGAGGGCAGAAGAAGAAAAATAAGTCAAAACCTCATTAAAAAAAGGAAACGCAGAAAATGCTAAATGCTACAGATAAGGGGTCCCCAAACTTTTTTTTGTACCGTAGACCGGTTTAATGTGGGCATTATATTCACGGACCGACTTTTATATAAAAAAAACATTTCTCTACTAGTTTACAGGTTTATTTTTTGAGTTAACTTGACTGAGACGGAAGTCAAGAGTCAAAGACTAATGTTACTTCAGAAAAATACGATATTTTATTAAAAATAAAACACCCTTAAGACAGTTATAATCAATAGAACAGAAATAATTTGAATTCTTTTTTTATTTCTGTGTGGCCTGGTAACAAATGCCTCACCACTGCTTAAGATGACGATATAATGAATTATACTTATCATGTATAATTGATAAAATGTATGACTTTTTATAGTTATTTAAATTTGACGGGTTACTTTTGTATTAAAGTGACAAATATATTAATAAATATATATATTTATCCCAAATATTTTTCTCTTTATTACTACTTAACTGAAGTTTTTTCCATTTGTTTTTGATGCACTGTGAACTCTGTGTCGACCAAATTCAGCTCAGGCTGAAACAATTAATGGAGCAATTCTCCAATAAATTGCTTCATGAAAGGACCCTAAAAATATTGAATATAAATATTTGAATGTTAATGAATAATTCTATAAATAATCTGACAAATGCAACTTCCTTTTAAAAAACAAACATCTATTTTATTGCCAAAGCTTTCCCAGGGGTTTTGAGGTAGTTCTCAATGAATGTTCAACCAACCTGTCCTAAGACGGAATCACAGATGTCAGTGCCAGCGTGATAAATGACCACCAGTAACAACTTCCTGAATTTCCTCTCAGCTTGAAATGATACGTGGCGAACTACGAGCCGCAGCAATGGATCAAAGCAGGTATTTGGAGTGAATGTGGGCAGGATTTCCCTGAGCAGGAACAATACATCCTGTTCTTAGGTTGGAAAGTCTGGCCTTGCACTCTTGATTGTTAGCTTTGAAATGTTCACATGTAGAAAGTGGAATGAAGTCCGGGCCAAGTTCTCCAGAGAAAGATATACTTCTATGCCGCTAAGATACGTGTAACTATGAAACTTTTTAATCCTACAGTCAACAATTTGTAATAAGAGTGACGGTAATGTAATTGTAGCAGCTAAAGAAGCTGACAGACAAGAGATCTAAATCCCTTGTGCAACCAGTTTAAGCCTCATTACTTTCAAATGTGTGCAAAGACCACCACAGCTATTAATCTCCATCACTCGGCCTGTAAAAGGCTTGTTGTTTGCTCATCTGATAAACACATATTGGCCTGGGGTTGCTTTAAGTCGCCCTCATTAGCGCTGGAGCTCTCGTGTAAGGGCCACCTTTCTACAAGCACCTCCTGATTAAAGACGAGGACTAGAAACCTGCCATTAGCCCGTAAGCTAGCACGTTGTCGACGGGGCCAGATGTGACTTTGAACAAGAACAAGCGCCCGGGGGGCACACTCGTAGTCGGAATATCCTGTAACAAGAGGCTATAGTGTTGCAAGATACCTTGAGAAAAACAAGCTGCCTCACAACTCATTATGTTTGACGTCTATACGTCAACAGCGTCAGCTTGTTAAAGAGTATCCACTGTACTTGTTCTGCCCACTCTCTTGTAAACTACACGCCGCGGTTGCATCCATCTCCGAGAGGAAACAGCTAGCAGGCATTTGAAGTCAAGTTATGATTTATGAGGCACGAGCGTGAGGATAGTCATCTAATTGTACACTTGAACGCTATGAGGCACCATGAGTTCTGGAAGTAAAGGAACATACGTGACAAGACCTGGAGTTTGGTTTCGACCACTCATCCTGTTTAGCTGCGATATAATAATGTCTTTTAAAGGGCTGCTAATGCAACATTTTGATGTTCCCTTCTTGTCTACATTGTCTAAATACAAGGAGAAAATCTGTTTTTAAACACAAGGGATACCACATAACAAATTTATTTTCGTGCTTCTGGTTCACCTTCATCCTGAGATAAAACAAGGGGTAAGCCCCTTTTTTGACAATGCTAGGTGAGATACAGTACGACATCTGCCTCTTACATCCATCCTCGGTCCGAGCGAGCCTTGGGTGCTTGGAAGTTGGTTCGGTTGATGGGGAATCTGACGCTTCAAAAATTGAGGTCAAACGAGTTAAACGGATACAAACAACCACGTAAAGCAATGGTGGAAAAGAACACTAAGAGGATGGGCAATCAAGATACCCAGTAAGCAGGACCAAGGGGTGGAATGTAGTTGTAAAGTGTACCGATACTCCCAAGAACCTGGGTAGCATTGACCAGAAACCCTGGAAAACTGAGGGCAAAAATCAGAAGTGCTACACAGGAATAAGGAATACCACTGCAGAAAAGTGGCCATGCACCAGCAAGGAGCCAGAGCTAACTGGGACTTTGCATTGAGTAAGACGATCACCTGGTCAGAACTTTGAAGATCTAGACCAACAAGTTCCTGATTGAATTTATAGCACCTGCATTGCTGGTAGTTGGGAAAAACGCCATCATGCCCTACAAAGAGCATACCTTAATCTGGTGCCCGAAGGTCATGGGAGAGGGGGTAGATAGATAGATGTTACCCTGATCAGGCGCAGAAGGCAGTAGCTGACACTGTCTGCACCGGAATCCAACAGAGTAGACACTAGACCCCAGGGAAGCCAAAAATCATCAGGGCTTGAGAGAAACCTTAGCCACAGATACATTTCCCAGCTGCGCTGTTGTCTACACGACTGGCAGCTAAAGGTGGACCTTGGAAGCGAGTTGCCAGAGCACATCACTAGCAAAACGCAACCAGATATGGTCCTTACATCGGTGAGCACAAAGCAGGGGGTGCTGTTGCAGCCAACAGTCCTCTTAGAGGACTTGATTAAAGTGGGCTATGAGATGAAGAATACTAACTACTTGGGGCTGGTAGAGGCCTACAGGCTGAAAGGAGGTGATACATGGTCTTGTCAGCTGTTTGGACACAAGGGACTGACCAATCTTGACTGTGTCACCCAGGTGAGGGTGTCTGATGGTTCAAGACCCGAAACACCTATTGAACATGTAATCACTGAGGATGTGTCCAAGCTGCACCATTCTAGGCATTTCTTAGAACTAAAACCACTTAACTTATAGCATAACTGGCAAGGTATCGGCACTTGTAAGATCATAAAAGTCTCATCCAATGTCCGTGGTTTGGTAACTGGTGGAACAGTAGCAGTGAAGACGTCATTAATTCACAGTGATATAATCGTGATTCCCCTGGTGAGGCAGACGCTGGCGCTAAAACATCCCAGAACTCACATCCACAAACTTAATGTGGCTGAATATTGGCAGCGACCTACATCAGCCACTTATATGTAAAAAGTCATTTTCCAGCGCTGGTACCACAATGAGATTAAAGGGAGAAACTGACTGGACTATCATTCCAGAGTGTTCTACCAGTGGAAGTAAATCACAATGAGGAGGAAAGGGTGAACTCGTAAGCTGCCAAAACCGTCTAATTCCTTCCTACTTCCCTCCATTGGCCTCGGCCTCCAGATAAACAGTTCAAACAGAAATCACCATGTGCAGATCTGTCGGTTTGGCTCGGAGAGGTCCGGGCTGTGATTACAATGTGAGGGAACTGGTAGATCATATCTGTATGTTTCTTGTAACTAGCATCAAGGCAATGAAAACTATATAAATACATATTAATCAGCTTCCTGTTACGAGAAGAAAAGTGTTTCAGTGTGATTCAATCTGACAGAGGGAGAAGAAATAGGGCTAATTTAAGCTTTCTAGGAGTGATTTTGGTTAATGGGAGATTGTTTCCAGATGCACATGTAGTCAAGGAAGGAAGCAGTCAACCCACCCTGGTCATGAACCTGGATTCCAAATCAGTAAAGGGTCAAACCCTGAGTGCTTCGACTTCGCTTCACTCCTTCAGGTTGATGGATAAAAATCAGTTATACATTTGTAAGATTCATTTTAATTTACTTTATATTGCACAGAAACAAGGAAACAAAAACTGAGCTTTCCTTAGGGTTCGTCACAATTTATGACAAGGAGTCTTTGAGCGTGTTTTCTTTAAAGTTGTTTTCAGCGCTAGTCTCGTAAATGTTGAGAAATCTCATCCCACGAGACACACCTGGAGGAAGATATGGTAAAAATATGATTCAGTAATATTTTTAAAACATGATGCTAAGAAAAGCCTCGATGTTCTCACTAAGGGAACAGGTCAGGGTTGCAGGTAAAGGTGTCGCCATTGCGCTCTTGCGATATATATTTTTGAAAGGTTTGAAAAAGCTCTTTGTAAAAGCAACACTTTAAAGTGAGAGTTTCCAGATTTCAGGTCTTTTCCTGATTTCTTTCACGTTGCAATAGTACCTTTGAAGGTTTAGCCCAATTGTTACATGTCATACTCGACTGTCATTTAGAGCACCAGAAAAAGATCACATTCTTCTGAGTTCGCCTCATGAGTTCACAGAGAGGAGGTGAGACGAAGATAGAACGAAGTTTTAAAAAACGACATGCGGGTCAGATGTTTATTTTAATATTTTAATATTTATTTCGGTTACAGGGCAAGTTGGGGAACTTTGTTTCACATTCTTAAGTATTTGCTGAGTTACAGTTCTAAGTTAGTTTTACTTCAAGAAGGTTTTCAAGTCCAACCCCAGCTAAAAACACAAGGAAATGATTTATAGGTTAGAAAAAACATAAAATTAAACATTTAAATGTTTTTTTTTAATAATTTCATAATGTTCAATTTTGTTTTGGTCTTACTTTTTTATTTAAAATATAATAAAACAGTAACAGACTTGTTGATGTGGTTAATAACGACAAAATATTTAAACCTTTTTTGGAAAAAGGAACAAAAACAAAGTCCTTTAAGTATATTTTTAAACATTATATGGCTCAAATAAACCCAGGTGACCTGGATAATATCAGGGTTAAAGAGGTGTAACCAAAGTATTAAGGAAGGGTCTTCAACCATCCGTTGCTGTGCAGTCTGTCCAGACAGCGGTCACAGGAGTTAATTTTGTTCCGTGGGCGTTGACGGACTACAGTGAGCGACTCTTATCCACGAGTGGGTGGGCACTGGCGTGTGGGCACCAGACTATAAAAGGCCTGGAGGAGTCGTATCAGTGCCACTTTCCGTCCCCCGACAACTCGGGTCACTCTCATATTTAGTCAAACTGCCAGACGGTGGAGAGAGAGTGTGTGTGCTGAGGCGGAGAAGCTAGACTTGAAACTCGCTGCAGGACTGTGATCATGTGTGATAACAGAAAGCAGACCTCTGCCAAAAACACAGCGCTGAGCCTCAGCTTACTTTAACAGAGCCTTCGCACCGCTGAGGTTCAGACAGCAGACACCACGTGTTCCCTGCCACACAGTAGGAGATGGAAGTGGACTTTTTTTTTTCTATGAAAAGGAGTTTAAAACCACCACAAACTATGAGCCTGTCGGCATATTTTTGTAGAACCCATCTTCTTTTTCACCTCAGCCATTAACTTTATCTAATGATTTTGATCTTAAATACTATTAATATTTTCCCACAATGCCAGTGTTCCTGTTTCAGTTGCAACCTCACATTAATCAAGGAGGAAACCTATTTATAAATGATAAATTATCACATCTTTTGAACATAATTGAATGATAGAATGATGTAAATCTACAATACAATAATTCGGTACGATCACATACAGTATATTCATGAATAAAATGTCAGTTTCCTCATTACAATAGGTCAAAATGTTGTTATTAAGTCACATAAAGAGTAGATTCAACATGAAAAAAACCCTCCAGAAACCTCAGTGTGCGAACGCATAAATAGGATTTTGAGAATTATAATTGCAATTATTTCAACAAAAAGAAGAGTGTTTCATAAGCCTCTGTGGTCTAACCGTCACTTTAATTTGTGTCAAAATCCGTCTGTGGGAGGATTCTATGGCACTTATGAGACACAAAAGGTAAATCACAGGGATTACATTTAGAGTAATTACTTAAAGAGCTTCAGTGTGACAGTAAATAAGATGAGCTTTCTTTCTCTTCCTTAATCCATGACGGCTAAACCCCCAAATTATATGAGAGAACATTAAAACGTGAATGAATTGAAAGTGAAAGAAAGGAGAGGAAAAGAAGTTGCCGTTAACCTCCGGCGTTTCTCTCACTGTAGCTTTAATATATGTTTCAAGTCAGAAATGGAGCTCATCACTATGAGTGATGTATCAGATGCTACAAGCTATCAATGTATTCATTCTTTTTAAACCGATTATTCCCATGTCAAGGTATCGGAGGGGGGGGGGGGGCTCTCCCAGAAGATTAGAGGTGAAAGGTCACAAGGCTTACAACCATTCAAACACACGTGGAGATGAAACATTTTTATCATATTTCACTGTGGGGGGAAACCGGAGTGAACTCCTGCTAGAAAATGGACAATTAGGACCATCATTTATTTATTATCATAATTTATAAGAAGATAAATTGAATGTAGAGAAACAATTAAAAAGGAAAATACAATAATAAGTATTTTCTCATTAACATTGGAATCACAGCTACAGAGTGCTTGAATAAAAAATATCTCTACTAAAGTCAAACACTTTGGAGTCGTAAATGTTTGAGATAAACTGCCAGAATGTTCATCCAGAGGGAGGATAAAACTTATTTTGCGTGCAGCAAGTCTAATTTAATGAATCATACCTGCATAACAAAGACAGACCAGAAAGATCCCAGCATGGAAAGTGAGCAGCGAGCGTGAAAGCTCTCATCACCGCTGGACTGTGAAATGAAGAGAAAAATCAACCACCGAAATATAGGATTTCACCATCAGCCTCAGCCAGGAATGCTAATCCCAAGAATAACCTCCACACACGGCGCTGAGAGAGTGAACGACGGTGTTTTACTGAACTGTAGCAGAGACACTGAATGTATGAGATCAAGGGAAGATTCTGGTTTAGAGTCAAGTTCATCATTTTAGAAAAACACCAAACCAACTAAAACAATAAACAAGGAAATATTACACAGTTGTCAGGTGACATTGTTGACACATTCGTCTTCCATTGACTGTGCCTACTTTATTTTTACTTCTCTGAATGTTGTCCAACAAGTTTTCATCTTACAGTTTGAATTGAATGAACAATACTTCATTGTTTAGAGTTTCAGCTCAACAGAAACTTGGGTCAGCTCTTTGTCACTACAGTTATTTTGACTAAAAGTTACAGTATGAAGCTTGAATTGATAATAATAATAAAACTCTATAGTTAAGGGTATAAAGGTATATGACGGATTTTCAGACGATATTTTAGGCCTATTATACGAGTGCGCGTCGAGCCGTGCTGATTCCATCTTTGTACGAAGATCATCAATTTAAGTTTTAATTTATATAGCCTTGATTTTAGTCCCCATTCAAACATCTCCTAATCCTATTACTGCAAAACCCTTCCAGTAGCTATCAGACAAAATATAAATATTCTTGTAGACCGGCTTCAAATTGGTACTAAATTATAGTCAACATGTCAGATAAATCACATGACTCAATTTACCATATTGTGTGGAATTACGATCCTTGAATTGACTTTAAAAATATAAGCCTTATGTACTAATTCTGTTTTTACTTACTGACATCAAACTGATTCTGAATCATCTCTGTCAAAGTCTCAAAACTTTATTGATACCCAAGTCTATGTCTATGTAAACAGTGTTTTTTCTTAATGTATATGATGACGTTGGCACTTACAGGCATTTACCTGTAAACTAGTGGAAAAATGCTTTTGGATGAAGGTCGTTCCGTGAATATATTGGTCACATTAAACCGGTCCCTGGTGCTATAAAGGTTGTACTAGATGTCTCACCTCACTCCAGGTAGACGATGTACTTCGGAGGATGATGATGTTCTGTCTTATGTTAGTCTTTGTATACTTTGTCTTTTTTATTTTTCTTTGATCTATGTTCTTTATCTTTATCTTTAGAATTAGATTGTATCATCTTGTTCTTTCTCTTTATTTCTCTATGTTCTTGTTCTTATTTTATTTTGATTTATTTTTTATGAAAAATTGCTGTATTTGCTGTGGCTATTGGAAAAAAACAATTTAGTTCAATAAAGTTCTACCTTACCTTACCTTACCTTACTTTCATAATCATTCCTTATGGTCCATAAACTTGTGGAAACACTTGCATGCTAGTCCCATACTGCACCGCAACAGTAAGTAAGTAATTTATACTTAACACTTGTGTTATCTCAGTAGGCCCGAAAACAAATGTGTTTATGGTATCCCTTTTGTTGTCTCTTGGTCAAGGTGAATGACCTTCACCACTGCATATGTATTTATGGAAGGCAGGGAGGTCGTTCACCTTGACCCAGACACAACACCTTGACCCAGACACAACACCTTGACCCAGACACAACACCTTGACCCAGACACAACTACACACACAACTTTCGTTGACCGAAATGTATTCACAAACTTATTTTCATGACAAGAGCTGATGGCCTTCTTTCCTCATAGCAGAGAAGTCCAAGTTAAACGGTTGTTTCTCATGAAAAATGCTTCCATTCTTCGAGAAGGTTTTCCAAACACAAGACAAGCAATACAATCAGAAAACAAATAAACACCAAAGCTAAACACGGGTTACGTTTCCCCTCTGAGGTTCATGGTGTTTCTCTTCCCCGCTCCAGGCCATATTCCTCGTACAGCCACTTGAGCGTGAAGTCAGGCGTTGAAAGGTTTCGGAGCGTTGGCTTTGGGAATAGCAGGGAAGCATCTCTCTTCATCACGGCGAACACACACTGGAGCCTCGCTGAAATGAGTCTAATAACCCAGATGATGTGGGAGAGTGGGGGCGCATGATAGGAAGCCGCAGATGCTATTGGCCCCGCAGCGGCGGGTGATAGGTTGCTGGATATTTGCAGAAATGGCTGCGGAGCACACCTACTCATTATGGTAATGGTCGTCTCTTTAAAGGCTGACGTACGAACAAATAACTGTGGTGAAACGGTGCCGGGACGAGCGGAGGTCGTGGAGTCCATCGGCAGAATGTCCTGGTGTGGACTCTTCATTCCCAGGAACTCGTTTTTTTTTTTTGGTTCCCCTCTATTTTCCCAACAGGAATCTTGTCAGATAGGAGGATAACATTTCCGCTAATTCTGTTTATTTAGCTTGGGTTGCGTCTGGCAACGTGCTCGACTTCAAATGGAGCGCCGAGATCCAGCTGAGGCTGTGGACGGGGAAAGGGATTCTATGAACTTCTTGTTGGATGGAGTCTGTTTTTTTTTGATGGAGAGCGTTTAAGTACTGTCTCGCCACTTGTGTCATGTTTCTACAGAGATGACGTTTTATAACCGTTAATTATAAGTAAGTAAGTAAGTAAGTAATTAGTATTTATAGAGCGCTTTTCAAGACCAGGCTCACAAAGTGCTTAAACATTCAAAAAAATACCCAATCAAATAAATACTTTAAAGGTCAAACACAAACGTTTGGTGCCTCCGAAAACATCTAGATCAAATTTATCAAAATTAGAAATGTACAGGAAATAGAATTGTCTATGCTAGTATTACCACATGTGTAGTGCTGTAGTGAAAGAGGACATGAAGTTGGTTGGTGTGAGAGAGGGCGATACAGAGAACAGGGTTAGATTTTCCTCGCCATAGCTCACTGTACAGTGTTTTGTTTCTTGCTCTTTGTTGAATTGCTGGGATCTATTTTTCCTTAATCAACTATAGTCTTATTTCAACTGTATAGTGTCTTGAGATAACTTTGTTATGATAAGACACTTTAAATAAAATTGAATTGAATTGAACTGAATTAGATGGAGGAGGTTGGTTCGCAGTATTGACCCGGGAAGGGAGCAGCTGAAAAGAAGAGAATAAGAAGAGTATTGACACAATAATCCAATTGTTTTTTTTTTCGAAAATATAGTCCTGAACATAAAATGTGACAACAGTGAGACAGTAAACAGTTCCGGCCTGATTTTAAACTCAGATTGTAAATGACAATTATTTTTGGTGTCTTTTAAATGTTACTATAATTCATAGACATTCTTAATTTTAGTCATTACGTCCTCCGCAGATAAAGGATCAATGAAATACTGCGAGATTATGGTGATGACTGAGGACGAGAGGATACAGTTGACTCTAGCAGCTTTTAGAGCTGATGTTTGTATCTGCTTTGAATACAATTGAAAGAGTGATGGGTCATGAGAGAGTCATGTGGTCCATAAATTCTGCGACACCAGAGTCAATTACTCGGATAATACTACAAATTTATCCTTGTTCCTACATTATCACAATATATCATATCGTAATACCTATCATATTGCCAGATCCTTGTAAATACACACTTCTAGTTGAAAAGAAGGCTTTTGTTGTATATGCCAAGAAAGTAAATTGCTGGCCTTTTTGTACGGTCACCAAAATAATAACAAAAAAAAATTCAAACAGTCAGGAAATGTTATTGATAACATGTATTGGTGTTGTTGTGTATTCAGGTAGGTTTTACTGTTTACTTTGCCTCTCAGAGCTGGAGGACTGAGCCGAGTTAAAAACACATCATATTGATAATACGTCGTAACTTGTTCCATTGGTGCAACCATTGTTAGATCGTTTTACTGGTTAGACAAAAATACTTTTACTGCTTTATTTATTGTTTTAAAAATCATTGTTGAAGTCACCTTTTTATAACACATGAAAAATCTAAACCATTATATATCAATAAATGTGTTTAGCCTCCACACTGTTTATCATTCAAATGAACCAAATTAAAAAGACAGAAAACAACAGCTGCACATCATTATTTGAAAAAGAAAAATGTTCAATGTTGTAGAGAGTTCTTCTGGTTAACGAGTGAGGGAGAAAAAGACTATAATAATAAACTAGATCATTAGAATAAAACAGACTCCAGAAGAACGAAAAAGGAAGAGTGAGTCCTCACAGTAATT
Organism: Callionymus lyra; assembly: GCF_982586985.1. Lineage (NCBI taxonomy): Eukaryota > Metazoa > Chordata > Actinopteri > Syngnathiformes > Callionymidae > Callionymus > Callionymus lyra. The sequence continues at coordinate 19,488,176 of NC_141820.1, forward strand.
GGATAATAGGCCAGTATTGTAAAAAAAAAAAAATGGAGTGAATTTACCCTCAAATCTCCAACAAAACTGTGGGAAGAACCTCTGTGAAGACATAAAACATGCATGCTGATGATCCCCGACTCGGCCCAGATGGGGGCATCAGGAGCAGGCGGAGCGAGCGCTAGGAATGATGAGGGAGTAAATGGATTAGTCTCAGCTGGATGCTCCGGGATCAGCATGGAATTATTATTATGGAAGCCGGTCTCGGCGCGCGATACAGACATCATATGCAGTTTGTCATTCATCCTTCGGCGTGTATGACAGTGATTATATCTCAGATCGCTGCTCCATCTTTTCACGTGTGCTGACGAAGACACTGAGGGATTCTGAGTTTTAAAGAAAGTGTCTCACATTAGCATTTACATCACACACAATCAAGATGTTTTTCCTTTTTTTTTAATTTTTTTTGTTCCCCCCGCTCAGCCGAAAAGCAGAGTCATTTCCAGTGACTAAGCGAGGACAAACCACATGACCTCTTCCGACATGAGGCATCTCTGTCTAGCAGATATACGAGAGGCTTTCACTAATCTCATTGTGCACGCTTAAAAGACGGCGCGGCCGCATTTCGAATTCAAAAAAGCGCTCGGCCGTGAAACTCATTATTGCATGAATGAGGCGCGGGTGTGTTTGAATGTGACCGTACTGTTGATTCAGGAAGTAGCAAACAAACGTTGAAATCATTACTGGCGATCGACGAGGAAACCAATTAGACATTTACATTAAAGACCTGAACTCATTTGGAATTTTGATTGAAATCAGATACGACGAGACACAATTAGTCGAGAGGATTCAGTTGAAATGACTCGTGGGAGTAGATCACACAGAGGTGTTGGAGTGCAGAAAGGGTGAGTACTTGGGTCATTAAAATTATAATAATTATATTTAAAAATACAAAAAGAATATTTAAACAATTAAGATAGGACGTCATAAGGGGGTTGTCAAATAATGCGCATATACAATTATTAATTCATTCATTTGTTTTACGCATCTCGGGTATGGCTGTAGACTTTTGCAGATACTACAGCGGTGGAGCAGGGGACACCCTGGACAGGACGCCACTCCCTCGCAGAACACAAAAATACACACAACCATTCACACACACACTCATACCTACAGACAATTTCCCAATCAATTTCTATATGTCTTTGGACTCTGGGAGGAAACCGGATTAAACCCACACAACAAAGGGAGAACATACAAACTTCACGTATACAATTATACAACAATATCATTAATATAAACTTAAAAATATATAAAATAAATAAATATTATTAAGAACTGAAATTTATTAAAAATATATATTAAAAAATAACTTTTTATGGGCAGCAATAATTATAAATAAGAAAATATTATATATATTTTCTTTCTTTAGTACTATTAGACTGCTGTATCTTAAAAAAAAATTATAATTAAGAAAGACAGCTGTACATACATTTTTTCTTTAGTTTTTTTATAATAATCCATAATTACAGTATTTCCAATCTAGGATAGTAAACTAGAATAAAAAAATAAAACCTGAAACATTTAAACTCATTGTGACAAATAAACAAATAATACAAAACATAATATATATATATATATATATATATATATATATATATATATATATATATATTCTATATATTGTATTTTTAATAATTCAAAGTATATCTGATATCAGCATAACTGAATATTCACCAAAAAAACCACTGAAGTATAGTTTCTTTCCGACCTTGTTAGAGAAAAGCAAAAATACTGCCCGAGAACATCAGCTATAAAGTCAGAAAGTGCTTGTTCGAAGGCTAGTTAGCTAGGGTTGTTTAGTGGCTAGTTAAAGGCTTAAACCAAGTGTTCATCTTGAGATAATTCAAAGACAAGATCCAGTTCTTGTGTTGGACTGTTCATCGCTCTGGTGCAGAGGTTTATTTTCAGAAGTCTTCAGAAGACAGTACCACTTCCCTCTCTGGCAGATCAGTCAAAGCAGAACTTTTAAGTGACTTCTTCTCTTCTTTCCACTCCACTCTCAGTATCCTTTAATAACAGGTTGGCCGATGCGTGTATGACTCGGATTATTGTTGTTGGAGTGGTCCCTGTGTTTTGGTGTTTGTGCTGGCCGGCCTCGTGTGCCAGCTCAAATAATGTTCAACGCTGAATAGCCGAGCATGAGAAAATCCAGCATCTCAGTCCAGACGTGATTGATGTTTCTAGCTTTTTTTTTTTTCTCTTCACTTTGGCTCCTGATACAGTTGAACGCAGTTTTCTTGAGTCAAGACGACCAGTGTCCTGGGAATTACAGGCCTTCGAGTTGTTTATGATTATACATCCAGAGTTCTGCTTTGCAGATGCACGTTGAGCTTCACAGTTTCATGTGGAGGTAAAAGAAATCTGAACAAGATTCCCAAGAAAAGTTCAAGATCCAGTATTTTTGAAATGTTTGGCAATGTTTTCGGTTTGTACTGAAGTCAAAGAAGATTAATGGGAGATACAAGAATCTAGTTTTCTTTACAAGGCCTCTGGACTTTCTTTGAGAAACAGTGAGAAGCTCAGACCTCCTGGGTGGACCCATCTGACCTACCGTCCATATATCCATCCGCCCATCATCTATTCATATATTTATCCATTCATCCATCCACCTAACCATCCATATGTCCAATTATCTGTCCATCCACCTATCCACGTATCTACCTATCCATCCACCCATCCATCATTCCATCCATCCATCCATCCATCAATCAACCCATCCATCCATCCGTCCACCCATCCATCATTCCATCCACCCATCCATCATTCCATCCATCCATCAATCAACCCATCCATCCATCAATCCACCCGTCCATCTATCCATCATCCACCTATCCATCCACCCATCATTCCATCATTCCATCATTCCATCCATCCATCAATCCACTCATCCATCCATCATCCACCTATCCATCCACCCATCATTCCATCAATCCACCCGTCCATCCATCCATCCATCCACCCACCCGTCCATCCATCCATCCATCCATCCATCCATCCATCCATCCATCCATCCATCCACCCGTCCATCCATCCATCCATCCATCAATCCACCCGTCCATCCATCCACCCACCCACCCATTCATCCACCTTACCATAACCCTACCCAACACACCAATCTATCGGTCCATCCATCCATCCACCAATCCATCCATATGTCCAATCATCTGTTGATCCACCCATCCATCCATAATTCCATCACCCATCCATATATCTGTCCATGTATCCACCCACCCATCCATCTAAACATCTCTATCTGTTCAATCATTCGACCATCCACCTATCAGTCCATCCATCCATCCATCCTACAGGTTCATCAACCCCAACAACACAGGTCAAGATGCACACAATGTATTTTACAGGAAAAAGTCTCGACAAAATGTAATATCAGGTTGTCTTCTCAAAACTCTCAACTGGTTGCAGTGATATTAAATACCAAAGTGATTTAAGTGTGTCTTTTTTATATATATATATATATTATACTAAAATAAATGCAGTATTATATACATCATAATGTCCACATACGTTGAACCATGTCTCAACACCATGTTGACTGTTAGTTAGCTGTGAATAAGATTCTGAAACTCATCAAAAGCTGCAGATGGCCACATAAAAATACTTTTCTGGCCAGATATGGCACCCAGGCTTTTAGTTTGACACGTCGATCTAGTATTAAAACTATTTACTGAAGATCAATCGAAATAAACCTAGATCTTTAAATAATTCTATAGGATTTATCCCTCCATTAGTTTTACCGTCTCTTGACGTTTTAACTCCAGCTCCAAACCCGTCCGAGCCCAGGTTAAGATCCACATGTAAACAATGTTAAATGGTTTATAAATAGGCTTTTCTTTTTGCTATAAAATCAAAACGGTTCCATAATTGCTTCACATCTGCGTCTTAAACTTTTCACAACAACCAAACCGAAGTGGAGTTTGATTAAAGTTGATCCAAACCACCAGGGTTCATTTTCCTCCGTAAAGTTTGTAATGTGAGATTATACATACCAAAGCAGAGCCTTGCCCAAGGCCGGATCCTCACACCAGTGATTCGTTACTACTTTAAACTCTCACTTCGCATGTAATCATCTTTTAAAATGAATGCTTCGTGAAATACAGCAAATATGATCTCAGACTTGATTTCACTGAACTCCTGGAAGTTTTCACACATACATTTTCAGTAGATAACGTTCTAACAATCGGTTGTAAGGCTGGGTATCGAACTCCTGTTCCTTTTTTGGCAGCGACCAAACTTCTTCGGTAGTAGTAAGTATTAAAACACGCTTTCTGTTCCAGTGCCAAGTTTCGTTGAAGCACACATGATCGAAACTCAATAATGAGTGAAATTTGAGTTTTGAGTGACAAAGGCAGTGAATATCAGATTCATTCGTTGATTGTTTGCAAGTTTTCTTTTAAGCTGGAAACTCCTTTTTTTTTGGCTGTAAGTTGAAATATACCAAAGCTGAAATATTAAACAGTGTAATGTTCTTTTTGTTTATATTTATCTAATAAAATTGGTATCCGGAACCGGTATTGAATTGAAGGTATCAGTACCATCACCGTTATTGAAAATCTTTGATCGATACCCAGCCCTAAAGCCGAAAACTAGCTTTGCAATTTGATGAGTTCACTGAGAGGGAGCATGCTTTGTCTCTGTTGTTTTTTTTTCCATCATGTTGTTTTAGATATCATGTTTGTTGTTTCACTCAAAACTTTGCACGCATCAATATCAGTTTCAGTTCAGGGAGTGTTTCAAGTCGTTCCACAACATCTAGAAACACCTGGACCTGTCTTGTCAAATGGCAGAAAAAAAGAGTGAAAAATAAACAGTAAAAGTTTGCTGTCTAAAATATTAAAAGATAAAAAAGGTGATCGAGTTCACTTGATCCAGTTTAATTGTTTGTCTTAAAAGGATCAACATCAGCTCCACAATGATCTAAGCATCAAAACTCCGAGGACATAAAGTGGATTTGTGATTGTACTAAAAAAAAAACATTTATCCAGCGATAAAACAAAAGCTGTTCAGTCAAACTGGAGCGCAGCTGTTGCAAACACCCCCGTCCTTATCTGCCACTGACCGGATTGGGAAAACAAAAAAAAAATCAAAGGGGCGACTCAAGGTCCAGCTTTTGTTACTTGTGAGAGTTCGGAAACGTGTTATCGGTCCTCCCTGATCCAGAAGTGCGTTTAATTTTCAACCCCAGGCCTCACGACTGGGTATGACGTTCGAAAAGGTGAAATGTGGTCGACCCGGTCTGACTCGCCGTATGAGCGTGTCTCCGAGAGGACACACACAAATGACCAGGAGGGGATGATTGCAACAACCAAAAAAAAAAGCCACACATAAATCACAGACGCCGGGTCAGAAACATTCCTGGTGTAAATATGAGGTGATTCACTGTAAGTGTGCTGTCATTATGTGCTATTAGACCGGCGAGGAACGCACGCTCTCTCGTCCTGTCTCGCTCCGTCCTCGGCACCAAAAGAGAGCGGATCACACAACGAAAAAGCCAAAGCAATGAAGGGAAAGAAGTAATGAGCTGAGCCATTTGAGTCTGAAAAGTTGCCTTCAGCCGCGCCGTCGTAACCACCCACAGGGGCGTCACAGACGAGGACGCACACTCCACAAAAACCCACATTTCTATTAGCCTCAATTTGTGCAGACTTTCAGCCCGAGGCCGCTCTAAAACTTTGTTAAGTATAAATAACAAATGACTCCACGCGGCATCATTAAACACGTTCGATTTGCTGTAGTCAAGTTTTACTCTTCGGTGCAGGACGGGGAAAAAAAAAACTCGTCGGTCGTCTGCTGCCAAGAGCGCTTCAAATGACAACATGACAAATTGGAACTACTTGAAGTGTGAATACTCCAAAGAGGAAACTTTCACGGTTCTCCCCGACAACATCTGCTCGGTAACGTCAGGGGAGACCAGACGACATAAAAAAAAGACGCACCTGGGGAAATCATATTTCAAATATTTTCACTGATGACACAGAGGTAAACGCCAACTGAGACTGAGACGTCAGAGAAACTTTGTCACTATAGTCCAATGAAGATAAATAGCCTGATAATAGATTGTTGATTAAAGAATGATCCTATATGATTTAATTATGTAGCGTGATAATAGATTGTTAATCAAACAGTTATCCTACATGATTTAATTCTTGTAGTTTTAAAAAACAACACTATATTAGTGTTGTTTTTTTCTGCAGATATATTGTTTTCATTTATTTCCATCTTACCTTGGCCTTGACATTTAGTTTAAAGCACATCTGTGAGTTATATACAAGCAAAGACCTTGGACTATACATGATAGTTGTACAATTTTAAAAAGCAATTTACAATCTTTAACTGTAAATTCAAAAATTATCAGTTTATAAATAATAGGGATTAAAACATATTATTGGTCCACTGAACGGCCATTTTTACTGTACATGTTTACTATTTAAAACCCAGGCCTGTAGGCTACTGCAGTACCTTATATCTACAGTATGTCAATGCATCTATTTTCTCCCTGTTTTGTACTTCTGTAGTGTGTACATAAAAAAGTAAACTAAATTATGAATAAGATTCTAGTATTTGTCATTTTTCTCTTGCTATGTAAATTGTTTGTCTATTTTTTTCAAACAATTTATTATTATATTATTTTCATTTTTTTTTATACTGTATGTGTACTTGAAGTCCTAATATTAGTATTTACTCTTGAAACAACTACAATTTTTTCAATAGGTGAATAATGAAATGTATATAAATAAATAAATCCATCATCCGTCCCGCCAACATTACTCAAATAGTTTACATTTTGAGAGGAAGGCCATTGAAGAAATATATGTTTTATACAATTAATATATACATGTTTTATTGATTAAATAATAGGATTAAAAATGTTTAACATATCATAGAATTGAATGATTATAGGGAAAGGCGATCTAGACGGCATTAGGAACCAACTGGGTCAGGAATAGGAGACTCTTGGAGTCGTTGCTATAAGAAAAAATACACGAAAAAACAATAAAAATTATGTAAGAATATATTTTTAGTGTAATGCCATCAGAAAAATGAAGAAGAAGGTGTTGTGCATGACAACATAGAACACTAAAATCAAATCGATCCAAGTTTGTTCTAAATACTCAACTTGTCTATGTTGTTCAACTATTTGCTGCTCATTATAATGAAAGTGAAGCCAAAGATTTTTCTCTTCCAAAAAGTTTGTTAGAGTCTATCCACTCTGGCACCAGATAGGTATAACCATGGTTCTATGAGAGCACACACCAATACTTACATCCCAGACCTGTGTGTCAAGGTTACATAAGTCTACGAGTGTATTATTTCAGGCAGAGGAACAATATTTCAATCCTGTGGGCTCGTGAGATCCCAGCAGCCAGGGATCACACTGAGGGATTATTTTTTGTGGATTGAAAGTAAAACACAACACGCATGACCCTGTTTTTCTCTTGCACTTTTAGCAACACAAATCTATCAGTATTCCGTGTCTGGAATGTCTTGTTTTCTTAGAGAGAACACAGCTTTTCTTGTGACCTCTGGTCTGATGGTCTTGTAAGAGGAAACTTGAGTGTCTACAAATGAACATAATAACTAAGGAATCTGAAAAATCATGTTTCTACAGGTTGTGTGCGACGATCCTGGACAGTTTTGTACGTTGATACGGCGCGACCGGTTCACCTGGATTGACTTGGAGAACGTTTCTTGAAAGACAGCGGAGACAATCGTTCGCTTCAGAAATGTCCGTCTGAGAAGAGCCGACAGACAAGTTGATTCATCTGTTCCTCCATCTCCGGCTGTCAAAGCGATTCATCTGATAAGGATTTATAGGGTGTCACCCTGCAGCTACGGAATTCCACCTCCTGTCATTCGAGGCACAAACCGCCGCAATAACTTCTAAAGACACTCTGACACTTTTTGTCAGTCTTTGTAATGAACATTTCTGTAATTTTTCAGTTAAGCTAACCTTTACTTTCTCTACCTGAAGGGCCAAGATTCCAATTAGACTCAACGTGCCATAAAACATAAACTGTATTATTTAAAATTTGAAATGTTTTCCTGAACAGTTTTCACTTATCGTTCATCGTTCTCATCCACATCGTACGAGTCTTCCGTTGTATGTTCATTAAATATAATTTCTAGGTGGTGAATATGACACCAGAGCCATGCAGCGCCCACGACTGCTTTTGTTGCGACGCCGGGGTAAAATGTTACGCATGAATAAAAACAGGACAAAGACGTATGAATGGAAAAGAGACTGATACACTATTAAATTCAAAATGTGATTTTAAATTAATGGAAGATGAAGTTTGATTAGAACAATTAGCTTCCATTTCGCTTGAAAGAAAAACCCAATTTGGAGAGATATTGAATCAAATTCTCTTGAATCCCAGAGGCCAGTATTTATACAGTATATTCTGGTTGAACTCATATGTTAAAAAATAGAAAAGCAATACGAAGGATATATGGTTTAGAAATATCTGAATAAGTTCCGCAACTTTGTCACAATGTGGCCTAATTTGGGGCAATCATCTCCAGAAAAGATGGGCGATTCTATTTCAAATGAGAAGAGAATAAAGAAATGATCACATCAAAACATTTTAGGAACTGAAAATGAGACACAATATTCCACGAAAACACTTTTCCCAAGTATCTATAGTTAGTGCATTTTATTCGATCCAACCACACAGGAATAAAAAAAAAGTAAACTCTCCTTTTTTGGAAGAAATTGCAATAAAATAACAATAAAAAAAAGGAATTATTTAGAAAATGTATAATATTTTTAAAGTGTCATTCATCAGAATCTGCAGAGACTGAATTAAGGGCATGAAACAAAGACGTAGCAAAAAGTGTCTGTTGATAACTGGGGAAATACATGTAAAAGGACTCTATGTGCTAACAAGCTTTTGAACATTCTTCAGGATCATTGGCTGATGAGACTGAATATGATCCAGAGGAACTAATTACGTTCAACCCAAACATCCCAGACCTACGCAATAGATGCCAAGTAGAAATATGAACAGTGTTTGTTTGTTGTTTTTGGTTTTGTTCGTCAGATGGGAATTCCTGTCTGAATGTTTTGCAACACAATAGGTGTCCCAGATATAGTGATATAATAATAATAATAAGTACATTTACAATACATTACCATTGTAATTATCAATAAAGTTTGAAGTTAAAATGGAAATTAAATAATGATAATTTTTAAATAATTATCATTATTCATAGGATATGGTACATAACACAATCGCTTCTCTGCAAAAACAACAAAAAGACAAGATGTTTTGAAATATATTTAGAACAGCAAGGACAGACTCCACGGCTGAGAAAAGTAACCAAAGGTTCTGACTTACTTCTTTGGCATGCTGGTCAACCTTGGACGGGATGCTTGGGCTGGACGCCGGGCTCACAGGAGCACTCCTGCTGCCCACCATTGCACGGACGGATGCCAACCACTTCATTCCTAAATTGCCGAAGTAATTCGTACTCTAGAATCGACCAAAACAAACCAAGCTTCAAGGCAAAGGATCGACCGCAGTGACCACGAGGAATGTGCATCACTTGCTCGTGGATGTGGGGGGGGGGGGGGGGGCGTGACCAGACTGCTCTTATCCTCATTACACTCTTACACACACAAACACAGTCGTACATGTTGCCACACAACAAGTGTGAACGTACGAACCAGACGAACACACGATAATCTGCAGCACGCACCCCCATACTTGGGCTTTGCTAGTGACCCACAATCCCTCTGCCACCATCTGTCACTTTCTCTGCGGTTGAGCTTCATTACTTAACTAATGTTTCCCTCTGACGTCTGCCCACGAGTGATGGAGAGACGTTACACATGACGCTCCACCAGGATCGGTCGTGTTCAACCAGGAGGCAGATTAGGAAAGTCAGCTGAACTCCAGACACCATAGAGATATTTACGAGCCAAATTCATCCTTCTTATGTTTTTCAATACCTCCACAATAAAACACATGAGAATATCTTTTAGGCACTAAAGCCCTGACAGAGAAAATCCCTGCAATGAGAAGAAAATCCTTTACATTTGGTCAGACAGTCGTCTCCTGTCTGAGCCTGTCATGACTGAGTAATACTCAAAATAAACTTACATAGCAGTATTTAGTGGTAGATCTTCGTCATATTCTATCTTCAGTACCCAGACAATCTACAATCTTCTTCTTAGTTTATGCTCTCCTTTATCTTGTTGAAACTCCCATTATAGGTTACCAGAACAATAAAGCATGTTTTTATAATCCTTCCCACGTGGTTTTTAATTTGTATATATATGTCAGAGTACAGATTGGAATCCAGTAGGATCTAGAATCCTAATAGGAGAGATTGTAATCCTACTACTGTATTGGGATCTGAATGTTGGAATTCCAATCTGTCCGAGGACAAATGGGAATTCTATCAGGACAATCTCCAAGTCTAATAGGAGAAATTCAAATTAAATCAAAATGTTTCGGAAAATAGACTGAGTCATGGAATTCCAATCTGTACTTGTAGGATTCCAGAACCTACTGGATTCCAATCTGTACTGTGACATATATAGTCAAATGGTATATTTTAATTTATGAAATAAGAAATATGAATATATATTTGTCTATTTATTATTTTATAAAGTGTATAATATATAATATAGAATATATTCTTTATTTATATTGTTTGAATTATGAAAAGGAAATAAAAACATTTTGCATTGAATATCAATATATATATACAAGTATAATGAAGTGTAAACATATACATCAGTGGTTGCAACTTTTTTGATACTTGTTCTTACAATAGTAGGATAATAGTATTTGTCCTCTGATCTGAATTAGAATAAAAAACATCTTTATCTGTAAAGTATATATTGTCAATATTCACCAATCTATTTTCGTCAGCTGTTGGCTGTTATAAAAAAGTGATAAAATTGAAATAAAAATACATTTGTACCTAATAATAATATAATAAAGAATATCATGTTTACTACTGCATTTCTAGTTAGATGATTAAACAATATGGTCTTTTCTTATGATTAGTATTTACCTTAAGAAATAGAGTTTTTGTTCCGCTATAGTTCAACTTTAAAATCATTTTAAAATAACCTTTACGGAGCTGATAATACATGTTTGTCAGTTAAATACATGTTACACATGCATTTGTTCGTAATCGAAAAGGTTTGAACTTTGTTAACTCAAATAGCATCAATCAATTCTCCAGATGTTCGTAAGTAAGATCTTTTTTTTCCTCAGTCTGTCAGAATGAAATCCTCTTTTTAGGAGATTAAAAACAGTACAACCTTTCTAAATCTTCACGTTGAAAGTCGGCACGTTAAAAAAGGGATAATCCTTCAAAGAGCTTTTGCACAAAGTTGCTTGTTTTTATTTTGGTCGCAGCCACAACACTGAAGGAGGGGCTGCAGATAGTGGATGCATTAGCGTACGTGCACTGGTGTCCGTCTCTGCTGGTGAGGAAGCTTAGTGCAGCGTTAAATCCATCATCTCAGTGTGACACCACATATGGTGCAGCGGCAGAGGAACCTCTCCTGCCTCAAATCTGATCTGGAGCTACCATCCCAGCATCAAAAGTGGATTTTCTTATCTGGAATGACAACCTTTACCAACGCTGCTGAATTGAATCAGCTGGTTTGTATACAAACAAGCATCTTGCTCTCTAAATAAAAGAAGGATTTCCTTCAGGGGTGATATCAAACCCTGCCAAACAAATCTTATGACAAACACTGAGTCACGAGCAACACAAGAGCGGGGAATCAAACCTGCCTTTCATGCTTTAATTTGCAGTGAAAGTTCCCCGTCGCAGTATTGACTTCAATATAAGACTGAGAAGAAAGTCGTTAAAGCTCAGAGGGGGGAAACAAGTGTGACATAAACAGATCCAGAAGAGGCAGAAAAACACAAAAGCATTTCTTCAATCATCGTTTAAGTGTGTGTTAGTTGTGGTTAGTCAATTAAATATGACTCGAATTTTTAAAAGGCTTGTATAAAACGACCATGCATGACGTTGAAAAGTACACCCTGGGTCAACTCTAGTCGTCAAAGGGTCGAAGTTTAATAGTGACACGAGCTGGTGTAGAAAACAAGCCGTTTCATGGCATCTTCTCAAGAGGAGAGCAGAGCATTGATAAAGGAGCCGCGGCAGCAGCCTACATCTGGATATGATATTCACATCTGTTCATTGGGTTTTTCTGCAATGATTCAAAATGTTCATAGCTTAACTGACAGCACGATAAAATAAAGTAGCAGTCAGTCCACAAACCAGTCAACGTCAAGCAGAGCAAAATCTTTATCTTGCTGACACGAGGTTGGCATCTGTCTTCAAAGGACCTGACTCGACCCAACAGGAACATAACAGGAATGAACAGGGCAATGAAATGCTAACAGATCTATAAAAAGACTTTAATTGCCGTAGATGTCATAAAGAATACATGTTTTTACAACAGGACATAACTTAAATCGCAGCTCTCATATATGCTGATTTCTATCAAAATCTGGACGTAGGTGATGTCCAGAAGTGATGTAGGTAAGTAAGTAAGTAAGTAATATTTATTTATATAGCGCTTTCCGAGACCAGGGTCACAAAGCGCTTAAACAATCAAAACAATACTCAAAAAAGTACATACTTTAAAGATCAAGATAATACTGAGAACACAACAGGAGTTCGAGAACCCTGCCTCAGTCTTGCCCTGGCACAGTATCCAAGTTTTAGCCATAACTGCTACTTTAATCGAGTCAAAATGTGGATCCTGATATCAATCAATAAAAATGCTAAATGTGTGTTCAAACCGTGGCTCAGGTTCCTAACCCTGTCAAACCCAAATATAGACAAAGAGCAGAAGACAATGCACAAAAAAGATACAATAAACTTACAACTTTAAATTGAAAAAAAAGTCCAAATAAATACAAACACAAGAAATGTTAAATAAGACCACAAATGAGTCCTAGTTCAGTGTCGGAGTCCAATTCTTTGATTATTGAAATAATCACACAAACAAGGAAGTCCAGAACGGAGTGGCGGCCAGACACACGATTGACAGGCAGAACTCTAAAACGAGCTAACGCAGGTCAGTGGAAAGTACGGCGTGTATGAATTTGCAGAGTGACGGCAGCCATGTGTCTTTTGAAAGGTCCGGCCAACACTGTTTTGCATCACTCCCTAAACTACCAAGAAACAGGAGGTAACATGGGACAACACAGGAAGAGTCGATACAATATACAAATTGCCAGTTTTGTTTGTAGTATTAAATATTTATGCTTTACATTTATTTAATAAAAGGGACTTAAATTTCATGAAGCTCTCTTGTGTGCCGCCTTCCCCTCGAGCGGATCATTTTGCCCTAGCGCCTAAAACTTTCACAGCAAGGCCAATAGTATACATGCTAATTTTAAAGCTATTTTGCAGAGCGGTTTTGGAGTTAAATTTGAAATAATGCACATTTGTGAAAGAGGTATTATTATCAGTTGAAGCGAAAGGTGACAAAAAGTCAGAATGCGGAGGAAAGGTTTTTGACAACTGAAGAGGAACAGCAGCATTTCAGAGCATAATTCAAATCGGGCGACTCATGAAGGTGAAAACCTTTAAATCAAAGCAGCTCGAAAATAGCCTGCAGCTGAATTTTCCGCACTGGCCCCAACAGAAAGCCACTTCTCATCATCTCCCACAAACCACTTTCTATCAGTCACCACAGTGCCGGACTGCTGCATGAGAACGCCACTTCTTTCTCAGCCTCAACTTAAAGGCTTCGATATAATCCACGCCACAACAAGGACGGAAGATTACTCACTAGAGGAAGGACAAGTGGGCCGTCCATATAATCTTGTATCTGGGTGTTTTAATAATCGTCTTTAATGTGATGCCAGGGAAACCCAGGGAATGGAGCTGGTATCCAGGGAAAAGTCCCACATGCCTCCCAGAGCTCCCTCCGAGTGCTGCAGTGGAGCCCGACGCTTTCATCCGGCAGCGAGCGTGCTGGGAGAAAATCACGAGGGCTGCAAATGTCAGCGGAAAGACATTAACGCAAATCGTCTGTGGACAGAAAAAGGGCAGTTTTGACGAAGACAGGAGGTCCAACCTTTGATGCAAGGGGGCTCTTCGGGGAGGAAAGTGTCAGACGCTATTTCAGCTCCATGTTACATTTGACTTTTGATGACTGACGCAAAATGACCAAGACTTTTTTTTATCAATCTATGTTGGATTTAGATTCCATTATGTGGCCATTGCGCATGGAATGTTATACTTTCCATATTTCTTTCAATGAAACTTGGACTTACACTTTTTTTACACTTGGAAATTTAAAATGTACATATGGAGAATATAAAAAATTGAAGGTGGTGTGGGTCAATTTACTGACGCCATTATTATCCATCCAAGTCGTAGTTATCCAGAAGGTTCTGAAGCATTTATTTTTTCTTGGATGTCTAACCTCCCTTTCTTCAGACTCTCCCCAAGCCCAAGCTCCAAAGTACAGACTAATATAATATTGAGGGATCAGTTAAACTGATGGGATGCTGTTGTTTTTTAGTACTGTCCATTCAAAAGGTGAATAAAAATGTTTCATATGTTTGGTTGTGATCAGATATTGAAGGAAATTTAAATACAATTTTAAAAAAACTACATAAAAACATATCTTACTTGAATCTTTAAAACACAATTTGAATCATAGATGTCAGTTTTTTAGAGTTATTTATGTTTATATATATACATGTCCATGACCATGAATAACTCTGAAAGTAAGAACCTGAATTTTAAAGTTGATCCTGAAAGAAACTGGCAGCCATTGAAGAGTTTTAAGGATCGGAGAAATGTGAGTTCTTCTACTATAGCAAGTCAGAATTCTCACTGCAGAGTTTTGTATTAACTGCAGGCAAGACATTTCCTTCTGGTTAAGACATGAAAATAAACTGTTACAATAGTCCAGGCGAGAAGACACAAACGCATGGATTACAAGCTCCAGATCATGTTGTGACAAAATTTTCCTAAGTTTAGAGATTTTTCTCAGGTGAAGGAAACAATTTTTGGTCAGTTTTCTACAGTGTTGAACTAGATACATGTCTTTGTCAAATACAACACCCAGGTTTCTCAGGCTCAATTTGACGGACTGACCTAAGTCACCCAAGTACTGACTCAACCCTGGAACCTTATCATCAAAACATAGCATTTCATCCGTCCATTTCATTTTATTCCACAAATTCCTCTATAGATGGATGACGTTTGAAAGGTCTTCCATCCATAACAAGGCACAGAGAAAGACTCCACCATATTGTTTGGTCGTTTTATTAACAAAGTATGAGTTTCAGATGTTCAATATTTTGCACAAATACCAGCTGATTTCCATGTTAAGGCTACTACTATGTTCTGTGTATGTGATAGCGTGTGTAACCAAAATAAAGAGTTTTTAGAATAGCTGC
The DNA here is from genome assembly GCF_982586985.1 of Callionymus lyra. Classification (NCBI taxonomy): domain Eukaryota; kingdom Metazoa; phylum Chordata; class Actinopteri; order Syngnathiformes; family Callionymidae; genus Callionymus; species Callionymus lyra. The sequence continues at coordinate 19,503,637 of NC_141820.1, forward strand.
TGAAATACTAACTTGCTTCACAAAAGATTAAAAAAAAAAAAGATTCAAGTAAATATGCAGTATTTGCTTGGCTGTGCATGACTGCAGGGATTTGTTGGCTTGAATTCACACTTCATTGCCAAATCCTTGAAGGACGAGTTTTGAATACTGCTGAGTCGATTTGCTCTTCCTGTGAAAGAAACGCTGCGTGAGAGGAGGCAGAAAAAAAAATCTGAAAAAGAAAACATTTCGAGGGTCTTTAATGTAATGACGGCTCCATTGACAAAACAATTAAATGAACTATGTGAATAGTTCTTCGTTATTTTTTGCAATTGTAAAGCAAATATGTCCATCTTTAATAAAGCATGACGGAGAGAAGAAGTGTGGAACTATATGAGGAATATCGATGTCTCTGCTTAAACAACAGCAGCCTCAGCAAAAGAACATTTTGATACTTTGGTTCCGTTTCATTTTAATATCACCAACTCAAATTCTTGCACAAAAAAAAAGATACTCAGCTCAGACTCACTCTCCGAGAAGCTTCTCATGCACTCCTGCAAACGAACAGAAGATTAAGCCTCGAAAAAAATACTCACAGAACATAAAACAGACGAAGTCAGGTTTGACGGAAACATAAGCACAGGTTGAACTTTTTAGACATTTAGAAATAAAATACAAGACATTTTTTATATCGTTTTTGCAGCTAAAAGTACCATCAGTGGTGAAGTGAGTGACGGATTGTAGAACATCAGGGATGCGTTCTCAGCCCTCTTTTTGTTTTTGGTTGTGTGTTCAGTAGAAAGTTGTTCTCCGTGAACCTGATGCACTCGCTCGAGAATTTACTTCCATAAACCTCAGTCTTTGACTGCAGCTAAAACAAATCATTAAAGTGCTTATCAACGCTTTTCAATGGAAACTGCATGACTCTCTGTTTCCTTTGAAAGATCTGAGAAGCCCAGAATTAAATCATCAAATCTGATTAACGGAATCAAACAAATACGACTCTGTTTCAGATTGACAGCTTTGGAACGTCTATTTTAAAATTTTGCAACGTTAGGAGGAAAATTGTTATTTGGGGAAGCTCCTGCAATGATTAGTGGTTGTTTTCTCCTGATTTCCCAACATCTTCTAAGGTTAGTGGAAAGTCAAAATGGCCAAAGAGTCAGTGTCTTTTTCGTAATTTTAAGGGATTTTCTTTCTCCGCATACATCATCATAACACTCCTGAAACATTAACGCTATTGTATCAGTCGAATGCATTTCGGTCTAAATATTGACAAGGAGGAGCCTTGAAACCAAAATGTGGGAGTGTGATGCAACAGACTTTATTTTGAGGACTGGTGGTGTTGCAACATGGCAGCGCAGCTTAAATGTGATCATAAAAAAAAACTCCCTCAACCTCTGCCAACAGATTCAGGGACCAACTTGGCCTTCAGATGTTGTTGGCTGCTTTGTTTTTCTCTGTGCAACAGCTTTTGGTTTTTTAACAAGGCGGATGTAAACGATCAAGCGAGGAAATTGTTCAATGACAGGCGTAAGTCAGGCGAATACTATCACCTCTATTTTAGCATCAGATGATGGTAATCTGAACAACAAACCACATTTCTGTTCCAGACCAGAAAGAAAAATATGTCATTGCTTTTTTTAAATGAGCAAAATCGAAACATCAGATGTTTATGAAATCAATTCAGTTTTTTAAAATTCATGACGGAATATTTTTGCATTTATGAAACATCCTTATATTTTTGAATTTTCAACATTTAGAAGTTGAACTCTCCGGTTATTTTTCTTATTAAATCAGTGCTCTTCACTACCAACTTTGCCTAGACTGCCTTTATTTCGCTCATGTCTGATCTACTACACAAGTGTTTGGCTTCCCCACATAACGAATTGTCTTTAGTTTAAATTGTTTACCTTATTTGTTCATTAAAACACTGAAATCTGAGTATGCCTGTGAAGCAGCGTTTGTTGAAAGCGGATGACATTTTTGAGCAGGCAAAAGTCGATGTCTGATGTGCGAGCGTCTGGTTGGGCAACTTTTGTCGGGGTCCTAGTCAAGAGGACCAGCTCGAGTCGTTGGAGGGCGATTTGTTTTGTTTACAGCTACTGAGTGTGTGGCAGCAGGACGACTGCAATGAGGAAGGAAGTGAACGCCTTTCAGTCTATTAGCGAAATTAATGTATGTTATTGAAAGTATTTCAAAGTAATTTAAACGCTGAAATGTCAAAGCTTTAATAAACTGATATTTGAATGTAGGTCTGACGACTTTGGTCATCATCTAAGCCTTTGTACACGTGACATGGAGAGTGAAGGTTGGTCAAACTTTCTTTAGAAACATGTTTAAAATAAGTATTTCACGTAAATATAATTGAATTAACGCTTTAACCTTCTTTTATTGATGACACGTAAGTACGTTTAAACGTGTTTTGATCAGTTGAAACCTGTTTGTTAATACATTCGAGAAGCACAGTCAAAAAAATATTAATTCCCATTGGCAGTACTGCAATTCTGTAGGATTAAAAAACACAAGTAAGTAAGTAATTTGTACTTATATAGCGCTTTTCCCGACCTGTTTCTTTCATTCATCTGAGCGGCTGAAGTTTGAATTGTTTGGTTGTGACGCTGATACTACGTGTTTATCCATGTTGTTAGGATACTAGTAGCATTTTATCCAGACAGTAGCCATATACTGCTGTCATTCATGTGATTTAATGACGGCTCGAAAATGAAATCAACATATAATTCAATAAAATCGCCACCTTTGCGATACAATAAACACATTTTAAAATATCAAATACGATTAATCGTTCAGCCCTAATTCAGTCAGAGACAAATGGACGACTGGTCAGAGAGAACAAAATCGTGACCTTTATTGATACAAACAACAAATTTAAACATAAATTCTTTTTTTAACTTCCACACATAATGATTTATTTCCTGCCAGTAGGAGGAAAACCGATCACACGGGAACAGGTATGTCACCAGTTCTCTACTCCAGAGGCCAGAGACAGACAAGCACACTCTTTGGTAAACATTCCCCGAATATGTTCAAGTTATAATAATCAAGAAAAAAACATTCTTTCATCTCCATAAGTGGTTGCCGAGCATAACACACTCCCAGAATAGATTTGGGTAATGACTCCCCATGCTGCCTGAATAATTCAGCCCTACTTTTCCCTGAGAAGTTTGAGCCAAGAATAAAATATCGAGTAAACATGAGCCGTTTCAGATGTGTTTAGAAAAAAAAAAAAGGATAAGTGGGCACGGGTAGAAAATCCACACCGGGAACGCCGACACAATAGTCAAAGGGAGGAAGGAGGTCGAGAGAGCGTTTAAAGAATCACGTGGGTTCGGACTGACAATGGACATATTGTATCTGAAACGTAAGGGCAGGACTTTTAAATTGACATTCGGGGAGACACGCAGCAGGAGAGGGCGTGTCGACAGCCAGATATGAAACCCAGTGAGTAGCACCTTTTGTCAAAACATAACACTACTTCATTGTTACCGTGCCAACTTGGACGGCGTCCAGGAAGCGTTTTATTAATTCAAACAAATCCGTGTGAATAAACTTCCTCCCCCGTCGGCGACATCCCATCAATCAGGTCTTACCACCTGTTGTGTGAGCTCGGGCGACGAACGCTATAATCTCCCTGTCACAACATCCAAATAAGCTGTTACGTGAGAAGCTTGAGAGCGAAGAGAGTTCAGTGGGTCACGCGAAGGAAAAAAACCAATGCCGTTTTTAGGATCATTTGAACTAAAGTTAAGCCAGTTGTTACACAGGTATGTATTCTGGTGTGAATTTTTCAACTATAAATCAGTGTACCCCAACCCCTGGTGATGCATTTGTTACCATTAAAAAATATTTATATAATATCTGTTAGTTGATTATTACTGTCTTAAAGGGGTTTTGTTTTAACAAAAAATATAAAAAAAAGATGCGACTCTTGACACATCAAGACGCTTGTTTTAGTCAAGTTTACTCTATAAAATAAACCTTTAAACTAGTGGAAAAATGTTTTTATATGAAGTTCGGTCCAAGAATATAATGCCCATTTTAAACTGGTCCACAGTGCAAAAAGGTTGGGGACCCCTGATCCAAATTCAATTCTAAAATTGTTTTGTTTTTAAAACAAAAACACATTTTCAAAGGGAAAATCTTTTACTAAAAATAAAAATAGGTCAAAGTTTAAACAAGTACCATTACTGTGTACATTGATTTGTTCTGATTCGTTTGGGCTTGTAATTGAAAAGATGATGATATTCTATGTTAATCTTTGTATGCTCTGTCCCAGTTATTTTTTCTTTGATCTGTGTTCTTTATCTTTAGACTTAGATTGTGTCATCTGTCACTTTCATTTTATAGAAACTTGTTCTTATTTCATGAAAGGATTAATAAAGTTTTATGCATCCATCAATCCATCCCACCACAATTTTTATTTAGTGGTGCAGCTTTCCTTTTTCAGGGAGGAAAGGGTGTTTGTGTAAAAATAATAAAATGGGAAAATTGAATTTGTGTTTGATGAAAACATGTTTCATGTACATTCGAAACAAAAAAAAAAGTCTAAAAAGGTGTGAGTTCTAAAGACGCATTGAAGTCTGTCGGTGTCAGTTTTTGCTGGAGAAAAAAGGGAAGAACTCGACAGGGATAAATAGAGAGGTTGTGATTTCATACACGTTTCAAAGAATTAAATATTGGGGCGCAATAATCCTTCTTCTGGATCCGATGTAACGTTTCCAACATATTGGAACTAAAACTGAGAAACAAAATGTCAAAACGATTTTCCATGGAAATAATGAATATCAGCGATGACGGAAAAAGTTTGGAAAATGTTTGAATTTTTCCTGTGTTTCGCAAAAAATGATTGATGGAATAGGCCGGTACACTGTCAATAAAATAATCTTGTGTATCTGATGGTTCCTCCTTTGCACGGAAATAAAGCAGCCAAAAACCAGTTAGGGTCGTATTTTGCTCTTCGGTGGAGATGCTGACAGGAATATTAATGGGTAATATGTCTGTCTCTGATTGTGAGAGGAAACTTCAGCTCCTTTTAGCTAGTCATGAATGAAACTGATAAAACTCTGTCCGCTTTGTAGTACTCGTACTCAACTCAGCTCACCCTAAGCCACCAACGCATTTCCGGAATTCCACCAGAACCAGTCCGAGGTACCAGTATTCTTGAACGGATGTGACGCTGGCGAGGTTATAAACACGCACTAATATAGCTTCAGACATGTGCAGCGGAATTCTGGCGTGATTTCCTGTGGGGCCGACTGAAGACGGGAATGAGTTTTTAAATGGCACCCAAAAAAAACCCAGAAACCTCAGACTGAGTTCTGTCCATTAGTGGTGGAAGGGGTGTGCGTCTGCTTGAACTGGTGCATGAACTGGTGCTGCATCGGGTCGGTATACGTTGACGACGTGATGCCTTCAAAGTGAAAAGAAACATGTACAGTGGAGGTATTTTTAAGCCACAGCTGTGCACGGCTAGCTTAAAATGGAAATAGCATCGGGCGACTACTGGGTTTTTAGAAGTCAGTACAAAGCAATCACACTTCAATTGTGTTTTTTTGTGTGCAGGTCTTAGTTGTTTTTGGTCATTTTTGCCAATGTGTGGAAATGGTTTGTCAACAGCTTGGTTTACCTTTAAGAATTGGTTTTACTGAAGTGATTCCAGGTTCATTCATTAATTCATTTCATGCCACTTATTCCCTTATGGGGGTTCCGGGGGTTCTGGAGCCTATCCCAGTTTATTCAGGTAAAAGACAAGGGACACCCTGGACAGGAGACCAGTCCATCGAAGGGCACACAAAGACATACAATCCTTCACACACACACTCATACCTACAGACAATTTCCCCAAGATCCCAATCAACCTCTGTATGTTTTTGGACTGTGGGAGGAAACCGGAGTACCAGGAGTAAACCCACACATCACAGAGAGAACTTTCAAACTCCACACAGAAAGACCACAAGTTGCCCCCCCAGCCCATTTTGTTTTAAGAATACACAACATTTAAAAACATGTCAAATAAAACTTTTAATTGTTACACAAGATGTTAATGACAAGATCATGAGGAAAATAAAGTTTCAACGCTTACAGTGTACAGGCCTTTCCTGGCGTCCGTGGAGAGGTTCTGAATATTGTTGTGAATAAGAGGGAACAGGCACTTTTATTTTGAAGTTCTAAGGGCAGTAACTCTTGGTATGATATCACTGTTTACATTTTCAACAAACTAGCTCTCCTCAGGATGCCAATGCTCAACGCAATTCGTTATTTCATTTAAGTAACCATAATGCAAAATAGTTATTGCGTTGTAAGTTTGACTAACCATTTAAATGCTCATTGGTACTGACGTCTTTTAAACATCAACCTCAAGTAACAAATAACCTAGAAACAATTGCTATCCAATCGATTTCTAAGGAATTTTTATCTTCTAATGAGTTCCTTAAAATTGTATTTCCGAGAAGTTGCAGTGATCGGAATCTTAAGCGATCTGAAAAAAGATCCACGAGCAGTGCATGTGTCGTCCACATGGCTCCAGAATTCACTCTGAGATCTCGACAACCCGGGAAAGACACTAGCCATAGCCATAATGTCACGGGCGGATCCGTGCATGCATATCTGGAACATATTTAAGATCCTGCCGTCTTGATCGGAGCTTATTTTAAAAGTCTTCACTCGGCGCTCGGGAGAGAGAACTTTTGCTCGCGATGAGAGCTGGCGGCGGCGCGAGCCAGAGCAGCACATCTGCTGTGGCTTTGGTCGGAGAGCACCAGCGCGACCAGAAAGCCAAACTTTTTATAGTGAACATTAAAAGCCTGGAAATAATAACCTGGTCGAACCAATCTTGCCGGCTGTGAGAGAAAGCCACGGAAAGGAGACAGTGAGAGGACAAGTATTACAAAGAACCTTCCGACGGGCTTGTAAGTGGACACCATTATTATTTCTGCAACAGCAGCAAATGTGGTAAACAAAGTGGACGAGCTCCAAAACATGCCGTCTTTTGTCCCGTTTGACTGACGGTGAGAAGAGTGGATATTCGAAAGAGAAACGACCACAGACTTTTACTGAAGTATTACCGACTCAACAAGGACAGAGCTTTAGTTGTGTCTAACTTGTGTGCTGACGCTGCTTGATTTCCTGAAACTTTGGGGATGTCGGAACACCACAGCGATCGGAAGGTCACCTCTGATCGTAGTCCACGAGGAAAATCGAGTTCTGCTCAATAGCTAATATCATATTGTGTTTTCCAAAACCTCAATTTTAGAGACAGAAAACTAGTCGGTTACATCCCTTCAGCCTCAACGCGGGAGTCTCGCTACCAGTCTCAAGTAAACAAGTTGAATCATTCATTGGTGTCCGCCAGAACCCGTTCAGTCCTCTGACAAATCTGGTCAGGATGTGCAGCGCGATGGCAGATTATTGATGATGCTACTTTCGAAAAGTCCGCCTGAGATCGTACGAGCTGGCCGCTCGGCACACGAGCCGCCATGAAATGTTCAGGCGGTGTCGGAGTTCTGACACGACCGCAGTCCACGGTTCGGTCAGTTTACAAAACTGGTGCCATTTCTTTTTATGTTTAATACTCTTGGAAATACGACTGAATCTCTTTAAACATCAATTTATTGTAACCAAGATTTGACTTCTAAGAAGAGCACATACTTTTATCTTTTTCAACCTGTAACACAGAAGATGCACTTCCTAGAAATGATGTAATAATTGCATTTTTTAAATCATTGGGAAAGTTATATTCACAATATAATTTAACCTGAGAATGACTGCAGCTAACACATTTATTAAATTGCTGAGCCAGCAAGAATACATTAGGTTAAAAATATCAAAACGTTTAATATTTAAAGTTAGAAAAAAATAGTTTTTAAGATTAAGCTTAATAGAATCTGTACAAAAAAACAAAACAAAAAGCATTATATCAATATTTGTTGGAAATTGTCACAAAAAGAAACAGTGTCTTTGTATATCAGAATTTAAAAACTGTAGTTGGCAGTACAGAATATAAGAAATGAAATAATACGAAAAAAAAAAATTGATTATACCCAAGCATGCAAGTTTTTTACAAGACAAAATTTAGTATTTTTTACTTTTAAACACTGCATGTTATCAAGGCCATGATTTTAAAAATAACAAGAAGAATACAATATTTAAGTGAATCATTATTAGTACCTTTTCTAGTTAAAATTGTTCTAAAAAATGTACATTGAAACATGTCACAATAAAAAAAGAAATGTGTTAAAGTTATCATTTTAAACACATTAAATTAACAATATTTGACATTGTTTTTTTGTTTTTTTTTGTGATGATTGATACATTTGGAAGAGTAAGGACTGATGTAGTAAAACTCTATTATTTTAACACTGATCTTCATAACTTTGGCTGAGAATCTGTGACACCATAAAATACTATGCAAATAGAAACAGACACTTACTGTATCTGTTTTTTGTAATTTTTTGTAAATAAAAATGGCAAGCGAAGATTTGCGAACATTGTCGTGACACAAGGGGGAGACACAAACACTATTTTAAACGGATTTGAACTTTAATTAAAGGTTTTGATCCTTTTTAAAATACATTTTGACACATTTTCTAAATACCAAAGGAACTAGTTCTGTAGAACGACCCAGTTTCTCTCACACACGCATCAGTGTGAAGGTGAAACTGAGCAGACAAAAAGTTCCTCCGTCTCTAGTAAAGTATAACCTTCAGCATGTTGACACTATGTCCCCATCTTCACCACTAACAACTCGCTTTTCTAAATCTACACTCGATGGCGATGTTAAATTAGGGAAGAGCTGGTTGCGAACCTTGAGGTGCCTTAAAATGGGCACCAGACACAAACCATTCATCACCTCAGAAATACTTCCCCAACAGGCTGTTCCTTTGCATCGCACAAACAAGGATGAAGAAGCCATCAGGGAGCGCAAATGTTTACAGTTTTCTTTTTAGCCGCTGGTCGTCTGGCAGACGTCGGGGAAGCCTCTGTCCGGTGACGAGCAATTTATATCTCCCCGCTTCCCTTCTGGCTTCCTCTCTGCCTTTTCCGACAGCAGGAGCCAGTCGTTGCTTGTGGTTTGCAGTATCTGCTGAGCCGAGGCCCCTCGGACGACCTGCCACAGCTGATGTTGTGTTTGCTCTGCTGAGGTAGGACATGTTGAATTCCTGAGGGGCTGAAGGAGGACCTTTACCGGTATGACCCACAGCAGGGGTCGCCAACATAGTGCCCGGAGGGTGCCCTCAGGGACCATCATTTCTGTTTATGCATAAATAAAACATTGGAAAGAGACCCTTGTTCAAACTTGTAGTTGCCATTGGGTTCACTCGGTGCCCTTGATCTAGCTCGCGGTGCCAAGACGGTCGTTGACCTCTGACCTACAGCGATGCTATTCAAGGGAGGACAACTGTGTGAATGTCATTGCTGGACACGTGAGTTTGACTTCATGTAGAGATTCTCACCTGCTGTCACTCACCTTGAACATAAAACCCGATAAAAATGTCAAGATACTGACATCGATACATGGCTTTAAGTATCCGTCGATACCGATCTGATCCCATTGTTAAAATAATAACTTTCTCGCTCTACTTTGGGATAACACTGGTCAAAAATATTTAAAAAGTTGGTATTTGTTGACCTGATGTTTACCAGTATTTGGAAAACATAAAGCAGTTACATTGTAAACATCTAACCAGCAAAAAACAGAGACAGCCTTTGAAACAATTTACTAAAATCAAAGTCAAGCTATTCAAGTGAACACAAAAATCATTATTATTGTTAAAATTATTATTGATCACTTTTTTTAACAATTTTATTTTTGACGCATTCATAGAGTCTGGAATCTGTCCTTGTCTCTGCAGAATAGCTGTCAAAGTGAAATTCTTTGTTTGGTCAGCTCATACTGTTGTCTGTTGTGATGCTTCTTTAAATTCTAACCCTTGTTATGTCTCTGGGTCATGGTGACCCAGAGGCCCGAAAACAAATGTCTTTGAGGTATAACTGTCACATTGACCCAACGACGACACAAGGAATACAACAAACACATTTGATTACAGGCCACCGGGTCACCATGACCCAGAGATAAGACAAGGATTAATTAAGTTATTGTCGAAAACAACAGCAGATACAGAGTCTTCTGTGAGCAGACGCTGCTTGACATAGAAATACATTTTCTAGATCGGATCTTTTTTCATCCAACTGTCCAACAGGGATGAAATCAGTACATCCCTAACTGCACTTAGGTCAAGTTATGTTTTCTGTATGTAAATATGTGACACACTCTCACACACTGACCTAAATACACAACTGTTCTGTTGTGTATTTGTTGAATGAGCACTTCACCGCTGCTGTTTGACACACTCACAAAAACCACCTCGAACACACTTGTGAGAACGTCACAAACATCACTGCACGTCAATCGTGACACCCATCCCATAATACCTCCAGACTGGTTCAACAACATGTCCTGTGTGTAGTTGGAGAAGTGTGAGTTTGACCTGGTGAACCTTGCTTGCTGTTGCCAAACCTTCGCCTGGGAGAGTGACAGAGGGCTCCTTTAGTGGAAAGCATTTCTGGCAGTTTCAGTGAAAAACAAACAAACAAAGGGATAAAAATCCACAAACCAGCAACATCTGCTGGTCGTGTTGCGGCGCGGCCTCAATTATCGTCATGCTTTTGGCTAAAATGTTCTCCATCCAGGGACACTCAAGTGGTTATTTACAAAACATCTTCATTATTGTTTAAGAATCGTCTATAAGTCCAAACTCAGCTGTTGATCCAACTCTTAACTTAAGTCACATGTCGCTGTGAATCTGCTCCGTATTAGGAGTCCGACCCATATTTTCCACATGTCGGTCACATGGTCCAAACTAGTTAATACATCACAGACTACTAAACTGAATCCAAACACACATGTGGATTTTATCATCAACTGTGTCTTTCCCTCGACCAGATGACCCTGAAATCCACCATCAACGGTCTTCCGACGTTGTTTCGTGGTCAGAATGTCCGGGAGTCGTACATTCTGCGGCTGGGATTCAGTTTAGTCCGTATTTGTCATCAACCAAATATAAGGATGTTTTTTCCGAGAGACAATAATAGCTGTCGGTGGAGTGAGGTTTTTCCTCCCAAATAAAATAGCGAATATTTAAAGTAAACCTTTGGATGATTCATCTTCGGTGTTCTGAGTTGTTCACATGCTGGAGTCGTTATTTAGGATGGGTTTTGTTTAGGGTTTATCTGATACCGGACCTAAACAGCAAACACAACTACAGTCCTGTATTACAGATATCATGTCCTGGATGACCCAAAACTTCCTTTTACTGAAATCGGACAAAACTGAGGTTCTACTAGTTGGTCCACAACATCTCAGTCAATTGTTAACTAATGATCTAGTTCCCCAAAATTGTCATGTCCCTGCTACAAGCACCACTGTAAAGAATCTGGGTGTCTGCTTTGACGAGAACTTATCATTTAACTCACGCATAAAACAAATCTCACAGACCACCTACTTCCACCTTCGTAACATCTCAAAAATCAGGCACTTCCTTCCTTTAGATGCTGCTGAGAAACTCATCCATGATTTTGTTACCTCCAGGCTGGACTATTGTAACTCTCTTCTGTCAGGATGTTCTAAGAAGTCTCTCATAACTCTTCAGCTCATTCAGAAGAAGAATTTAGAATACTATTTAAAATCCTTCTCCTAACCTATAAAGCCGTACATGGTCTAGCACCAACATACCTTAAAGATCTAATCCAAACTTATAAACCCTCTAGGACCTTACGATCCTTAAACTCAGATCTATTAGTTATACCAAAAATCTCTAAATGTAGATTTGGAGCCAGGGCCTTCAGTTTTCAAGCCCTTCTGCTGTGAAACCAACTAGCTTCAGTTTGAGGGCAGACACCCTCTTTAAGTTCAGGGTAATCGTAAATCTTTACTTTTCCATAAAGCCTATAATTAGGACCAACTCGGGCTCTGAATCTTTTTGTTTAGGCTTAGAATGCTGGATGAGTTTTAGACACCGAGCTCTGAATATTCTTTCTTTTCTGCATTACATTCATCCCCTGTGCAGTTTAAACCTACGCTTTTTATTTCTCTCCCGGAGCCCCAGGGCTCCACCTCCAGAGCTGCTGCTGATCCAGGATCTCCACCACGTCGTCAGATCCAGAGTTCTGCACAGCAGCTCCATGGACTCTCCCATACGCTTTTCTCTCACTGTATCCTCCCTCGCTCTTGTCTCCGTCCATCTGTCTTCCCCTCCATTCTTCCTCACAGCCGGTCACAGCAGGAGGCCGTCAACAATGAGTCTGGTTCCGCTCGAGGTTTCTGCCTTCTAAAAGGAATGTTTTCCTCGCCTACACCATGTTGTGATTTACTCATTGTTGAATTGCTGGGATCTGTTATTGTTTTCTCCACTACATACTTCCTCAGCTGCAATGTGTCTTTAGATAACTTTGTTATGATAAGACACTTTAAATACAATTGGATTGAATTAAATTAAACAGGACATGTGCGATAAGAGATCTGGCGATGTAACTCATTCTCATAGAATTATTGTAAGCACATGTTGTAAATCTGTGTTTTCCAAATAAATCATAATAAAAAAATACAGATTTAATGAATCTGGAATATTGTATCCAATCTAATAGAAAGTCTCTCCCAAGCTAGTCTCACAGTTTTCTCTTGTACAGACGCAAAAGGCTCAGAGTCTTTGCTTGATGGATCGCGACGATATATAATACATTTAAGGCAAGAGGAGAAGAAATGTCGAAACAGAATTCATGTTGAATTCATGTCCCTGAAGCTGCAGAGACAGATAATTAAAGATTGCAGAGGTTCAGATGTAAAGTTTGACCTTAAACTTTACAAAGGAGATAAAATAGGTCAAGGTTTATATGTGCTGGCCTTTCGGCTACTGACGGTTGCTATTTTATCTTTCAGAATAAACAGCTGTACTTGAGGAAAAGAGATGGTCGTAAGAATAACAGAATATAAGAAAGAAAGAGTATTTTCCAAAACAAGCGCATTTCCAATGTGTTTTTTTTCTCTCTGCCAGGAGTTTATCTTATCAGTCTATGTGTTGGCAAAACATGACCAAAAGTTTCCGAATGTTTTTAAATAAAAAGGTTGTGCAACAAGGAAAGATCTTGGTGGTGTCTGGAGTTACATCTGGATTCAGGAAGATTTAAATGTATTTTCAAGTAACTTCTAAGCGTTGTTTTGGTAAAAAACAAGTGACCAAATCAAAAGCATGTAAGGTTTCAAAATCCTGTGGCCAAATTTTAATTTAAAAAGCATGAAAAAACCTTCATAGGAAGAATATATATATATATATATATATTTATTTATTTTGGTCACAAATTAATGATATCCAATTAATGATCGGGTAGCTAGCTGGTTCAATATACTTTGATTTGTGAATATACTTGTGTCGTAGGGGGTGTGACAAAAATATTGATACACCAATATATTGTTCACATTAATGTATCGATTTTTATTCATTTGTATGAATAAACAAACAAAACATTTATTTTAATATTGTCCTTTCAAATGACTTTAATGTTAATATTGCAATGAAGTGTTTATAAAATAAAAATAATTAGATGTTTTATTTACAATTAACATGCAAATATAATACAGTATTTGTTCACTTTTGTGTTGCAAATAAAACTTCTGGCCGCTAGATGGCAGCAGTCGTTATGTCCACTGCAGCTAAAGGAGCATTGAAAGTCCACGAGATCCCGATGAAGACTGAGGACAAGAGGATACAGCTAAATCACACTGCTTTTGAAGCTGATGTGACATTTTCAGTTCAATTACAGCATAATATATCGTATTGCATCGTGATGTGAGTGGATAACTCTATTGTGTTGAGAATTTAGAGATATTATTTTCATATACCTGGCTGAGCTGTTGTGAACTTATTTATGTGAAAACTACTTTTGAGATCGACTCACATTCAAAACATGATTCATTTGTTATTCCAGAAACCTAAGGAATTGCCCAGTATTTTAATTCTGAAAACAAATTTGTAACCTTCTTTTTATGAGTCAACCACTGACCAATATCCCAGAATGCGCCTTAAATATAAACGTATTATAGAAAGAAAACATTCTTTGAATGATATGTTGATTCAGTCCAAGGTTGCAGAGACAAACATCTAAACAGCTGAGGATCAGGATCTGATGATGCGTCTATAAACTGCATCACTGCACTTAAGTAGCAACCACCTGTTAACCAGCTTTCATTTAGAAATAAAATTGTATTGACACCTGGAGCTGCTTTTTTTTTGTGCATCATGAAAGGCTCTCTTTGTGTTACATCCTATTGTTAAAACGCATAAATCTGGGATTGTCCAGATTACGCAAGAAGAAAACACGTCAAATCCTAATCAGATTCTGAGCGGCTCATATTGAAATCTGCACGCGTGAGATCGTCCTGGCGAGCAGATTATCCTTCATTCTGCAGCGTTCCTGGCAAACTGAGCGAGCGAGAGACACGGACCGCTGCTTACAGAGTAGTACGTAGATGTGGGAGGTTGGAACCTGTGCCAGCTCCACAAACACACACAGATGTGAGCAGAACAAACACAGCGTTTAAGTAGCTCGGCGTGTTATCTCCAGCATCGTGACACCCCTGACTGAATTGTCTGCAGGCGCCTCAAAGACACACACAAAAAAAATTAAATTTCCTACCTCTCCTGTTTGTTTCCTGTTCCCTCACGTGTTGCTCTTTCTGTCCTGCTTCCAATCCAATTTATTCTTGGGGAGCGTCCCAGCAGCCCGACGCAGACAAATGCTGCTAAACGGCTAATTCGATTTTAATAAAAAACAAACAGGCATTTAATGGAACACGATCCTTCAACCTGATCTGATGTGGATCAGAGCCTCCCGGCATGGAGTCTTATCGCGTGTGTTATCTCAACAGTTCCATGTCTGAACAGGAGAGCGATAAGAGATCGACACGGGGACTGCACTTTAACGCTTCCAAATCTGATCTCGAATCTGAAGACCGGCGACCTGAGGCGGCTGCTCGTGATACCTTGAACTATGCGCTTTAATATTTGTGCTTGTGGCCACATGCTTTCAACACCCGACTCATATTGAAATCATAAGAGACAACTGATGAAGAAAAGTCAAGTGCCAGATATAAAACCGGAGAAATAAATAATTTGAATATCATTCTTTGATTGTTGTGCTACCTCTGCCAAAAGCTTATTTAGCTTAGTTTGTTTTCATGTCTTAACAAGAAGGATCTGTCTCGGCTGCAGTTAATACAAAACTCTGCTGTGAGAAATCTGACTCGCTCTAGTAGAAGAACTCACATTTCTCCGATCCTTAAAACTTCACTGGCTTCCAGTTTCTTTCAGGATCCATTTTAAAATTCTGGTTCTTACTTTCAGATCTATTCATGGTCAGGCCACTCCTTACATCACTGATCTGATCCAGCCTTACACCCCAGCTTGGGCTCTGAGGTCTGTGGATCAGAATCTACTGATGGTTCCTGAACACGCTTCAGGACCAGAGGAGAGAAATCCTTCCAGACTGTTGCTCCTAAGCTTTGGAACGATCTTCCTCTCCCTCTGTGTTTGATCTACTGACTCCTTCAAGAAACATTTTAAGACATTTTTATTTTACTTTTCCTTGATTCTCTGAGACTCCTGTGTTTGTCTCTGTGTTTTCTTGACCTTTTAAGCATATATTTTATCGGGTATTTTTTTAAATTGTTTAATTTTTGTGACCCTGTTCTAGAAAAGCGCTCTACAAATATTACTAGTTACTTATACAATACTCCCCCTTTGTCTGTCTATTGTGACCCTGGTCTCGAAAAGCGCTGTATAAATAAATATTACTTACTTACTTACTTACTTACTATTAACAAAATAGTAAGTAAGTAAGTAAGTAAAGGTTATTTGTAAAGCGTCTTTCTAGACCAGGGTCACAAAGCGCTTTGACAATCAAAAACAATAAACAGTTAAAATATATACTGTAAAAGGCCAAGACACATAAGACAAACACAGAAGTCCCAGAAAATCAGGGAAAAGCACAAATAAGAATGCCTTAAGATGTTTCTTGAAGGAGTCAGTAGATCCTGCACCACAGAGAGTGACAAACCACCAAAACGTAATCATCCATTTTTGTCCTGAATCAACATTGGATTAAATCTTTTGATGACAGAAAGACAACAACAAACCTCTCCGGCGAAGGTAAAAAAGACATCATCAGTATGAATATTTTTCTCTGATTGATGACATTGCCCCCCAAATACGTTTTAGATTGACACCTCAGAATTAGAATCCAACTCGACCTCCAAGGCTATTATGATTAATAGCAAAGGCTCCGATGACACGGTTCAGCGATTGGATTTACGGCGGCGTGTTTGATGGCGGATGTCAACGCGGCGGGGCGAGCATTAGGACGAGATTTCCTCCCAATATGCGAGCGTGAAAATTCCCACCGCTCAGGGTGGACTTGTAAGGATCGGGAGTAACAGCCAAAACCATCTGCTGGTGAAATCAGCAGAAGATTTGTGGAAGCCACAGGAAGGTGAGTCTCAGGTCTGATTTCCTCTTTGCGGCCGACGATCGGAATCCCGATAGAAGCGAGAACTCACAGTGTCGGACGGAACAAAGACTCTTTCAATCTTCTCAATGCAAGCATTGACTCAAGACGGTCTGGTGAATTACAGGACGGGGGTGGGAGAGGGGTGAGGAGTGAAGGGCACGGGGTGAGGCGGAGGGTAAGAGGAGTGTTACAGGGGCCGACGGGGGGTTGTATTCGCCTTTTAGGTTTGGTTGACACCATCTGACAGCAGCAGGAGAAGCAACTTGTGTGGACTGGAAACACCCGGAGGGTCTGACATGTGTTCTGCTAGAAAGAAGGCCTTCAGGTGAATGAAGAGGAGTGGGAGCTTATGAATGTCAACGTGGAAGGACAAGTTTAAAAAAAAAAAAAAGGTCCCTCTTTAAGATTATGCTAAAAAACTAGATGTTTGTTCACAAAATATCCAGAACCCTTGGCTGTAAAAAAGATCTCACAAGCCAAGACTGAAGTCATAGTGGTGATAAAGAGAACTGATGTATTTCTATTAATAATAAGAAAACAAAAATACCCATAATGCACATCAATAAATTACTTCATCATCAGTATAAAAGAGGGTTCTCCTGAAACGTTCTGATAAATACCAAGGTGTTCCAGTTCAAGTGAGAGTGTCTACTTGGTTTATTTTGTGTTATGTAGTGCACACAAAATCGACACTCTGATAAATATATATATAGATATTTTATTTTTTTGTTTTTTCAAGAACAACTAATTTTAAATATGAATCATAGTTACCGTTACTCCTTTCCCGAAGGAGACCTCCTGAGGGATCAATAAAGTTTTACCTTTCCCTTACCTTAGTTCTTGCTTCATTTGTATTTTTAAAAAGTTTCTGTAAAATGAAATCATTAGCTATTATTTAAACATTTAAATTAAAAAAAATGCAATGCTTTTTGTTTATTATGGTGTTGCAATTTAACGTCCAGCCACCAGAAGGCAGCAGTCAGTACGTCATCCGCATCTTAAAGAACAATATAATCAAGCGATGACTGAGGACGAGAGGATAGTATGCAGCCTGATCCACTTGTTTTTAAAAGTTCATGTTTAGGTAGGTAGGTAGGTAGAACTTTATTGATTTTGATAACTTGTTTTTCCAATTGGACAGAGCAATACAGGATTATTCATAAAAATAAAAATAAGAACAAGAACAAAAAAAAATGAAAAGAAAGAACAAGATGATACAATCTAAGTCTAAAGATAGAGAACATAGATCAAAGACAAATAACAAAGACAAATGATACAAAGATTAACATAGAATAGAACATCATGATACTTTAACTCCTGCCCCCAAACTCCCCAAATTGTACAATCTAATAGCCAGAGGAATGAATGAGTCCCTGAGTCTAATTCATTCCTCGGGCTTAGACAGATTATAATTTTTACTCATTCATCTAAAAGAGAGGGGAACAATCGCAAATTGTAAAAAATATTGTTTTGTTTTGAAATAATAAAATAAAATAAAATAATAATTAAGCAATTTCAATAATCAATAAAGTTCTACCTAACCTAAATATACATAATATATCAAATCGTACCGAGAGATTGCACTACGAGCCCCTTGTTGCGAAGAATATGTCACTAGGAAAGTGTTCAAGAGGAACCTCACTTTATTGGGATGTAAAGGAGCATCTCCTCGAGACAGGATGATATTCTGCTCCCACAACTCGGTGTCAGTATTTATAGTCACCGTTCAATGATAGATGGGTTTGAAATACTGTCTGTTGAAAGTTTAGTGAGAAAAAGCAGTCTCACAGGAAGTCTCGCAGGAAGAAGCCTATAGATATATACCGATATTTCCATGTGACTCGTGGGGGGCCGTAATGCACATCACAGACCCCAGACGAGACACATGTGAGCAGTGTGAGAAAAACAGCTGATTTGAACACGACATGAAGACATTCAGAACCGCCATGAAAACACCTCACAGACGTGTAATTAAAGTTCATGAGTTCAAAGGTAAACCGTTCCTGTATTGTTACATCTTTCCTGTAATTGATCGTGAAGCTGGTATAATGTCTTGACCTCTAAGTTTATCGTCACCACCAGGTGTTTAATGTTCATTGAACGACACCATTGACCGCTTAAATAGTACCGAACATTTGCCGCCGATTCAGCACGTAAGTTGTTTTTTCATGGACCACCATCACATTACGGCTTCACTTGCATTTTGTGTGATCCAGTATGATTTATGATTTTACTTTTGTTGCAAAACCACCAGATCATTGAAATGCTTACAATTGAAAAAGAGAAGGAAACACACAGAAAGAAAAACAGTCTAATAAGGAAACCTTTTTTTACAAGCTAAGATAAAAAAAAAAAGGATTTAAAGGGCAAAAACCCAACTCTCTTGACTTATTCACATGTTGTAAGTGTTAAAGTCGTCCTCTTCAAAATGCAGAAGGTCATTCATCATGACGTTGCTCCGTTTTGAAGTTATAACTTAATAAAGTTCTTCCCTGTCTGAAATTTAGCTAAACAACATTAATGTTTGGCGATCCTATTCTGACGTCAGACTGTGGCAGATGTCCTCCCCTAGAAACCCCTAAACACGCCCTTGTATTATCGTTTGTAGCATTCATTTATACAGACTACAACAACATTTACTAATCGGTTAAGAACCTACGTGTTAATCGTGAAACAAAGTCAATATTTACGTAAACATGGTGAGAGTTACTTCTACCTTTAGGTGTTTTTGTAATGTGTACATTAAGCAGCAAACCATTTTTATTTTATTCGTTTTTAATGTACAAAATGGGAGTTTTAGGGCTGAGTTTGAAATGTACGCGAGTCCTTGAATGCAACTTGTGTTTTTGTGACCAATCAGAGCAGAGCAGGCGTGGTTGCTTGGAAGCAATTTTAAGTGGGCGGGGCTTAAGCGTGTTTTCTAATTTAAATATATTTATTAAATTAGTTTTGTGCAAAAAGAAACATACTAATTAGTATAATAGAGGTCCTAAAACAATTTAAGAGACACTAAAATCAGCACATTAGGTGACCTTTAATGATGTAATCTACTGGTATTTTGGACTTCACATGATTCATTATATATTCTCTGATACTTAAATTGACTCCTGACTAGAACAAGTTTGTACTTCATGTGTAAATTAAAACTTAATTGTGCCTAATATCATTATATTGACATATATAATTATCATTATATTCTATTATAAGTCATTGTTTGAGCTGCCTCTGTGGGCATCCTGGTCAGAGTGTACCACAAAAACATCATGAATTTTGGGAAGATAAAAATAAAAGTCAGTTATATCAAATCTCAGAGTCAGCGATATTACCCAGCAGCCAGCAGGGCTGAACAAATCCTCCGTTTACTTGAACACGGCCCTCTAAACACCTTCATCTCCGCGGCGTCTGGAAGCATAAGATCACTTCAAAGCCCACGAGAAGAAGTGTTAAACATGTGTTGAGACTTGGCGGAGCATTATTCACAGCTGACACGTTTACAGTGAGCGAGACGGGATCAGGGGCTCCGTGTGACGGGGGGGTCGTCAACGTGAGGAGGGTTCAGGAGCCGGGGTCTTTAACAAGGTGTTAGGCTGATAAACGCGACCGGTCGGACCCTCTGTGTGGCCAGACAGCGCCGAAGACAAAGCAGCGAGGTATCAGGGAGAGACAGGAGAGCTGCCAAAGTTACAGGCAGCCCATTATAGGCCTGGAATTAGAATATCCGTCCCCTGCCAAAATCCTTTTTTTATACCAGCCCACCACGTTTGATATTCAAGACATTTATTCGAAGTGGCGTTCTTCTGGAAGAGAGAGAAAAAGGCTCAGAGCCAGGTTATTAGAGGAGGGCGAAAAGTACAAATGAGAAGCCTCTGCATCCATGCGACTAAAACAACCTGCAGTCACATAAATCACCACTAGAGCAGCGAACGGAATCGACGAAATGGAAACCGAGAGAAAGTAAGATTTGTTTTTTTGGCTATGAGTGCAACAGTATATTATCCATAACTTGAGTGCTAGCTTGTGTTGGGTCCACTTTTATTAAGTGCTTACAACACTTACACCAGGCACTCCAATTTCCTCCCACGTTACAAATGAATTGACGGATCAATCCGTCTCATGTTATCCAGAGGTGTGAGTGCATTTATACATAATGGATTCGTTCTTCGTCCAGACTGTCCAGAGAATTATTCACAGTTGAAGCTCAGATTGATAGATTATCTTCGGGGCCACATTATATAGGAACTTAAAAGCCTAAAAACAGACAGAACGGATGGAAGAAAATGGAATATGGCTGGAAGACTGTAATCATGACTTGAGGTTATAAAAATGTTAATTTTTATACACAAAAAAACTATCAATATAAATGTTTAGATTTTCAAAAGTATCAATTGGGTTAAACACATTAATATATCACTGTGTTGCAAAAATATTACTTAACAACAGACTTGAGCAAGGTTGTTTTTTATATATACAAGTTCAATTATATTATTATTGAAAACAGGGCACATTTTACAAGGGCCGGATGAGGCCCATGGGCCAGAGCTTGTTCGGACGAGTGAGTTGTTGTTGGTCGACCCCGGCTGAAAAGTTGGTATAATTTATATTGATATTTAAGTTTATTCTTTAAATATGTCAAAGCAAAACTATCGCAAAGTATTCTTTGGTGAAGCAAGAGACTAGTTAGCATAACCACACATTAACCTTCACCACATTAGAACAAAGACAATACTTTATATTTAATTTGTGACTTCAATGTTTACCGAGCACTATGTCATTCATTCATTTTTATTAGTTGTCATTTAGTGACGCAGATCATTCCAGAGTCACACACACAAAGAATTTATAGTGGTTACATAACTTTAATCTGTATTTTTGTGACATTGTGACAACAATATGTTTCATTTTATTTCCGTCTATTTAGCCTTGATATGCTTCCGTCTATTTCTGCTTATTTAGTCCTCAACCAATATTGAAAGCAAAAATCTGTTTGCATTTGTAATGCTACACATTTGTGTAACAGGTTTCATAAAAAGATGGGATTTCTCATAATAACCCCCACCGTCGCAATGCACCGACCCGCCAATAGATGGCAGTGTTCTGTTGAGGAGGCGGAGTGAAGCCCCCTGCAGTTGAAGACACTCTGGTAACGACGGATCTAACCTTGGTGGACGATTGTTAGACGCAGCATCTCATGGCAGCAGTTACAGATGAGGCGTCGCTGCTGCAGTTTCTCCCCACCGAGCGGAAGATAATCACACGACACTCATGTCAGACACATTCGACTGACAGCGACTCAGAGCGAGGCTGATGTTTGGAACAAATGGAAGCAAGAATCAAAAACTCAATCTGATAATGACAGTGTCTCGGCTGCAAGTCTTTGACTCATGTGTTCATTTCAATTGTCATTTAGGACAGCATGGTGGAAACCAAGATGGTTGTGGGTTTGATTCCAGCTCTTCAAGCACTCGTGTTAAACTAAAACCAAGAGGCAAAATTGAGACCATCAGGTTATTTCACTAAAACGTCCATTGATGTTTTAACTTCTATTACAAGCTTGATCACCTAAAATCTTGACATCATGACCCATGATGCAATGGTGTTTAACAGGCTGTTTTTCAGAAACAGTGGGAATATATGAAGTGCAATTTTTGTGAATGTATTTTCTCATTTTGAGCCTCAGACGGTACTTAATTCTAGTTTCTAGATTCTAGGTATATCTCTCTCCCACGACTCTCTTGTATATCTGTGTGTACACAATGTCAGACTGAATTGTACCTTACAAAGTACCTGGAACAATCTGTAGCCCCCTATGACCGCATTAACGGTAGTATTGGAAAAAAAACATATTAACTTATTGATCAGATACTAACAACGTTTAATAATTGAGAATCAAATTCTAATTATTTTAACCCTAGTTAGCTTAACTTGGCTGCTACACAACGATGTCTGCATTACTGTAAAACTAAAAAAAAACTTCATGTATTTCTGGCTCCTTTATTCTCATCAAACTTCAATAATTCCATATTATTTGTTGTTGGCTCGTTCCTGATGTCAGCTCAGGGAAATCAGCTAAAATATGACCTTTACAATCTCAGCATCTGTTACTATTTCACAATTAATCCTGCATCAACTGCATCATAAATCATATTTCCCTCGTGTTTGGCAGAAAGTACAACTCCGGCAAAAGCGAGGGAGCAGAAAAGGAAGCAGTGGTTGGAGAAAAGAGGGGAAAATTGAGGGCAGGAGACAAAAAAAAAATGGTAAGAAGGATGTTATGGTTTGGGAATGCTGAGGAAAAGGTCAGCTGCCACCTCAGCACTTTGATCAAATAAAGTAGTGGTCTGGATAAATCCTCTTTGGAGGTTTATCCTTCTTTTTTTTGCCTTCACCAGGTGTGTGGGAAGAAGGGAAAGTTTAGCAACTCGCCAAACTAAGGATAAGACCTTTTTGTTCATACATTTCACTTCTTGTGTATAATTTTCCAGGAGCTCAAAAATAATTTAATCATTTCCTTCTTGTTTCTCATCCAAAGAACAAGGAAAATGTTACAATGTAATTACCATACAACACAGATTTCGGCTGATTTCTTCCAAAAAAGTACAATTCTGGAACAGAAAACCAGTTCAGTTCAAAGGACACATTTTAGGTTACATATAAATAAATTCAATTCATGAGTGGGTTTTGTTTTTCTATCAGTATTCGGGGTTGTAACGTCATGTTGACTTTCCTCAGGATGGATAAACACTTAAAACAATTGTGTATTTGATTTGCAAATAAAGTGTACGACACCAGTGAAGGTTAGGTTACGGTTTATTTGTTGCCGGAGTGGAAGGGCGGTTCAGTTGCAGGGAGTAATAATATTCATGGTGACCTTAATTTCTTGTTTACAATAAACACTTGTAACGGCTGTCGAGCTCATGAAAACACAGGATGATCTGTGGCGTGACGAGGCTCCGGGTTAATAAAGGGCAAATCGTCTGATTGTTTTAACTGAACATAATGAGGAAGTAATTGGGTCATTTCCACTTTGCATTTTCGGAAAAATTATAAAAGCAAATCATTAAGGACAACCCATTTATTCACATGGAGTAATAGACACATAATAACTGCAGGAACAGTTTCCCAACCTCAGGTATAACTCCCTAATAATGTGAATCTTTTATTTTGGCGAGGTGTCAGTTCTCATAGACCAGATACATCAATGTTATCCAACTCATACCAGACAAGATGCACAATTCAACAAAATGTCTCAGTCTTGTCTCATCTCTGGGTCAAGATGACCCGAAGACCTGAAAACAAATGTGTTTGTTGTACATTTGTTTTCTGGCCTCTGGGTGACCTTGACCCTGAGATAACACAAGAGATACCACAAACACAATCATTTTCTGGCCTCTGGGTCATCTTTACCCAGAGATAAGACAAGGGATACCACAAACACATTTGTTTTCTGGCCTCTGGGTCACCTTGACCCTAAGATAACACAAGGCATACCACAAACACATTTGTTTTCTGGCCTCTGGGTCACCTTGACCCTAAGATAACACAAGGCATACCACAAACACATTTGTTTTCTGGCCTCTGGGTCACCTTGACCCAGAAACAAAATATATATAAATATAAAAATATACATTGATAAAAATAAATTAAAACTTTTAAAAACTGCAGACCTTGGCTCCTGCAAGGATTTTAGTAACAAGGCTATATATATATTATATATATATTCTCAACATAAATGTAAAGATAAACACAAATAAATTGTGAAATAAATAAGATAAAAACCAAGAAAAAAGCAAAAATAACCTTGTTAAGATATTGCTTTATTATTAAAAGCTTATTATTTAACTACACACTTAAGCAGAGAGAAACTTCTAAGCAGCGCCACGGAAATGACCATTAATGCAGAATAGAAGTTCTGTTGGGATTGTTATACACATGACATACGTATAGTTTTACCAGTGAAACTCCACTGAGACGTGTCATCCATAAGAAACCTGAAACCTCTTCAAGTATCCAGCGCTCTCTGCGAGGACGTATATATCCCCCTCCTCGCGAGGATACACTCCTCTAATAACAGAGTAAAGGTCGGTAATGGAAAAAGGAGAAGAAGATATACGTGGACTCCATATCAGTGAAGCGTGAAAGGCAGAACATCTTCAGTCTCCAACTCAAGAGGCTCTCGGTCGCCACAGCCTCCTACGACCTTCCACACATCTCACAAGAGTCCTTAAGCAGAAAACGCTCCAGTAACCGAATCAACTAAAAGACACCGAAATCCTGATCTCCTTCGTTTCGGTTCGGGTTGTCCTTGAACAAAATCTGCTTATTCTAGACACTTTTTTTTTTTTATGAGATTACCGCTGTGGAAAGACGAGTGATGATGTGTGAATGTAAATATAATAGTAGGGCTCGGTATCAAAGTACAGTTTTTTGTGGCTACGACAGAAATGCTTGTGCAGTACTGAGTAAACAAAACTTTCTACGTCGTACCAAGTTTTAGTAACTACTTATTACTTTTACAGTTGAAATACTTGGGGACGTATTCTAACAGGATTAAAAGATGGCCGTGATGTTTGTCTTCTTTCCAGTATGGTGGGTGTGATGGGTGAAAAAGTTCATTTTAGTGACTAAGTTTGTTGAGACTTGTTTACCAAAAATAAAAAGGCAGCGATCATCAGATTGTCACTTTGTTCTAGAGATGTACGATTCAAAAGTGGTTTGCTCATGATATGACTTCATTATGATAAAATAAAAGTTCCATTTAAATTAATTGTATTTGCTCATAGCATGAAATAAAATAACTAATTTAGATGTTCTCAGCTTGATGCTAACTGAAGACAGCTGTTTCTAACATATAGTTTTTTAACCTTTATTTTATCTCAGGGTCAAGAAGACCCGAAGGCCCGAAAACAAATGTGTTTGTGGTATCCTTTGTGCTGTCTCTCCGTCTCGGTTCACGTTGACCCAGAGAGGGTTAACCACTGCTTCAGCAGTGCAAACACATTCTCTTATTGTCTTATAGCAATGAAAAACAGAAGTTTTCGTCAACATAGGCACTAAAATGAGGGTTTATTGTATGTTTTACAAGGTCAAGTTTGACTGATTCTTTTGTTAGTTCTGCAAACAGATTGCACAATAACAAAGAAAACTTTCGAAAGGTTAATTTTAATGTAGAGTAAATTTAAATGAAAACATTGTTTATTGTCGTTTTTATTAAAGTCTCCAAAGAAATTTATTGACAAACCATCTCGATACACTGCCAGCAATATGATTGTGCGATACACTGAAATCTATTCACGATACAATGCGATTTCAAATACGATTTGCTCATGATATGACTTCATTATAAGACAAAAGGATATGTAATATATGATAAAGTTAAGTTAAACAATACTTATTTCTCCCAACATCTACTGCATGATCAGAGGTATCCACGCCATGTGAGTCACCAGGTTGATAGATCCACATTGTTTAAATATAGCAGTGGTCTGGATAAATCCTTTTTGGAGGTCTATCCTTCTTTTTATGCCATCACCAGGTGTGTGGATGTGGGAAGAAGGGAAGTTTAGCAACTCTCCAAACTAAGGATAAGACCTTTTTGTTCACTTCCTTGTGTTAAATTTTCAAGTCACAATCAATTCCTTGTTGTTCCTCGTCCAAAGAACAAGGAAAGTGAGTCACCAGGTTGATAGATCCACATTGTTTAAATATAACATGAGTCAGGATGGCCTGCAAAATGGAAAAAACAAAATAATTCCACATATTCGATGCATTAGTCTTTTTAGACGCATCAAATATCTTGTTACTCGCACATCCATCTTTGTTCAAGTTTGTATCCTAAACGAGGACGCGATGGTGCATTTGGGGTCCCTCGGAAATCGATGTGACAATTCCATTTTCAGATGCAAAAAGTCTAAAGCTGACGCATCGTGAATTCACCCGCAAAACCGATGCACCTTGAATCTACCTATCCAGCTGCATCTTACATATTTGTATCAATGCACCGATGAGAATCTGTGAATATCCACAGGTTCTTTTGGACTAAACTTTTTTCTTTTTTTTTTTGTAAATAAAAGCTTGGAGTCAAAAATGACCAAAGCCAAAACATTTTAACCTTTAATTTTTCCTATGTTTCATGTCATTTTCTCTTTGTTACAAATGATTTCATTTAATTGGTTTAAAAAATAAAGTACCATTCCGGAATTGGTACCAAGCCTTATATAATACATTTAATGATAAATATAGTTTCCGTCCTTCGTTTCCTTGAGTGCGGCGTCAAACCTCGAAGGTCAGCCGACCAGCGGTTGCATGACTACCTTCGAGGCCGACAACAAAAAACCCTTCACGTAAAACCAACAACAGAGCGAGAAGCTCATCCAGGAGTTTTCCAGCCCCGGGTAGATGAGAGTCCTGCGGCGGCTGCTCCTCCGGCTGCTGTGGTCGGATGCTGTAAGAAAGACGGACAGCCCCTGACAGACTGAAGAAAGACCGGGGCTTATTCCTCTTGGCTTTTTTCTTTTGACGGTTTGGCATCCAGGCAGGGTGGCGGCGAGGACACGGGGGTGTGGGTGGGGAGGGATCGCACAAATACTTCGTACCGTTTGTTGAGTTCATGACCCGATTCCTCAACATGCGGGTCTTTATGCTCCCCTTTAATTTGACAGGGCTCATGTTGCTCCCGACTGTTGGCCCTCTTTTCTAGCTGCACCTCGGTTATTTATCCAATATCATGACAACGCGCCAGCACACTTAACTTGTCAGGATTATAAGGCCATAACGACTGGTGCTCGCAGGAGAAAAAACGCAGAAAATTATACCGTCGTTTAATTAAGTTTGCAGAAAGAAAAGAGACGAGGTATTCATCTTCCCGACCAGAGGAGCACAAATAGCATCAATTAAGTTGTTTTCGCTGGACCCTGTGATTATTTGGGCCAGACCGAGGCCCGAGAAGACCTTCTCCCATCCTGACCACGGACATCTCGGGTTGCACCTTAAAGTGCGGCCTCTTTTTCCCTCGTCCGAGAGCCACTTAGCGCTGTGTTTGTTTGCGTTTCTGGGCGTGTGTGACGTTGAGTTTGTTGGTTCAAAAGAGTAATAAGCACCGTGGAAACCCGGAGTCGACGCTCGCGTGATTCCCAGTGTTGGTTTAGTGTCTGACTGACAGTGAGTGACGGATGCTAATACCTCACAGATGAGGTAGACGAAGAACAATTTAGGAGGATTTGCTTGTGCGGTTTGTCGGAGACAGCAGTTTGGTTGAGCCTGCAGTCGATTAGTGTCTCAAACTAAAAAAACCTTGTGAATCATCTCAAGACACTTCTGCGCTCAACCCTACAGGGTAATCTCATGACGGATTACAGGCAGAATACTGATGAAAGCGTAGATGTAAAAGTGATAGGCAGATAAAATCATATTAACTCAATACTAGAGAAGCACTGAGACAAGGCACACCTCTGCCAGGAGCATTATTTCATATTTTCTATGAAATAAGAAAACAAAAGTTCCATTTAATAATTGTATTTTCTCATAGCATGAACAAAAAGAACTCATTGAGATGTTCTCATCTCGATGCTAACTGAAGGCAGTTTCTAACATATATTTTTTTAACCCTTGTTTTATCTCAGGGTCAAGAAGACCCGAAGGCCCGAAAACAAATGTGTTTGTGGTATCCCTTGTGTCGTCTCTCCGTCTCGGTTCACGTTGACCCAGAGAGGGTTAACCACTGCTTCAGCAGTGCAAACCGTTTATTTTATTGTCTTAAAGCAATGACCAAAAACAGAAGTTTTCGTCTTCATAGGCAACAAAATTTTTATTTAAGTGTTCTGATTATTAATATTACTTATTATTATAAGTTTTACTGATTCTTTTGTTAGTTCTGCAAAGAAATCGCCCAATGACAAAGAAAACCTTCAAAAGGTTAATTTTAATGTAAAGTCAATTTAAATGGAAACATTGTATCTCATCGTTTTTTATTAAAGTCTCCAAAGAAATGTATTGACAAACTTTTAGAACTCTCTAAATGTACTAACGGACAAAACAAATGACAGTAAAACTGTCCTTGACAGAGGTTATTAAATAAACCTAAAAAATAACTTTTCCTTTTGTCATTTTTATTTAGAAAAAAAACATCAGTTAATAATTTTGAAACAATTTCCCAAAGGAGACCTCCAGAGGGATCAATAAAATTGTATCCATCCATCTATCTGTACAATCATAGTTATTACAGTAGTCAACCAACCATCATAACTTTTGCTTATGTACTAATATATGTATGATTACATAAATATAAAGTTGACTTTCAGGTCCATTTAATCGAAAGTCCAAGAAAAAATGAAAATATTACAGACCGGAGAAAGAAACAACATTTTTTACTTCATGATTCCATAAGTGATATGTTAACCCGGTGTGTCAAGGTTTAAGAATAAGAAAAGGGAGTTAACTAACTAAACAAACAAGATAAGCTGTGACATACATATAAAAAGATAAGATGGAAGGACCAACAAGGTTTGTCTAAACAGAATCGCACAAAGGTCCTCGAAGTTCAATTTTTCTTACGACGAAGCTCAAACACACGCAGACTTGAGAGGACATTATGTTCTGGTATCATATCGTTTTGCCGTTGACATACAAACCAGGAAGTCCTCCTTGAAAAACAAAACAGCCTGCAGCAATGTTGTATAAATATTAATATTTCAGGCCAAACACAGTGGAACACATTGTAGCAACACTGCGGGAGATAATATTTATGAATGGACTCAGCCTTCCTCGCATTTTTTATTGGGGTTACCTGAGCAGCTTTTGTGTACCAGCAACCACATCTACACACCGTCAGGAACAGATATTTCCTCCTCCTCGGTCCTTCTGTTGGGAGCCTTCTGCCTTCCTTTTTTCACGACTAAAAATGAAAAAAAAAAAAAAAAAAAACAGCCAGAGGGGAAAACAACAGACTGTTGCCCCACGTGCTGCTTGGCAACTATCATTTGGCATCAAGCCCTTCCAATCTGGGCTCCGTCACGAGACCCACCTTGAGAGAAAGAACCCGCCACAGATGGAGAACCATTCAGACGCTGCGCTGCTTTAATTCATCGATTCATGTTCACCTCATGATGGTTTCATGTAGCAGCGGAGGCGCAAAAATTCAGTCGCAAACAATCTGTGTGTTCTTCTGTCGTGACTAGATCTTTGAGACCATCAGGGGCCCGAAAAAATCCAGTCGCCAAAGCCTACGAGAGCCATAAAGAGTCTCGTCACTGGGGCAGATCACAAGGTCGTTCATTGTAAGATACAGAGTGGATTCATGTTTGGATTCGAGTCGTGAAGGAGGAAAGTGCATGTGTTTTAATACTCAGTTCAGAGATGTTGATGTAGCGGCAGTTACTTTAGAAAATAAAAATAATCACGACCCCATCAAAGTGTATTTCCAACTTGAAGAAAAAGGAAAAATAGAGTAGAAATAATGGTCTTTCCACTTCACAGTCGAACACTGATGTGAATTCTGATGCAACACCTGCATGGTTCGGCTCAGTAACTCGTACATAGAGATTTGGATCAATGTTTTCAAGGTTACACCTGATGGGTTGTGTTTGAGAGCCGCATCAGGAGGTATTGTCGAAACATGTGAAACTACAATATGACGACAGCGTCGCACAGAGACGACACAGACGTCTGTGTCTAAAACACAAACATTCAACATGTAATAAATATATTTCACATCAGAACCAGTGATTGACAGCGCCCACTCACATGCACCTGCAGCACGTCCTGCTGTCTCCTACACACATAGTTACGCTCCAAAATAATACTGACAGAACAAAGTCTGTTACAATGGAAACCAGTGCATCGTTTCAGTCAATGTTTTAACTCCTGCAGCTTCTCAAAGAATCACTTTCGAGGTACACTCTTTGACATTCCTATTCTATAGTAATACTGACATTCTATGGCATACTTATTATTTGAGGGGGGTCCCCACTCTTTGTAACCCCAGCAAATATAGCATGACCCGCAACAAGATGGTCCCATGAAGAGTTTGTACTTTCCTTATCTTTGCCGCTGGTATGAGTATTTTGACATCATCCTGATCAGGACAAATATATATGCCATTTAAAAAAATAATTAAAATAAGAGGGTAGTTACATGTTTGCACAATAATGGATACTTTCAAATATTGGTTAATAAAATAAATGTAAAAATGAATGTGTGGATGACGTAGACTAGTAGAAACACGATGGAACCGCTTCTCACACTTGAGCGATACATTCAATGACGTTGTGGTTACGATGATGCGTTCAAGAGCGTAGGATATTTTATAAGTCGCAAAACATTAGCTTCCAAACAATTGTAAATATATTGATTTAAGTTGTAAACTTTGTCTGCACTTACTTAGTTTAGTTAGTTTAGTTCAGTTGTTTATTTTATTTAACACTTCAAGTTTTTTAATGTTTGCTCTATGTTTTTCCCCATTGAGGGAAGAATAAAAAAAGAGTATCAAGATATAATATAGATAAATAGATAGATAGATACTTTATTCATCTCCTTAGAGAAATTCACGCTTCAGCAGCTCCAGAATATGTTACAAAGAAATAGAACACAGAGGCATGCAATTTATGTACAGTCTAAAATATACTGAAACACATGTATAAAAAGGGAAAAAAAACAAAATAGAATAAAATAAAAATATTAAAAAATATATATAAAACGTTAAAAAGAATGGGATGAGTCTGCGTCATGTATGACGCAGGTTGAAGAGTCTGATGGCATGGGGGGAGGAATGATCTCCTCAGTCTTTCAGTGGAGCATGACATTGACAGCAGTCTGTCACTGAAGCTGCTCCTCAGTCGGTCTATGGTGCTGTGAAGAGGATGGTGTGGATTGTCTATGATGGACAGGAGCCTGTTGAGTGTGCGTCGCTCAGCTATGGATGTCAGACTGTCATATATATATATATATATATATATATATATATATATATATATATATATATATATTTCTTTTAAAGGTTTTTGTGTTTCTTTTATGTTGTTGTTCAGTTTTATTTTTGTTATTAAATAGGTTTGTGCGATCTATAAAGAAGAAAAATGACTTTTTTGTGTGTTGGAGTTAAAAAAGAAGATTCTCAAAAACTGTTATTGGCCTGTTTGGACTCTCAAAAAATTGGAATCAGCCTCTTAAGACTGACAAAAATGGTAGCCGCCGGTTAAGATTCTCATAAATTTGATATTGGCCTGTTAAGTAAAAAAAGGGTATCAGCATGTTTGGACTAAAACAAATTGGTATCGACTGTTAAGAGTCTTTAAAAAGTTGGTATCGGCTTGTTTAAAGTGTTAAAAAAATTATATTAGCTTGTTAAGACAAAAAAAATGTATCGACCTGTTAAGACTCTTTAAAAAATTGGTAACGGCTTTATAAGAGTCTTGAAAAAAATGAGTATCTGCCTGTTAAGACTCTACAAAAATCGGTGACGCCTTGTCAAGAGTCTTACAATCAGTATTGGCCCCAACAAATTGGCGATTGTTACAAAATGTTGACCGTAGAGAGCACTACAATGTGGTGCTTTGATGAACAATAGCGACCTCTAGGGTGTAGGAAAGGAAAAAAAGACGTAAAATTTCATAATAACCACAAGGTACGACTTTCCTTTCGCATCGACCTGCAGTGAACCGACTTTCCTGCAAAAGTAATAAGCAAGTTCAGAGAGTCACAAACATCTCTTTAAAGACATGTCAGCGACTGCTGGAATTAAACTGCTGTCAGGCAACAGATATAAAGACCAGCCACGGGATCACATTTCATCCTGATTCACACACAGGCATTACTCGACTGCGACAGAGAAAGAGCTGCAATAGAATCCGAAACGATGAGACAGTCGTCAGACTCTTTAGACTCTAAATCCTTTAAAGAGATCTGGAAGACGCTTCCACCACATCTCGGCTCTTCTCAGAAGAGAACGATGAGGATCTTCGAGCTTATTATCTTTGGGATTTTCCTACATCAATACTGAGAGGTTTAAGCGTATGAACGGTCAGCGGTTAGATTATGATTACCGCTCTCCAACTAAGAAAAATGAACAATCTCGGCTCACGGCGAGATATTTAATCCCAGCGTCGGGGAAACTGGCTCCCGCTCGGGGGAGCATGCATCTTTTTCAATTTAAGGGCTTTTGCTGAAAAGACAAGAAAATAAAGCGCCGGGTTCAACTGGTCACCGACGGAGCGTAACCATTATCTGCAGCCACGGAATATGAAGGAGGATCATCTTGCAGGAGGAAGACCAGCAGCATTTTCTTATTGTTTTATTAATGTGGGCTTATTTATTGCTTTGTCATCACAAGTAGACGTCGGTGGCATTTTGCAAAAGAAACCGACTGAACTCTTAAGTCTCCGGGAGGTTTAAGAACTTGATAAATGGAGCCGTCACAGAGTCTGACCCCCACTGAGAGGGCGGTGTGCTAAACTGTACGCCGAACAATGCTCCACGATCTTCTGTGAAACCCTTGATGGATGACTTTACACCGTTTTATTTATAGCTATAACTAAAATAATGTTCATTTTTCTCAATATTCAGACGTGAGAGATAAAAAAGATGCGACACTACGTTGGCAAGATGAGAGTGTAAATCTTCTTAGAAGAGTTTCTGGCAAGAAAAGCAACAAATCTATGGCAGACAAGAAGAGTAAACACTGCTGTGGGAGTCGATTTGTCGTTTTTCTGCTGAATCCACACAATTGTTTACCGACGAGACAGCAGCCGGAGACAGACGCGGAGTTGGATTTTGTTTGTGTTCAGAGATTATAACTGATCAGAGGTGACAAAGTCGCTTTTTCAAACCTGCTGGTGAGGCGTGAATGGATGGATTATTATGGGGACGAGATGTGAAGTGCAGTGAAGGAAGTTGAGTCAAATCTCGATCAGGAAGTGTTTGACTTCATTTTTGATCTCATAGAAGAAATAAAGTCTACACGTCGAATTAAAAATGTCATCTACTGTAAATCATCTTGTCATCCAAAGCAGTTATTCTCAATTGTTGGGAAACTGAAAATAATGTCAGTCAGTCAAAGGCCTTTTCCTTCTATTAATATTTAAAATTAGGATCCATCTTCACATAAATGTATTTCTTGAGTTTAATTTTCAGCTTCTCATTTTTGGAGGGAATAGTATTCCTTTATAAGAAACTGTTTCCTTCAACTGAGAAAAATCTCTAAACTTAGGAAAATGTTGTCGGAACATGATCTGGAGCTTGTAATCCATGCGTTTGTTTCTTCTCGTCTGGACTATTGCAACAGTTTGTTTTCATGTCTTAACAAGAAGGAGTTGTCTCGCCTGCAGTTGATTCAGAACTCTGCGAGAATTCTAACCTGCTCTAGTAGATGAACTCACATTTCTCCGATCCTTAAAACTCTTCACTGGCTTCCAGTTTCTTTCAGGATCAACTTTAAAATTCTGGTTCTTACTTTCAGATCTATTCATGGTCAGACTCCTCCTTACATCAGTGATCTGATCCAGCCTTACACCCCAGCTCGGGCTCTGAGGTCTGTGGATCAGAATCTACTTATGGTTCCACACACACGGCTCAGGACCAGAGGAGAGAAATCTTTTCAGACTGTTGCTCCTAAGCTTTGGAACGATCTTCCTCTCTCTTTGCGCTTGATGGAGTCTACTGACTCCTTTAAGAAACATCTTAAGACGTTTCTATTTGTTCAGACTTTTCCTTGAATTTCTGGAACTCCTGTGTTGTTCTCAGTATTATCTTGATCTTTAAAGTATATACTTTTTTGAGTATTGTTTTGATTGTTTAAGCGCTTTGTGACCCTTGTCTCGAAAAGCGCTTTATAAATAAATATTACTTACTTACTTACTTACTTACTTACTTTATTCTACATATCGTAAATGTTTGACGCAAATTTTTCATCCAATTTTAAATTACAGATGAAAAAAACACATTCAGAAAATTGCAAATGTGCTACAAAAATGAATTTAAAGAATTGTAAATGTGTGTACAGCAAATGTGTTACAATGGAAATTGTTGATTTATTGTTTTGTCATTTTATTATGATTGTTGCACAACATTTAATTTTAATGCCACCTCATCAATATGTCCCAGGTAAGTGCAAACATGTATAAACAATATAATGAAATAATTTAAAAAAGTATGTTTATTCAAAATTTAACACAGAATTGACGTATGGTTAACCAAAGGTAATCATAAGAAATGTTATATTTTCCTGTTTACAGGGAGGAAGTTCATCAGAACTAGTGACCACAGTGTTACTGGAATAGTTGAAAGAATCAATATGTACTTTGTGTTTCTGACTTTACACATAATGACTTCTTTAAATGGATCTTTCAGTCGCTGGTGCCATTAAGAAATCAGACAATAATTACATCAATAAAGACACTTTAAATGATCATTTCTGAAGGGTCAAAGAGTCAGAGGTTCAGTGGTCTCATTACTCAACTAGATGCACAGTTTATCGAGCAGACATGAGGCGTCATACAACAGTGTTCGACACTGCAGGCAGATGAGGTGCGATGTGACAGTTTGTGGTTCAGGGAGTGAGAAGGACCAGTGAAGAGGGCTGCCAGGAAGGGAGTGAGATAGAAAGAGAGAGAGAGAAAGAGGGGCATGTCTGCGAACATCGGAGCAACGAGCACCAGCAATCCCCCTGTCAGGACCATTAAGTCATCTTGTCAAAAAGTCGGTGAAGAAGAAGGGAAGAGCGAAATAGTTACATGGAAAATGAACTCCTCGGTGACACGGGGCTGGTTTCAAGTTGCAAAGCGTCAAAGTTAAACCATGTTCGCTGATGTCACGAGGAATTCGGATCAGGGACGATTTCAAAGTGCAAGAAATGAGTTTGTTAATATGACAGATGAGAAGAAAAATGAGAAGAAAAAAAAGATGTTTCACGTTCATTAACACGACCGATTCTTGTCTGCCTTTCTTTATTCTCTCTCTCGCTTCATCACGTGTTCTCTCGCTCAAAAGGCTCTTGAACACTTGAGGGCTCATCTTCACACAGTCTCCAGATCATAGGAATCAATTAATCATTTTTGCAAGTAAACTTGAAAAAAAATAAAAACGATAATCATGGCGGGAACAAAAACTACTCCAAACCACAATTAATAAAATACACTGGGTATGTATTAAAAGATTTGAGAAGACTAAATATACGATATGAAAACATTAAATTTCAGTGGTTTGTGATCAGTGATTTTATCTATGACTACATGTGAGAAATGGTTCATAGAATGACCTGTCCTACTTACTAGTAAGTAAGTTAGTAAGTAATATTTGTATAGCACTTTTCTAGACCAGGGTCATTTAAACAATCAATACTATAACCAATAAAAAAGATGCTTAAAAGGTCAAGGCAACACCAAGATCAACACAGGAGTCCCAGAAAACAAAGAAAAAGCCTGCACAAATAAGATTGTCTTGTTTCTTGAAGGAGTCAGTAGATCATCAAACACAGAGGGAGATGAAGATCGTTCCAAAGCTTAGGAGCAACAGTCTGGAAGGATTTCTCTACTCTGGTCCTGAACCGTGTGCGAGGAACCATCAGTAGATTCCGGGCCACAGACCTCAGAGCCCGAGCTGGGGTGTAAGGCTGGATCAGATCACTGATGTAAGGAGGAGTCTGACCATGAATAGATCTGAAAGTAAGAACCACAATTTTTTAATTGATCGTGAAAGAAACTGGCAGCCAGTGAAGAGTTTTAAGGATCAGGGAAATGTGAGTTCTTCTACTAGAGCAAGTCACAATCCACGCTGCAGAGTTCTGAATCAACTTTAGGCGAGACAGCTCCTTCTTGTTTAGACACAAAACATACTGTTACAATAGTCTAAACGAGAAGACTCGAATGCATGGATTACAAGCTCCAGATCATGTTGTGACAACATTTTCCTAAGTTTAGAGATTTTTCTCAGCTGAAGGAAACAGTTGCTGGTCATTTTTCTGCAGTGTTGAACTAGAGACATGTCTTTATCAAATACAACACCCAGGTTTCTCAGGCTCAGTTTGACAGACTGACCTAAGTCACCCAAGTACTGACTCAACCCTGGAATCTTATCATCAGGAGCAATCACCAGAGTTTCAGTTTTGTCAACATTTAGCTGCAAAGTGTTTTCACTCAGCCATTGTTTGATTTCACACCCAGTGAGGACTGAAGATACAGAACCACATCATCTGCAAAGAGCCATGACGATATCTGTCGGTCTTGCATCTCCTCACTGGAATTTCATTCATCAGATGACAGGTGGCAAATGTTTCTATGCTTTGCTACCCGTCCATTTTACACTTTTTTTTAATTACACAAGCCCATCAAAGGATTCATACATTAACAGAGGAATACAAATAAAATAGAATGGCTTGAGTTGTAATCTCTTCATTTAATCATTGAGTTACTTTGCTAAAAGAAAAATACAGGATACATAAAGTAAATCAATAAGAAATGATAAACATTTGAAAAATAATAGACAAATAAACTCACCCCGAGTAAAATAGAAGTCCAGACTTCCATTGGTGTTTTGCAATCTTTATGTATTCATTGTACAGATGATTAAATATTTGGTGTTTTTCAGGAGGTACTTTGTTGGCTGGAGCGATGGTAGTCTTTTAGTTAAGATGGAAAATGCTTGTAAACTATTTATTTCTTAGACAATACATAATTAAGAAAAGGAAACTAATATATGAAAGTGGATATTTGTTTTCCATCCATTCAGCAAAGACACAAATATCGTTTGGCACAAACCGTCGCTGGACATTCAGGGAAGTTACTCCTCTTATAGATTTACTTATTTATGTGACAAAGTCATTAACAGCGGAGCCACTCGCGCCACACTTCGCTCTAACCTTGACAAGCTCAGCTGCTAATGAACTGAGTAGAGAAGCCGTAACTTTTAACAACCAGTCTTGGGATCACTTCAAAAATCTAATCTCTTAAAACCACTCTGCTTTCTTAAAAGAAAGAAAAAAAGAAAAAATCCGGGAGTGGGTCCAAAAAGGCGACAGAAGATGAAAATGAGAAAAATGTAACAAAGACTTTCCCTGGATAATAAATTAGTTTGGATTGATGGAAAATAAGTAAAGCGGGGAGGTTGAAGGAGGGGATATATTCCTCGATTGGAAGGTGGCTGGTTCAACAGCAGGTCAGCGGTGGTTGTGAACAAATATCTGAAATTAGGATTTATTGCCTTTTCCTGTACTAGAGAAGAAGCTTTCTGTACCTGCACAGCAACAGTAGCGTTTCAGTTAAGCAAAGCCAGGACTCTTGTATAAAATTGTAGGGAAATGATGTCACAACATGATCTGGAGTTTATAATCCATGCAATTGTGTCTTCTCGTTTAGACTATTGTAACAGTTTATTTTCTTGTCTTAAAAAGAAGGATCTGTCTCGCCTGCAGTTAATACAAAACTCTGCAGCAATAATTCTGACCCGCTCTAATAGAAGAACTCACATTTTCCCGATCCTTAAAACTCTTCACTTTCAGATCTATTCATGGTCAGGGTCCTCCTTAGATCAGTGATCTGATCCAGCCTTACACCCCAGCTCGGGCTCTGAGGTCTGTGGATCAGAATCTACTGATGGTTCCTGAACACGGTTCAGGACCAGAGGAGAGAAATCCAAAATTCAGGAAAATAATGTCAGATGGAAGTCATCATGCTGTAATGTAAAGTTGTAAAAGTGAATTATCCATTAAAATCCTTCCTCAGTCATCTTTAGTTTTCTTTTTTAATTGGGTGATTTTAAACGGCTTTTAAAAATGGCATTGGAATTCATTTATGAAACAATTTGGAGCCAAAAATAACAGCAAATCATTCCACTAACAAATAAATTTAATGATTCGTTCAAACAAATAAAAATCGTTTGCTTATTGCGAATTCAACCCATTAAATATCTGGAAGAACGAACCATCAAGGTTTTGGGGGGGAAAACAAGCTTGTTCAGCTCTGACTCATTCCTACAAAAGCCGCATTGTTTCGTCAGAAAAAACAGCATGAGATTACACCGGCATCCTGAGCCTCGGGCACCGCTGCTGCGCAACAACTGACCTTTCACCTCTCGTTCGGCGCCGAACATGTTCACCCGTCAATCCCACTTTCACCTGCAAAATGTCCTCCCGCCAACCCCGGTGACACAACAGGTGATCTTAACCCAGCAGCTCTGGTTCTTACACACACCTCAGGGATTCGAAAATGACCACAGAGGCGTGACATTAACAGCCGTCACGTCCGCTCGTGTGTGACCTGTGATCTGCTGCTGGTTGTTCAAGTAGAGGTCGACTCTAACACCGGAGGGGTGGATGGAGAAAGTTGACCGTTCAGGCATGAGACAGGTCATCTGGAAAGCACATGGAGATTAAACAGCTACGTGAATCTCCGGTAAACATCAGAAATGTCACGCTTGAAGTAGAAAATGTGTAGCAGAAGTCGCACACAGAAACGCACAAATAAAAGGGAATAGAAAGTAAACATGGAGGCAGTGAATTCCTCCAGAGGTGATCAGTAATTATCAATATATATCATTAGGATTAGACAATAATTGTAAGCGCACGTGTTCTCAGAGCATTAAATAGTTTAACTTTTACTTAAGATGAAATAAACAAAAGCACAAACATGCAACATAATTGCTTCTAATCCATTACAAGCCGACATCGGGGGGCCGACAGAGTTTCCAGCAGAAACGCTGAAAGGTCAACGCTGAGTTGCATCCCAGGCAGCTGCACATTTGTGACGAATTACAAATGGATCTAATCACTCGATGCCCTTTCGCAAAGCAACACAAAGCAGCGTGACAGGGTTTTTGACAAACCGAGTTCATCTGAGATAAAGAGCTGGTCGACTTTGACCTTTTGAACCAGGACATCTGAACGGACTCTGTGGCGGGAAGATGCAGTGGAAGCAGCAACTGGATGTTACAGTTTCAATTAGTTACAGCAGCCAAGGAGGTTGTGTGAGCGACAGTGTCTGTCTGTTACCAAAACTGAATACATTTCACTGAAATGTTGATAACAGGCAATGAAATGTGTGATTAGATCAATGATGGTTCCATCTGGGTCCAGAAATAATTTAAAGGATGTGTCAGTCTCTATAGAAAATGGAAATATTTCTTTATGTCTGTTCATCTATCACTTTTAGGTGTACTATATATTTTAAATTTCTAAAAAATGAAAGAATTAAATGAATAAAAATAATACTTTGAAAAGGTGAAGTTAGTCAGAGGTATTCAAAGATATCAATGGTTGATGCATTTGAGTTCTCAGTGATTCATAACCATTATTCCCCTGAATGCTACTCTAGGAGCGGATTTTACGAAAGCGGGTTTTGAATGTATACCTGTCTTTCTAGTAGCCAGCACCGACTGAAAATGGCAACTTTTGATATAGGCTGGGTCCAGTTTTTAATAACTACCATGGCGCTACCTGCATTAGCTTCAATATTCTCCTTTTATATGTTTT